>NC_060139.1:17968061-18277123 GCF_021461385.2 Schistocerca piceifrons | reverse complement strand
TTTCATTTCTTCTAAATACAAAGCATAGGTATTTTGCTTTTAATTCGTCTGAGAACTTGCCGCTGTCACTACTATTTACGTGAGAAGACGACATACTTCTAAACAGTAGGATTCAATCGAATATAGCGACATTACTTCACTAAAATTTAATATGAATCTGAACACGATAACATTCGAAAACTCGAACTTGACATTATTAATTACAAAACGTTTGTTTAAAGACGGTATTACACGGCGACCTGCCAAGAAAGGTATTGGCTAGAGAGCCTATATTCTCTCTCTTTAGGCTCTGTAATATTGGTCTAGTGCGACAGCCATTTAGTGGCAGCACTGGTGCGTAAAGAAGGTGTGTGTGTTTTGCATTGCATCTGCAACAAACAAGAGGTACGTATTTATTCATCATACTTGGATTTCTTGATTTTAATCGTGTGTATTGAGAGCTGCGTACTCGCTGTATATCGTTTCTGTCATCACTTGTTCGTGTATTACTCGCACAAACTAAGCTGACGTCGGCGCGGTGGCTGATGGTAGCGATGGTAAATGGGAGACGCCTTTACGCTCGTTCCCGTCAGCCACTGCCAAGTGTCAGCTTGGTTTTCACGAGTAATATTACGGCTCACGAACTTCACCCAGTTCTGAGCAAAAAGGCGAAAGCAGAAAGGTGGAAGGAGTATATAGAGGGTCTATACAAGGGCGATGAACTTGAGGACAATGTTATGGAAATGGAAGAGGATGTAGATGAAATGGGAGATACGATACTGCGTGAAGAATTTGACAGAGCACTGAAAGACCTGAGTCGAAACAAGGTCCCGGAAGTAGACAACACTCCATTGGAACTACTGACGGCCTTGGGAGAGCCAGTCCTGACAAAACTCTACCATCTGGTGAGGAAGATGTACGAGACAGGCGAAATACCCTCAGACTTCAAGAAGAATATAATAATTCCAATCCCAAAGAAAGCAGGTGTTGACAGATGTGAAAATTACCGAACTATCAGTTTAATAAGCCACAGCTGCAAAATACTAACGCGAATTCTTTACAGACGAATGGAAAAACTGGTAGAAGCCGACCTCGGGGAAGATCAGTTTGGATTCCGTAGAAATGTTGGAACACTTGAGGCAATACTGACCTTACGACTTATCTTAGAAGAAAGATTAAGGAAAGGCAAACCTACGTTTCTAGCATTTGTAGACTTAGAGAAAGCTTTTGACAATGTTGACTGGAATACTCTCTTTCAAATTCTAAAGGTGGCAGGGGTAAAATACAGGGAGCGAATGGCTATTTACAATTTGTACAGAAACCAGATGGCAGTTATGAGAGTCGAGGGACATGAAAGGGAAGCAGTGGTTGGGAAGGGAGTGAGACAGGGTTGTAGCCTCTCCCCAATGTTATTCAATCTGTATATTGAGTAAGCAGTAAAGGAAACAAAAGAAAAATTTGGCGTAGGTATTAAAATCCAGGAAGAAGGAATAAAAACTTTGAGGTTCGCCGATGACATTGTAATTCTGTCAGAGACAACAAAGGACTTGGAAGAGCAGTTGAACGGAATGGACAGTGTCTTGAAAGGATGGTATAATATGAACATCAACAAAAGTAAAACGAGGATAATGGAATGTAGTCGAAATAAGTCGGGTGATGCTGAGGGAATTAGATTAGGAAATGAGACAGTTAAAGGTGTCAAGGAGTTTTGCTATTAGGGGAGCAAAATAACTGATGATGGTCGAAGTAGGGAAGATATAAAATGTAGACTGGCAATGGCAAGGAAAGCGTTTCTGAAGAAGAGAAATTTTTTAACATCGAGTGTAGATTTAAGTGTCAGGAAGTCGCTTCTGAAAGTATTTGTATGGAGTGTAGCCATGTATGGAAGTGAAACATGTACAATAAATAGTTTGGACAAGAAGAGAACAGAAGCTTTCGAAATGTGGTGCTACAGAAGAATGTTGAAGATTAGGTGGGTAGATCACGTAACTAACGAGGAGATATTGAATAGGATTGGGGAGAAGAGAAGTTTGTAGCCCAACTTGACTAGAAGAAGGGATCGGTTGGTAGGACATGTCCTGAGGCGTCAAGGGATCACCAATTTAGCATTGGAGGGCAGCGTGGAGGGTAAAAATCGTAGAGGGAGACCAAGAGATCAATACACTAAGCAGATTCAGAAGGATGTAGGTTGCAGTAGGTACTGGGAGATGAAGCAGCTTGCACAGGATAGAGTAGCATGGAGAGCTGCATCAAACCAGTCTCAGGACTGAAGACCACAACAACAACAACAACAACTTCGTTTGTTCGTTCCGAGCTTCCTTTGTTCACACGCATCCTCCACTTGACTGCCATCTGGCAGTCGTAATCATTCGGCACGACTCGTCACGATTCGGAAGTTGCCTTCGAAGTATAGCGTACTAAGAATCGACGAATCGTTGGAACTTGGAATCGACATGTCTCGGAAACACGCAATCGTTGTTACGATTCTTTTGAACGTCGATTCGTCCGTATCACGATTCGATTCTTACGATTCTTTGTTTAGAGTCGTTCAAATGAACGACTCATTCACGAATCACCACAACTCTAATACAAAGCCGTAAGTAGAAACTATGTAATAAAAAGCTTATGTGGTTATTTAGCATGATTCTCATTTATAAAATAAACTATACAGTTGTTGCTGAATATGCAAACACACAGTTTACGACGTTAGCTCCCTTGAGACTATGGTGTAAGAGAAATTAAAAGGAAATTGATTTAATAACGTAGTCAAACTCATGGAATCGGAGAACAAGCGGCAGAAATGAGTGCAGACGTTCGGTTCGAGGTACTCACGTGCGAGCAGGCGCTTGCCCGCCAGCTAGCCACGCTCGGGAAGCGCGACCATTAGCTCGATAACAGCCGCAGGGGGAGGCGGGAATGGGGGGAGGGGGGCTAACATACCTTACAAGGCAGGTGAATTTACCGGCGTTCCCCGCGAGAGTTAGCCGCCGCCGAACACAAGAGCCCGTTCTGCCTCACAGATGCCGACAACGGTCTGAGTTCCGGCGAAATCCAAAGGGCGCGCGGTCGCCCGGAAACAGCTATGGCCGAGAGGCTGCGGGAAACCGGAGGCTCGCCGCAGTGCTCCCTGCGTCGCCAAGTTGCCGGCAGCGCTACACTGGTTTGCTTCTCAATGCCTGCTCTAGATATCATTTCCTCTGTTTTCAAGCACGCACTGTGGACAGTTTTATAGCCGGAAGAAATATGCAAACAATACATAAACTCTATTTTGGTCACTGAAAAAGGTGTCTTAAGTTGATAATATTGCTAGAACCTATAAATCGATGTACACAGTGGTATCTCTGCAGAAGTTACCAAAATAATTCATATCAGGTATTGAGAAAAGCAAGGAAAAAAGTTGTTTGTTTTGTTTTAGGGCGTAAAAACAACTGAGGTCATACGCACCCAAGTCAAAACTATAGAACGCTAACAGAGAGACAAGGGAAACGACTTTATGTCAGTCCCAATGGAAAGAATAGGAGACATCTAGCCGGCCCTAGGTGGCCGAGCGGTTCTAGGCGCTACAGTCTGGAACCGCGCGACCGCTACGGTCGCAGGTTCGAATCCTGCCTCGGGCATGGACGTGTGTGATGTCCTTAGGTTAGTTAGGTTTAAGTAGTTCTAAGTTCTAGGGGACTGATGACCTCAGATGTTAAGTCCCATAGTGCTCAGAGCCATTTGAACCATTTGGAGACATCTAAACAAGGCACATGGAAAAAGGGCTAAAAAAGACACCATACAAAAATGGAGATACAAAACTAAAAATTAAATGGCCTTCGCCATATTGCTTCGACGGATAAAAAGTAAAACGCGGGCGACAGCTTGCGCGTCATTTGCTAAAACAGCTGATAAATCAGATGGCAAACCCAAGATGGAATGTAAATTAGTAAAACAAAGGGCATTCCAGCACGTAGTGGCGGACAGTTAATATCTGGGAGCAATGCGTACAAAGTGGTGGGGCAGCGCCATTCAACAAATGATGATGGCTAAAAAGGCAGTGCCCAATACGCAGCCGAGTTAAAATAATCTCCTCCCGGCGGGAGGGCCGACACGAGGTCGTCCAAGGCGCCGGGAGAGGCTTAACAAGCTGGAGCTTATTCCCGTGAAGGGAGGACCATTGGCGATGCCAAAGGGACACCACCCCCTGACAGACGACAACGCGGAAGGGAAAAAGTGACAATACTTTTGTCAGACGATGCGGTTGCTGATACTTAACAACATGTGGAAAAACACACTACCATTTTCACGAGCTGCGACACCGTCGCGAAACAGCACAGTGATCCGTATATGAAATAAGTTTCCTTTAATTTACGTCTATGTGATGTGCATGTGATGTGATTTATATGTATTTGACGATGCTGGTGTTGGTTCCGCATTTAACATTTGACGATGCCACTATGGCTGCAGTACATTAGGACTTTGTTTTTATGAAACAGTTCTGATGATGGTCATTAAAGACCGAAACCGGTAATATGTTAAACAAAATGATTGTGACCATAGACGTAAATTAAAGAAAAATTATTACACTACCACTTCATAAATTTAGTGGCTCGTCTGCTAACAGAGGGGTCCAGTTGTGTACTGCTGCATTGTGTCCTTAAATTCTTCAAATAGTAGTAAGCTAGTCTAAGGAACTGTGAATGAATATGAAATACATATAAATATGCAATATTAAATAAATACTAAACGATCAAACTGTATATGCAAATATGTTTAAATTTGGTAAATAATAACCATGATGATATAGAAGTTAAGAGTTGACATGACTACAGTATCAGTTACGCGATATAGTTGAAGGCGGAGGAAACAGAGTATGTTTAGGGGGTCTTTCATTAGCTGTCCTTCAGGGGGTTGAAATAACATGCTGCCTATGGGCTGCTTGTGGCAACGCGGAGTGCAAAAAATTGGACTTCGTTATTTCAGAGTTACAGTTTGCGATTATGGAATGGCTCATAATGTATCGGTGTGAACAGTTGTATTGAAACCTGAGTTATCAAATCTAAGGAACCGGTTAGAAGTGGGATTTTCTTAGATTAACGAATGGGTGTACTGAACGATAACGCTGGAACGCAGTTAAGGTTGCCTCTGTATTCTCTACTCGCACAAAATGGTGTACTACTACAAAACCTATCTAATTATCGTGAATATTATCAGGATTATAAGACCACCATTTTAGGTAACTTTTTTTCTCTCTGAATAAATTCAACACTGAATTTAAGTCTGGTGTCAGGGTACCTCTTTGTGCTAAGGGATTATTCCCATTTTCAAGACACAGTGGGATTAGTGACCTTAGCTGTCAGTGGGCATTTGATTAAAACCAAAGCGGAAAGTTGAAAATTTGTGCGGGATTCGAACCTGGGTCTCTTGTTTTCAAGGCTGAAGTGCTGACCACTGCGCCAGCCAGACACAGTGATCATCGCAACTGCACGGACTACCCTAGCACGCCTACCGGTAGACCAAAACCCTTAAATTGTACACACGCTGACAATGTAGTACCCCCTGCCCTTTAACCTCGTTACTCGCGGCATTTCGCCAATTGCCGTAAGAGTTCAAGCGTGGTGTTCATTGTAGTAGCATTGCAGTTCGAGCAAGCAAAGTGCACACAGGTAACTTTTACTATGTGCCAGCGGCTCGTTCAGTAAACTAATTCATTAGTCTAAGGTTGTAACTGGACAGTAGGTTCTCTGATTAACTTTGCCCGTTGTTTGAATATAGGTTTAGGCCCATCTAAAATTTAGGAAACAATCCCTTAACAGATTGAATTTGAAAAGATCGCAACGGATAACGCAGTGTAATACTATGGCGCAGTCAGAGAACACTACATCCCGTTAGCTACACTCGTCCCAAGAACTACATACTTTAGTAGCATGGTTATCAATTAAACAAAAGTGACACTTTTTTTTTGCCGTATAGGAAACAATAAATTAAACGAACACGGAAATGGCTTCAAATGATGAAATGTTTATTTTGGCTAAGTTTTCGCATGTTAACAGTAGTCTTTTGTATTTAATAGATAGACAAAACATTGTTGATACATTTTTATAAACGAGCCTATGGCCCCACGTCCACCTTAGGCTGCCGAGTCCTGTGGGGTGGGGATATCTGAGAGCACGTGGTCACTGCTCAGTTTCGAAACACACACACTCACGTGCACTCAATACACATGCCAAACAAAATGTTGATAGCATTTTTGTAAGAAGTATTGTATGTACCTTGCGGTTGGCATCGAGCAGGATTTTGGGTGGCTGCATAGCCTTGCGTGAAGCGCTTCGAATTAAATCGTCTCATTCTTTGCCAAATGTGCGCTCGATACAATTTTACTGTTAATTTAAAAGTCCACCACAAATAAAATAATACCGCAAGCTGAGATTGTTAAGGCTTGGGCTATGAGTTGAGTCCATAGACCGCGCGGTCGCGCCTAAGGGAAATCATCTTATAATCCCACTGATTAACTGAACCAAAAATTGTAACCAGACCCTAAATAGTAATACAAAAACAACTAGGAAAAGAAATTGATGACATTAGAAACTATTAACACATTCAAATACCTCTGTGTTCTTCGTTCGACACAGACGTTCTGAAGGAACGTCTGGTCTTCCAAACAACCCTCTGTAAACGTCGCGCGGAGCTTTGTCCGAACTGCCAGAGGTGGTGGGGGAGGCCCATGACAAACCTCTGCTACGTAAATGTTTTAACTTTGCTCATCTTTGGCCAAGCCTTCCTGTTCCTGCTCTCTGCTTTCCACCGACACCGTTTAGGTTGGTAGAAGATTAAGAAACCCACCACTTCTCCGGTTCGTCTGCTACTTCATTCAATTCATTCACACTTGACCACACACTTTCAGGAAGGATGAGAAATGGAAATCAGGACACAGGACGTGCACATAAGACTGAAACGAAATGTATCGACTCATATTGTTTTTACAGGGATGCAGTTCTTGGAGCAGAGATTAATTAGTTCCATGAAGACTGATTTAATTTTACAATTTTGTATGTCAGGTAGTATGGAGATTTGTTTTGGCACTCATTTAGTCATGTAACAACACCTATTGTGGTGTTACAAGGTAATTTCCACTTCTAAACACTTCATTGGGTTGATAACACAAAGTTCAATTCAAGTGTTCATACTAACACACTATGAGACACTTCCAGAGTCACAAAATGTTGCATTGAAATAACAATGTCCAACTTTCTGCACACCACGTTACCACAAGTGGATCGTAGGCCGCGCGAAATCTTAAGCCCTCGAAGCACAGCAAACTAAAGACCCCCTAAACATTCTGTGCTTCCTCTGTTCTCAAATATATCGTCAGCTCTTAACTTCTATACCACCTCTGCGATTATTTAAAAATGGCTCTGAGCACTATGGGACTTAACATCTATGGTCATCAGTCCCCTAGAACTTAGAACTACTTAAACCTAACTAACCTAAGGACAGCACACAACACCCAGCCATCACGAGGCAGAGAAAATCCCTGACCCCGCCGGGAATCGAACCCGGGAACCCGGGCGTGGGAAGCGAGAACGCTACCGCACGACCACGAGATGCGGGCTGCGATTATTTAAAAAAAAATTAAACATAGAATATACAATCTGAAAATCGTTCGGATCCCATTAATGCAGTGACTAAATTTATGTACAGTTGCAAATCACGTCGTTTAGATAACTAACTTACGCTATAAATTGGAATTAAAAATAACTTGTCAAATCCACGACTTCACACACAGCCTTCCCTTCAATACTAAACTGGTGATCCCTTGATGCCTCAGAATGAGTCCTATCAATTTATCCCTTCTTTTAGTAAAGTTTTGCCACAAATTTCTTGTCTTCCCAGTTCTGCTCAATATCTCCTCGTTAGTTACGTTATCTACCTCTTTATCCTTAAGCATTCTTCAATAGCACCATTTTTTAAAAGCTTCTATTCTCTTCTTGTCTAAAGTGTTTATCATCCGTGTTTCACTTCCATACATGGTTAGAAAAGACTTCCTCACATTCAAATCTGTAGCAGACGTTAACAAATTTCTCTTCTTCAGAAAAGCTTTTCTTGCCATTGCCAGTCTACTTTATATCCTCTCTACTTCGGCCATCATCAGTTATTTCGCTCCCCAAATAGCAAAACTCACCTATCACTTCCAGTGTCTCATTTCCTAATCAAATCACCTGATTTAATTCGACTATATTCCATTACACTTGTTTAGACAGTGTTGATGTTCATTTCATATTCTCATTTTAAGAAGCTGTCCATTCGTTCAACTGTTCTTCCAAGTCTTTTTCTTTCTTTGAGAGAATTACAGGGCCATCGGCGTACCAAACAGCTTTTATTTCTTCTCCTTGAACTTGAATTTCTACTCCAAATTTATCTTTGGTTTTCTTTACTGGTTGCTCAACGTGCAGTTTGAATAACATCGGGGAATAGACTACAATGCTGTATCATTCCTTCTTCAACCATTGTGATCCTTTCATATCCCTTAACACTTATATTGTTTCTGTAAAAGTTGTACGTCGCCTTTCGCTCTCTGTATTTTACCCCTACTACCTTCGGAATTTCAAAGAGAGTGTTCCAGTTAACACTGTTAAAAGCTTTCTCTGTGTCTACAAATGCTATACATCTATGTTTCCCTTATCTTTACCCGTCTTCTAAGATAAGCTGACGGGTCAGTATTTCCTCTCGTGTTCCTGCATCCTCAAGAATCCTAACTGATCGTCCCCAAGGTCAGCTTCAACCAGTTTTCTCATTCTTCTGCAAGGAATTCGAGTTACTTCTTTGTAGCCATGATTTATTAAACTGATAATTAGGTAATATTCACGCCTTTCACACCTGCTATCTTTGGAATTGTAATTACTACATTATCTTGAAGTTTGAGGGTACTTCACCTGTCTCATACATCTTGAACATCAGATGGAAGAATTTGTCATGGTTGACTCTCCACATCTATCAATAGTTCTGACGGAATGCCGTCCACTCCTGAGGCTTCCTTTCGACTTTCAGTGTTGTATCAAATTCTTCTCCCAGTATCAAATTTCCCATCTCATCTCTACGTCCTCTTCTGTTTCTGTAATGTTGCCTTCAAGCTCATTTACCTTTTATAGATCCTATCTTTTAGAGGTCCTGTACTCCTTCACCTTTCAGATTTCCCTTCGATGTTTAGGACTTCTTTTTTCATATAAGTGCTTGATATTCATGTAGATACTTCTCTTTTCTTAAAAGGCCTCTTTAATTTTCCTGTAAGCTCCACCTATCTTTCCCCTAGTGAAAGACGCTTCTAAATCCTTACGTTAGCTCTTTAGCCTTTCCTCCTTAGCCATTTTGTTGCACTTCCTGTCAGTCTCATTTTTAGACGTTTGTATTCCACTTTGCTTCCTTCATTTGCTGCATTTTTGAATTTCCTCCTGTTCCAGTTAAGCGCAATACATCCTGTGTTATCCAAGGGTTTGTACCCGATCTTGTCTTTCGACGTACTTGATCTACATCTACGTAGATAATCCCCAAGCCACCGTACTGTGCGTAGCAGATAGTACCATGTACCACTACCAGACATTTCCCCTCCTGGTCCACTAGCAGATGTACCGATGTAAAAACGACAATCTATATGCCTCTGCATGGGCCCTAATTTCTCGAATCTTATCTTCGCTGTCCTTACGCGCAATACATGTTGGCAGCTGTACATCATTAGGCAGTCAGCTTCAAATTCCGGTTCTCTAAATTTTCTCAGTAGTGTTACTCGAAAAGAATGTCGCCTTTCCTCCAATGATTCCCACTCGAGTTTCCAAAACATCTCCGTAACACTTGCGTGTTGTTCGAACCTACCAGTAACAAATCTAGCAACCCGCCTCTGAATTGCTTCGATTTCTTCCTTTAATCCGACGTGGTACGCACCCCAAACAGTCGAGCAGTACTGAAGAACCGGGCGCACAATCATCTTATGTCTGGTCTCCTTTACAGATGAACCACTCTTTCCCATAATTCTTCCAACAAACTAAAGTCGACCATTTGCTTTTCCTACCACAGTCCTCACGCGCTCGGTCCATTTCGTATCGCTCTGCAACGTTACGACCAGTCATTTAAAAGAGTTGACTGTGTCAAGCACGACACTAGGAACACTGTAACCGAACATTACAGGTTTTTTCTCATCTACATTAACTTACATTTTTCCACATTTAGAGCTTGCTGCCATTCATCACACCAACTAGAAATTTCGTCTGAGTCGTCTTGTACTTTCCTACAGCCAGTCAACTTCGGCATCGTACCGCACACCACGGCACAATCAGCAAACAACCGCAGATTTCCCATTCATATATAGAGAGAAAAACAGCATTCCTATCACACTTCCCTGGGGCAGCCCTGATTATACCCTTGTCCCTGATGAACTTTCGCCGTCGAGGACAACATACTAGTGTGGGGCGGCGGATGCAGTTTGTGATAAATAATCTAATCTGTTGCTGGATATATGCTTGCGTGTTGAATCAGTTTCTAGCTTTTAGAATGTTGTTATTGCTGTCTTTTGCCGTTCTCAACACTGGCTCTCTATTTACTCCGTGACCCCCAGAAAGTGATTCAATGAAACTTGGAGCCAGTAAATAGATATCCTAGTGCCCACTTTACCTGAGAATGTTCTTATAGCTGCAGCTTATAGCTCTGAGGAATTAGGAGATTGTCCGGGATTTCTAATCAAAAACGGTTTTCCAAAATAGTTGAGTATATTCTGAAATTCACTAATAAAAACCACAAGTATCCCTACAACCTAACTAACAGAACAGTTCAGAGTCTAATGCGCTGATGCAACTATAAATGTCCGAATCAAATGTTAAAAAGAATGCTCGCCAAAATTTGATGAAAATATTTCATCAAACGCCACGCTAAATATTTGGTAGAATGACTGTCCCGCGACGGCACGTGAAAATACGACAAAACGCAAACTGAAGCTAGATAATGAAAATCATTCCAGAATTAACACTTCACATAAAATGTTTTCATGGTTCCGCATATCTCTAGTAACTTAATACGGCACCCGAGGCTGTTTGTAGCAGATACACTGATGCGACGCGACTACCGACACAGATGGCGTGTCATTCAGCGTCTGGAGAGAACTGGGGCCTTCCTTCCTCGCGCAGTGTTCTTATATATAAAGCCGCGGTGCGGACGGCGAAGGGAACGCCTGATCTTTCCGGCTCTCTCGACTAGCCGCTGGGCTAGTAACGCACCACTTCAAGTTACATAATAATTTATAGCTTCTTTGGCTGATGGCCGAAGAAGCTCTTAATTTAAACGTGCATTCAGCACGCAGGTAAGTATTGATAATAAAATTTTGACGTGGCTAAGTTAAATACTTTGGGCGAGAGAATTAATCTAATTACCCTGCACGCAGCAGATGAGTAAGTATTGATAATAAAATTTTGACGTGGCTAAGTTAAATACTTTGGGCGAGAGAATTAATCTAATTACCCTGCACGCAGCAGATGAGCTCTGAACTGTCCCTTTTGAGATCCGCTATCGCTATAATTTTATAGGTATTAAAAAGAAACTTTACACATCTTCATAATCATAGCGGACCTCCAACCTATTTAAATCTAAACATCCTAGCCTTATTTACTAGCCTACTTAATCTATCTTGCTTCCTTCAGTTTTAAGACGTAAACCACAAAATCATGAATTTCCACTAAAATCTTAATATGTGAAATCCAAAGTACTGTTTTTATTAAATCATTATGAAAGATGAATCTAAATATAAATTTTGAAGTCTCTAGCTCTTTTCTGTTGCGCCAATGATTTTTCCAGAAAAACGTCCAAATCTCGGAAATGGCTGGAGTTATCGAACTGATATTTAACACACATTAATTTAGTATTATTTCTGACATACTAGAAAAGTTTTAGGTCATTTGCTTGATTTTTAAGGTATTGCGCAACATTTATGACGTCAGAGCTAGTTACAGCAGACTGAATTTACTACAGCGTAAGTAGGCTGCTTCCCTACATCACCCTCTACTTAAATTTTTTGTTTATGAATGTTAATGAATGAAAAAAAAATTTAATTACAAAAAGGGAAGCAAGAGTACAGTTTAACTCCCTATGAAAATCAAAATTGAAATATAAACCTGTAGAAACATTAAAGAAAACTGATTACCTACATTAATTATTTAAATTGTAGGCATGTTCACTGCCTTTTTAAACAATGTCATTACTCAAATTTTTAAAACAAAGTCATGAAATATTTTGGCATACATATTGCCTTAGACAAACAAACACATAGAAATTGAAAAATTATAAAAATCTTAACTACATCAAATACAATTTTACATACACAAATTCTGAGAAAATAACATGATACATAAACAGATGATTATCTCTTAGCAGTCTTTTCTAAACCTGAAAGAAAAGTTCACAAATAATTTTTACACACGTGGTTGTAGCCGCTTTGGCTGGCGTCCTACACTTCCATTCACAAGGGTAGAGGAGGGGAAGTTGCTATGGTGTGCGTCCTTCACGTTCTCTCTAAATTACATGGGGGAAAGGGGAGGGGTCACTGTGAGTTGTGTCCAAGCCACTCCACGCTTTCACGCAGCTATCAGGCTGCCATTATCTGGTTTGTCCTGTAGAACAAACAAAAAGAGTGCCTCAGACTCTGTTCACTTAATATCTAAGGGTGGGTCACAAAGAAATGGGGATATATACATTTTATCTTCCAATATTTTGCTGGAACAAAGTTAACAGAACCTTTTTAATTTTTCTCTCACGGTTACTTAATTGTCATAAAGTCGGTAAACAAATGGCTCAAAACGCCGTTAGTCACGTACTGGAGAAAATTTATGCTCCTAAGGCATACAATCATAAATCATATTTAATCTGAATTTCTTATTTCTGGGCCGGAACGCTGAACCAATGCTCGGTACATTCCTGAATACATTTGTATTTTAAGCACTTAACTGACTCATCTTTGATTACTTTATTCTTAGAGATAGTATGAGTATGATTAGTGGTTGTTTTCTCAGCTTCTTTGTACATGTGAGTAACTTTTGGCAATAGTACAGTTTTGAGTGTTCAAAACACACTACGTTTAGTTGACTACTAAATCCACTAATTGGTCCTCTGCTGTTGTCAGTCCCACATCTGCAATTAGGTACTTACTTACTTAGAAGTGTATTTATGCTGAGCTAAAATAATGTTTCACGCCTGTCAGTATGTTATTTATTCATTTTGCTAGTGTATGTACTTATTTAATACTCACTCTATTAATATTTAAAGCATAGGAAAGTACATTTATTTCATATTCATAGTGTACTGCAGTTGATTAGTTTGCTCACGCGACAATCCATTTCCACTCGATCGGACGCTGAAACCTCAGGTAGTCTCTCTCGGACCTACCACTAAACTGCATCAAATAATTATGGACGAACGTAATGCTAAATTCCTTAAACCTATAGGACACCATGAGCTGCTCTGTCTCATCTAACATAAGGGTACCTATGGTCGCATTCACGCCTCCAACTCCTAACCTCAATACGTGTAGGTGTATCCTGTCACACACTACACTAAAATAATGGCCAGCTCCAACCTTATAAATACTTCAGGGACGTGTCCTTCACGTCTCAACCACAAATACTGCCCAATTCCATTACACTGCTTTTCCTAGCTACACCAGGTGAGTTTATCCTTACCACTTATCTGCATATTTTTCATAACACTAAGCAATCTCTTTTATTATTAATTAGTTAGCTCTAATGCATACACTAGGTTTCACTACCGCTTCAGATCCTGCTTGTACATGAATTCATATATCTTTTTAAATTACTGTTGGTGGACCATTTCCAATAAAACAACACTTTGTACTTATTATATTACCAGGGTACTATACATACTTGTTACTCAAATACATTTTATATCTTAATTACGTCATACTTCTCTATTGTTTGTCACTATTAGGTTTGTCACATTAGGTTTTTTTTTGTCACTAATCGGTAGATAGAATGGTTACATAACTCATGGCTTGATAGCCATGACAGAAAATTTTCATGTCTGGAAAGAAGAGGTCGAAATTTTTGTGGATAGGAAAGATGAAGAATGAGTGAGACCTGAAAGGGAAAGAAGATCTCACACAGCTGGGACTGCACAGCTGCCACACTGTGTAGAGGTTACAGAACAACCTCCTCCCTACAGCATTCATTAGCTTAATGCTGTATTGATAATTATACCGGAAAATTTAGTATTTGGAAAGAAAATGTCGAAATTTTTGAGGATAGGAAAGATGAAGAATGAGTGAGACCTGAAATGGAAAGAAGATCTCACACAGCTGGGACTGCACAGCTGCCACACTGTGTGGAGGTTAAAGAACAACCTCCTCCCTACAGCATTCAGTGGCTACCTATGAATTTGCCAGGTCGATCTGAAAATACTTTATGATGCCTTTTTAGAACCTGTCTCAGTTCTTCCTTCTGATTGGCTGAAATCCTATCGATTTCCTGCAATTTAGTTTCCATTTTGTCTAAAATAATTGCTTCTTCTTCTTCTGTTTTCAGCTTACTGTTACTAAGATTAACACCTTCGTCCCAATATCTCCTATTTTTCAGAACTCGTATAGGCAGCTCCCAAGTTTCATGATCAGTTACTACATGTTTATCACTAAAAGGTACTATAATTACTCCGGTTATTGGCAAGACCATTTTTAACTGGCATCTTTCAAAGTCAACAACACTCTGATATTTTGACAAGAAATCTATGCCAATTAAAACCTCAATACTGAGATTGTTTACAATTAAACATGGATGATCAATTAAATTACCATTAATGTTAAAGGGTAGTAAAGCTTCTTGCTTTACCGTTTTTGAAACCTTGCCAGTTGCACCAATTATTCTTAGTCCTGATACCCTCATTACAGTAAGTTTGTCTTTACCAGGTAATGCATCAAAGAAGGATTGAGATATTGCACTCACCTCACTTCCACTGTCTAAGAGACAACGTACATTGATACCCAACATATTCACTATTATTATAGGGTGGCTTATTCTAGGTTGTACAGGTGGTTCCTCAGATTCATCTAGTAGTTCCTTTCGGATTTGTCTCCAACTAAAGTGATCAACATCTGTCTTCATTACATTTAGGTCACAGTGTGTAGGGGTTTCCTGAATTACATTTTCAGCTGCCTTTTCCAGTCGGTCTATTAATTTTAAATCGAAACACCGCACGACTTCATTACATTTAGTTTGCTGAACATGACCCAAATTACTGTAGTCTGAGCGATTCTGCGCCTCCAGACCGGGCATAACATTAGTTACAGCTAAACCACTTTCACCATTATCGTCGGTTTTCTTCTCAAGTGACAACTGGTCACAGCTACTGGGTTCATCGACCCCAAACTGCCTACCCTCTACATTCCCACTTATCTCCTGTTCTAAATCTATTAGTACATTATCAACATCCTGCACAGGCACTTTAGATAAGAGCACATCATCCTCATCGTAAATATAAGCATGAATTTCTTCTGCTTCTTCACCTGTCAATTCAGTATTTTGTAGCTCGTCCCTATCGTTACACAGCTGCGCCTTCTCTTTCTCTTCCCACTTAGAAAGCGTCTCTAACACGGTATCTATCAAATACTGTGAGTGATCTAATATTTCTGTTGTATCCTTAGGTGCTACCGACTCTTCATCCACATGTTCAGTTTGAGTATTCTGATCTGTCTTACCAATTCCCTTAACTACTGGCTTAGGAAAAGTAACCGCCTGGTGAGCGCCAGTGTCCTCATAGACGGGAACTAGTTTTCCTGCCTCGGCATACTACTGTTTCCTTTAGTTTCATTATAGTTAGCTGGCATAGTCTTACTTTCCGTACTGTTGTTTACATGCATATTTCTGTTTGGAACAAAATTATTATCCCTTGGACGCCATTGTGGGTTCTGATAATTATTTCCCCAATTCCTACCTCTCTTAGGATTACGAACACCTACTGTTCTGATGTTTACATTGCCATTTTGCTCGTTCCTAAAATTACTACTATTATTGTTATTGGCATTTCTGTTATTACGTGCTTGCTCCTCATTGGCAGCAACACGTTCTACACGTTCCAAATACTCAATGAAACGATCCAGATTGTCTCTAGGGGCTGATATAATTCTAGTTTGCCAGTACCATGGCAGTTTAGCTTCCAGACCTACTATAATCATTTCTGGTTTTAGCTTTTCCGCCAAATGTGACAAACGTGAAATCCATGACCTAGCAAACTCTTTAATTGATTCCTTGCCTGCATTGAAGCGTTTCCCACTCCAAAATTCTCTCAACACTTCATTTTGCTTGTTACTAGACCAATACTCATTAATGAAAGCTGTTTTAAACTCCGCTAATGTTTTACACTTTAACATAACATCAGCTGACCAACGCATGGCGTCACCTGCTAAATGGCTTCTAATAAACGAGATTTTCTCTCGTCCAGACCAATTTGGTGGAATCACATCTTCAAAATCGTTCCAGAAATCTAGCGGGTGGATATTTTTATCTGGATCAAACCGCAAGAACTGCAGACACCCGATAAAAGCGGCGTTTGCAGCTACAACTTGTTGTATACTACCATTACCAGAAGTTACTGAAGCTACTTTACTTTCAATGTTAGCAATGTTAGTACTGATATTTTCTACTTTCATTTCAACATTATCTACTCTTTGCACAATATGAGTAGTGTCAGTTTTGATTGCTTCTATTTCTGCTTGACATATGTTTACTTTTATATTAACATCTTTAAATCTATCTGAGCACAGTTCAGATTCCGCTTCGATCTTTTCTGTTAACTTGTGCTCCAGCTTCACATCTTCCATTTGGAAGTCTTTGCGAACCTCAGCGACTTCGGATTTTATTGTCTTATACATTTCAGAAAATTGTTGAGCAGCCTTTTTCTTAATATCCTCATGATTGCAATCAATTTTATAATTCAAACTGTCTAGATCCTCTTTCAACTTATTGCAACCAGCCTTGAAAGTATCGTCCATTACCTCCAATCGTTTATTAAAATTTGTTTGGCTGGCCACAATCTCAGACTTTAATTCAGCATTACTGCTTTTGACCTGTTCACTTATTTCAGACTTTAATTCAGCATTATTGGATTCTAATTTATTGTCCATTGCCTCAAACCGTTTATTAAAATTGGTTTGGCTGGCCACAATTTCAGACTTTAACTCAGCTGTCATTTGTGCATTACTGGCAGCTATTGTTTGTAATATAACATTTAGATCAACAGCCCCAGCATCTTTGGGTTGCTCACGAGCTGGCTTTTTATCACACTCAGGTGACGAAAAACTAGCTCCAATACCAGAATCATCAAAACTACATGAAACTTCTGATTGATTAGTCATATCTAACTGCTCCTTCTTAAACTCTACCATCTCTGATGACTGTTTCATTTTTAATTCATCAGAGAAACTATCATCCAATAAATTTACAATTTCTACTTTCCGCTTTACTACAGGAGTCTCTATTATTGAATCATTGCCCCTTCCCACACTACTGTCAGGAGACAATACTTCATATTTCACCTTAACATTACTACTTTCAAGCGTATTTACACTTGAACCGTTGTCTGTATTTACAGTTCCCTCAACAGACATAGGTTCTGATTTAAGTTTAACCTCAGTTTCTTTTGGCGATTCCATCGCCGACAGTCTTTTAGTGCAGGTTAGTAAAATTTTTAACAGCTTTTCACTTAACTTAGTTCCTTCTGCACGACGTATGGCGTTGCCGGCGCGGCGTACCAGGATTCCTGATGCGACGTGGCACGTTGAACTGCAGACGGCTCTCCGACGGCTGTTGTGTGTTTGCGTGGCCCGCAAAAGCAGGCTCTGCGCCGGCTGCTCCAGGGGACGACTGCGGTGCGGCGAGACTTGCTTCTCGCGATGCCGGCAGCACCGCTAGACTCAGTGCCAGCTCCGTCAATCCAGATGCGTTGTTAATCCAATTTCGTCGTCCATATGCACACGTAACACATTCACTGTTCTATACTCAGTTGCGTGTCGCATTTCACTCGCGAATTCGAATAGTTAAAAATCACTTTCACTTAGTTGATTTCCCGGCCGATGCACCATATGTGGGGCGGCGGATGCAGTTTGTAAAAAAAGTAATTATTTGCTGCATAAACGCTTGCGTGTTGAATCAGTTTCTAGCTTTTACAATGTTGTTATTGCTGTCTTTTGCCGTTCTCAACACTGGCTCTCTATTTACTCCGTGACCCCCAGAAAGTGATTTAATAAAACTTGGAGCCAGTAAATAGATATCCTAGTGCCCACTTTACCTGAGAATGTTCTTATAGCTGCAGCTTATAGCTCTGAGGAATTAGGAGATTGTCCGGGATTTCTAATCAAAAACGGTTTTCCAAAATAGTTGAGTATATTCTGAAATTCACTAATAAAAACCACAAGTATCCCTACAACCTAACTAACAGAACAGTTCAGAGTCTAATGCGCTGATGCAACTATAAATGTCCGAATCAAATGTTAAAAAGAATGCTCGCCAAAATTTGATGAAAATATTTCATCAAACGCCACGCTAAATATTTGGTAGAATGACTGTCCCGCGACGGCACGTGAAAATACGACAAAACGCAAACTGAAGCTAGATAATGAAAATCATTCCAGAATTAACACTTCACATAAAATGTTTTCATGGTTCCGCATATCTCTAGTAACTTAATACGGCACCCGAGGCTGTTTGTAGCAGATACACTGATGCGACGCGACTACCGACACAGATGGCGTGTCATTCAGCGTCTGGAGAGAACTGGGGCCTTCCTTCTTTTTTTTTTTTTTTTTTTTTTCTTTATTGTTATTTTCAAACCCGTACAAACAGGCAGGCTGTCAGCAGCATGGTACGCCGCTCTTCAGCCGTAGAGGAGATAAAGAAAGAACAGAAAGAATACACAAATGTGACATAACGGTGGGTAATAAAACAGTAGACACATAAAGACAAACACGGAGCCGTTCACACTCGACGATAATTCACTACAAACTGGTGTCACGACGCACTAACACTGAAGATGGCGATGGCACAGGTGAACGATGGAGTATGACGGGAACACTGAACACGAAACACGACGGCACTCACGAGACACTGATGGCGATGATCTCCGGCGCGCGAATGTCCACTCAGCGTGTACGAGTCCGGGGACCTGCCAAGAGTGGAGGTGGAGGAGGAGGAAGGGGAAATGGCAGAGGGGAGAGCAGAGATGCCATGGGCAAAGGAGAGAGGGGGAGGGAGGAAGGGGGAGGGAAGCCCGGAGGAGAGGGTAGGAGGGAGGGGGGAAAGGAAAGAGAAGGGAAGGGAAAGGGGGGGAGGGAGGGTGCCTGAAGGAAAGGACACAGGAGGGGGGGGGGGAGGATCAAAGTTGATAGGAGGGGTAGATGCAGGGGAGGAGGACATCATCAGGGAGGGGGAGTTGGCGGAAGCCACCTTGGTAGAGGGTAAGGAGGGTGGAGAGATGGAGACCGGGTGGGACGTGGGAGTACAGGCGCGGCAGCGGGCGGGGGTGGGAGAGGATCGGGGAGACGAGCGGGTGAGGAGGATCGAGTTTACGGGAGGTGTATAGGATTCGTATCCTTTCGAGGAAGAGGAGGAGGTGGGGGAAGGGGATAAGGTCATACAGGATCCGCGTGGGGGAAGGGAGACGGATGCGATAGGCAAGGCGGAGAGCATGGCGTTCAAGGATTTGGAGGGATTTATAAAAGGAAGGGGGGGCGGAGATCCAGGCTGGATGGGCGTAACAGAGGATAGGGCGGATGAGGGACTTATAGGTGTGGAGGATGGTGGAGGGGTCCAGACCCCACGTTCGGCCGGAAAGGAGTTTGAGGAGACGGAGTCGGGAACGTGCCTTGGCTTGGATTGTCTGGAGATGGGGAGTCCAGGAGAGGCGACGGTCGAGGGTGACGCCAAGGTACTTAAGGGTGGGGGTGAGAGCGATGGGACGGCCATAAACGGTGAGATAGAAATCAAGGAGGCGGAAGGAGGGAGTGGTTTTGCCTACAATGATCGCCTGGGTTTTGGAAGGATTGACCTTGAGCAACCACTGGTTGCACCAAGCGGTGAACCGGTCAAGATGGGATTGGAGAAGGTGTTGGGAGCGTCGCAGGGTGGGGGCAAGGGCGAGGAAGGCGGTGTCATCGGCAAACTGGAGAAGGTGGACGGGGGGTGACGGCGGCGGCATGTCCGCCGTGTACAACAAGTACAGAAGGGGGGAGAGGACGGAGCCTTGGGGCACACCGGCGGAGGGGAAAAAGGTGTAGGAATCGGTGTTATGGATGGTGACATAGGAAGGACGGCGGGAGAGAAAGGAACCGATCAGACGAACGTAGTTAATGGGAAGGGCGAAGGTTTGGAGCTTGAAGAGGAGACCGGAATGCCATACGCGGTCATATGCGCGTTCGAGGTCAAGAAAGAGGAAGATTGCGGAGCGACGGGAATTGAGCTGTTCGGAAAGGAGATGAGTGAGGTGAAGGAGAAGATCGTCGGAAGAGAAGGACGGCCGAAAGCCACACTGGGTAACGGGGAGGAGGCGGTGCTGGCGGAGATGCTGGTGGATGCGGCGGGTGAGGATAGATTCCAGGACCTTGCTGAAGACCGAGGTAAGGCTGATGGGACGGTAGGAGGAGACGGCGGACGGCGGTTTGCCAGGTTTGAGGAACATGAGGATACGGGAGGTTTTCCACAGGTCGGGGTAGTAACCGGTGGACAGGACTACATTGTAGAGCCTGGCCAGGGTGGAGAGAAAAGAGACAGGAGCTTCACGAAGGTGACGGTAGGTGACACGATCGTGACCAGGAGCGGTGTTGCGTTTGGTGCGGAGTGTATTGATGAGATCCTGTGTGGTGATGGGGGCATTAAGGTCCGTGTGTGGAATGTTGTCCAAGTACTGGAAACCAGGAGCGAGGGGAGGGACAGAGGTGTCAGTTCGATCGCGGATATCTGGGAAGAGGGAGTAATCGAACTGGGGATCATCAGGGATGGAAAACACATCGGACAGGTAGGAGGCAAAGTGATTGGCCTTACTAAGGGCGTCAGGGAAGGGGTGATCATCGTGGAGAAGAGGATAGTAGGGGGAGGGTTTAGTTCCGGTAAGGCGACGGAAGGCGGTCCAGAACTTGGACGAGTTTATAGGGAGGGTAGCAGTTAAACGGGTGCATGTCTGTCGCCAGTCCCGGCGATTCTTGGCCGCGAGCAAATTTCGAATGTGTCGCTGTAGTTGCCGGTGGCGTCGTAGGGTGTCCGGGTCACGCGTGCGGAGGAAGGCACGGTAGAGACGACGGGATTCACGGAGGAGGAGGACGGCCTGTGGTGGTAAGGTAGGACGGTGGGGGTGGATGGCAACAGTAGGGACGTGGGCCTCCACGGCCTCAGACAAGGTCTGCTGGAGAAAGGAGGCGGCATGGGTGACATCATCGGGACGGCGGTAGGCGAGAGGGTGGCTATCGACCTGAGTGGAGAGGGTATCCCGGTAGGCATTCCAGTTGGCACGGGAATAGTCATGGATGTACTTAGGGGGAGGGTCATGACGAGGGTCGGGGCGGGGGCGACGGCCGTCTGAAACGGTGAGGAGGACAGGGAGATGGTCGCTACCAATAGGCTCCAGGACATCCACCGTAATGCGACCAAGGAGGTTGGGGGAGGAGAGGATAACATCGGGAGTGGAGTTGGATTCGGGACGAGTGTGCTGGGGGATGGGGATGAGGTCGCCTTGAAGGGAGGAGAGGAACCGATGCCACCGCCGTAACTGGGCAGCGGAGCGACTATGGATGTTGAGGTCGGCGGCGATCACATAGGAGGAGAAGGTACGGTCGATGTGGGAGAGGAAGTCGAAAGGAAGAGGGGCGTTGGGGCGGACATAGATGGTGGCACAGGTAATGGTAAGGCCGGGGAAGAAGAGACTAAGGATCAGGTGTTCGGTGGGGTCGGGAAGGAGAGGCTGGAGCCGAACGGGGATCTGGCGGTGGTGGCCAATGGCAACTCCGCCACGCGCAACTGGGAGGGGATTATCGGAGCGGTGGAGGAGATAGGGGGAGGTGTGGATGGAGTGGTGGGGTTGGAGGAAGGTTTCATTGAGGAGGAAGGCATCCACACGGTGGGTAGCAAGGGTGTGCAGGAAGAGGTTCTTGTTGGCGGGAAGGGAGCGGATATTGTTGAAAAGGATACGATGCTGTCGCGCCATGATAAGGACTTATACGAGGGTGTCAAGGCGGGAGAAGGTGAAATGGGCCTGGTTATTGGAAAAGGTGGCGTACATTTTAAGGTGGAATATGGAACGGGCGGTGAGGGAGATCTGTTGTAAGGTGTGGGGGCGCTGAAAGGGATGGACGTTTTGAAGGACAATGGTGAGGAACCTGATGATGTCCTCAGCAGTGGGGGGGGGGACGAAGGGAATTGCCAGGGGGGGTGGGGGCGTCCAGGGGACGGACAGGTACGGTGAGTTCAGGAGTGGTGGGAGGGGGTCGGGCTTTGCACTTTTGGGAGTAGGTGGGGTGGGGGAGGCTGCAGGTATTACAGGAGGGAGGGGATTGGAGGTTGGTGCACTGCCGGAGGAAGTGCGCTTGCCGACAATGCGGGCAGGTGGGGGCCTCGCGGCACTCTGCTGTTGGATGTGCATTGTAGCGCAGACATCTCTGGCAGCGCAGGGATTGAGGGGGGGAACGGGAGGGGTCGACCTTGTACCGCTGATTGAAGAGGAGGGCACCCTCCTTCAGGAGACGGTCAATGGAGGGGGCGTCCTCAGAGAAAACCCGCATAAGGCGGGTGGGGCCGGTCGCGTTGAAAATGCGGCGGACCGCCCGCACCTCCAGGGTGGGATGGGCCTTCAGCTCCGCCAGCACCTCCTCCTCCGTGATCGACGGGCTAAGCCGAGTGATAACGGCGGTGAGGGTCGGCGGGCGACGCGGGGGTTGGGGTTGGCGGGTAGGAGATGGGGAGGGAGCAGGGGTGAGGGAGGCGTGAGGACCAAAACGGGTGATGGGGAGGCGGGAGAGGATGTCAGTATGGAGGGTTGGGCTGGGGGAGGAGATAAGAACAGAATCCCGTCTGGGAGTAAGGAGAGAGATGGGGACGCCAGGGAAATGTTGGCGGAGGAGGAGGGAGAGATTCCGGGCCTCGAGGAAGGAAGGATCGGGACGGGACAGGAGATATTTGTAGAGACCGGGTGGGGAGGAGGAGGAGGAGGAGGAGTAGGAGGGAGCGGGGCCTGGTGGGGAGACGTCCATGGCATTTTGGGGTGGGGATGGCGGGCGGGGTGGAGCCTTTTTAGGAGCAGAGGAAGTGGAGGCGCCACTAGGGCGTTTGATAGCGGCAGATGGGCGGGTGGTGACAGGAGGGACGGGAACGATGGGGAGGTGGTGGGAAGGGACAGGTCCCGGCACGGACGCAGCAGTCGGCGCCGGAGATAGTGACTGTGACGGTGTAGGCGAATGTGGCAGTGAGGGTGATGGTGACGATGACGACGGTGGTGGCGGTGATGGCGATGGCGATGGGGAGAGCTGGGCGTGGGCAGTGGCCCGACGGGCCACCACCCTAGCCGGAGCTGCAGTGACAGGCTGGGGGAGTGGGGGGAAAGGATCAGAACGAGAGGACGAGGCGGGAGATGGGGAGACAAAGAGCGAGGGCGAAGGGATAGAGAGGAGGGGAGGGATGGAAGGAGGGGGGTGGGACTGGGCACACCAAGTGATAGTGGTGGAGGCGGCGGAAGGGGACGTATACACGATGGCGGTGGTGGTAGTAGTGACGGTGGTGGTGGGGGCGGACATGACGACAAGAAGAAGAAAGAGAAACACAGCACTAACAGGACAGGACACACACTGGGGGACGACGGACGGCGACGGCGACGGCGACGGCGACGGCGACGGCGACGGCGACGGCGAGAGGCAGGGACGCTGCTGCCGCGGACGGGGCCGGGGCGGCGGCGGCGGCGGCGGCGGCGGCTGCTGCTGCTGCTGCTGCTGCTGCTGCTGGCTGGACTGCTGCTGCCACCGGAGGGCTGGCTGGCTGGCTGGCTGGCTGCGGGACCACTGCTGGAGGCCGGGACCGGGAACTGCTGGCTGGCTGGCTGGCTGGCTGGCTGGCTGGCTGGCACCTGGAACCCCTAGCACTTCGATTAGCGCGAAAATGGCACTATCGAAGGGCGGTAACCTTGCGGTGTACCGCCGGAGATGGCCTTCCTTCCTCGCGCAGTGTTCTTATATATAAAGCCGCGGTGCGGACGGCGAAGGGAACGCCTGATCTTTCCGGCTCTCTCGACTAGCCGCTGGGCTAGTAACGCACCACTTCAAGTTACATAATAATTTATAGCTTCTTTGGCTGATGGCCGAAGAAGCTCTTAATTTAAACGTGCATTCAGCACGCAGGTAAGTATTGATAATAAAATTTTGATGTGGCTAAGTTAAATACTTTGGGCGAGAGAATTAATCTAATTACCCTGCACGCAGCAGATGAGCTCTGAACTGTCCCTTTTGAGATCCGCTATCGCTATAATTTTATAGGTATTAAAAAGAAACTTTACACATCTTCATAATCATAGCGGACCTCCAACCTATTTAAATCTAAACATCCTAGCCTTATTTACTAGCCTACTTAATCTATCTTGCTTCCTTCAGTTTTAAGACGAAAACCACAAAATCATGAATTTCCACTAAAATCTTAATATGTGAAATCCAAAGTACTGTTTTTATTAAATCATTATGAAAGATGAATCTAAATATAAATTTTGAAGTCTCTAGCTCTTTTCTGTTGCGCCAATGATTTTTCCAGAAAAACGTCCAAATCTCGGAAATGGCTGAAGTTATCGAACTGATATTTAACACACATTAATTTAGTATTATTTCTGACATACTAGAAAAGTTTTAGGTCATTTGCTTGATTTTTAAGGTATTGCGCAACATTTATGACGTCAGAGCTAGATACAGCAGACTGAATTTACTACAGCGTAAGTAGGCTGCTTCCCTACACTAGGGATCTCATTCCATATGCTCGTACCTTCGTTACGAGCTTGCAGTGGGGCACCGTGTCAAATGCTTTCCGGAAATCTAGAAATGTGGAATC
Organism: Schistocerca piceifrons; assembly: GCF_021461385.2. Lineage (NCBI taxonomy): Eukaryota > Metazoa > Arthropoda > Insecta > Orthoptera > Acrididae > Schistocerca > Schistocerca piceifrons. Next base: position 18,252,065 of record NC_060139.1, on the reverse strand, counting down.
TGGCTGTTGCCCTTCTTCCACAGTTCGCAATATATCACGTGAGAAACGGCAAGCTGACTTTCGCACGAACAATGCTTTCCAAAACCATGCTGATTCGTGGACATAAGATTCTCAGTCTCAAGAAATTTTATTATATTCGAAATGAGGATATATTCAGGTATCCTCTGCTGCCTTCACTATTTCATGTCTTAAAGCTACGCATTCGTCTTCTACTGTGTTCTAGTCAAGCGTTGCCTAACACTTTTCCTGAAACTCTCAACTTATCCAGATCTTGTTTCCTTAATTTTACACATTTTTGTGATTTCTTTAGTTTCAACTTACAACTCAAAACCAATAAATTGTGGTCAGAATGCACATCTGCCGCTGGAAATGTCTTGCAATTTAAAATCTTTTTTCCGAAATCTCTGTTTTACTGTTATACAATGAAACTGAAGCCTTCCAGTGTTTCCAGGATCTTCACATATAATACTTTTTTCACGGTTCTTTTACCATGTGTTAAGCATTACTACTCGTACATTATGCCCCGTGAAAAATTCTAGCAAGGCGCTTCCTCTTTCGTTCCTTTCCTTTAGTCAATATTCAGCTACTATTTTTCCTTCTCTTCTTTTTCCTACTACCTAATTCCAATCTCCCATCACAACTAAATTTTCAACTCTCTTAACTATCTTAACAATTTCTTTTAACTCACCACATAATTCTTCAATTTTTTCATCATCTGCGGAGATATTTGGCATAAAAAGTTGTACTACCGTGGTGGGTGTGGGCTTCGTGTCTATCTTGGCTATGATAAAGCGGTGGCTATGGTGCTCATAGTAGCTTACCCGAATTCCTGCTTTCTTATTCATTATTAAACCCACTCCTGCATTACCCCTGTTTGATTTTGTGGTTAATAAACCTATATTCACCTGACCTCTTATCTTCACTAATTCCCAGTCTATCTAAATTCGACCTATCAATTTGCCTTTTTAAATTTTGTAACATACCTGCCAAACTAACGGATCTAACAATCCACGCTCCCATCCGCAGAACGTCAGTTTTGTTTCTCCCGATGACGCCAATTACGTTTCTCCTGATGACGACATACACCTGAGTAGTCTCCACCCGAAGATCCGAATGGGGGACTATTTTAGCTCCGGAATGTTTCACCCAAGAGGATGCCATAATCATTTAGCCACACAGTAGATCTAGGTTTGTAAATGTTCTCGTCCTGTCGTGCTTGTATTACAGGGTGCATGACAAAACAGTCAATCATCGGTTCAGTCGGAGCGGAGGAATCCGCCCTTTCCGCATTAACGCAACGCACATCATTGTAGCGCCGTCCCCAGTATCTCTGCTTAGCAACGTAAACAGAGATTACACTGTGGTTCACATTGCGAAATAATTTAAAAATATAGTTGTATTACAGGCAGTCGTACCTTTAACGGTGTCCATTATCGTTCATAGGCTTTCGACAAGCAATTACACAAAAGTCTCGTTTGTCCGGGACCAGAATAGCGGCTTTTGCGGCCGTCCTGAGCGGACGCGCTGTGGCGCTTCTGTTTGGATTTTACGACTTTATATTCACTCTCTGCATTACAATGTTGTGTAAAATTGTGACTGTGGTGATGCAGCATTTTAGTTTCATTGTTTTCCTGAGCTGTTAACTGCTGACATGGCAACCATGTTTTCCAGAAAGTTTACCCTAAGATTTGGATTTGACAAAGCAACCCGTAATGTTCTGCCAAGTTCACTGGAAATTCATGACTGGATCGTTGACGTTATTGGCATTACTTAGGATCAGACGCACACTGCTTATTATGACTTGGAGCAATACTGCTTTTTTGTGAAGCTGCTTTCCCCGTTGGTGTTGGAACGGATTTTGAAGAAGTTTGAAGGAAAAGCTGAATTCCGCGATCGCGATAATTCGGTGAGTACAGTTACCATTTAAAATGCTGATGTTGATTATAAACAATTCAGAGTATTTAATTTGCCCCCTCAGGTAGAAAACTGCTACTTAAAAGACGCATTATCTAAATATGGAGACATCAAGCAAATTCGTAATGAACCATGGTCAAGCCAACATAGATTGCAATGCTTTAGTGGTGTTCGTTCTGTCGATATGCACGTCAAACAAAACATTCCATCGCATATTTTGGTTTGTGACTGCAAAGCAGTCTGTCTTGTCACACATGTAACGAAAGTGTGCATCTCCGGCGAAACTGTCCAGAAAAGATGCTTGTATTGCAGAATAATTTACAACAGCGTAAAAGGTTAATACTGGCTGATATTGTGACTGAAAATCAGATGACGGTTGGTGAAGTTTCCAACATTACGGGAAATGTGGACGACAGGCCACAAAATACTCCTGAAGCATTTCCACCTTCACTCAGGAAAGATACTGTAGATAATCAGGCTGGAAAAAAGTAGTATAGCCACTAACAAGAGACGTCGAACTTGTGACGGCAGTAGCGCAGATGAAGAAGGTATCAACCTGTCGCTGAAAGCTGTAGGTGACATTCAGAAAACAGTACTGGGTACTACTGTTTCAGACAATATTGTCAGCACAGATTCAAATCGGGTACGCCACCATCAACCGAACAGGTCTAAATGACATCACAGTTCCGTTCTGTAGCTCTGGACGCGCCTGTAGATGCCAACGCGCTGTCTTGCTAATGCCACAACCCCGCGCTGCAGCACCGGTACTTCAGTCAAAGCAGACAGATTGACACGCGGCTGCAACTGAAAGCTTGTTGCTTCGTGGGGTCTGCGCTACACTCGAACAGTGCCACCACCTCTTCCCATCTGAAATCAGGACTCTTCAGACCAGGCCTGGTTTTTTCCAGCCATCTACTGTCCAACCAATATGGTCAAGAGCCCAGGAGAGGAGCTGGAGGCGATGTCGCGCTGCTAGCAAAGACAGTCGCGTCGGTCGTCTGCTGCCATAGCCCAGTAACACCACATTTCCCTGCACTGTCCTAACGGATACGTTCGTCGTTCGTCCCACATTGGTTTCTGGTTATTTCACGCAGCGTTGCTTGTCTGTTAACACTGACAGCTCTAAGCAAATGCCGCTGCTCTCGGTCGTTAAGTGGAGGCCGTTGGGATTTGCCTCGTCCGTGGTGAGAGGTAGTGCCTGAAATTTGGTATTCCCGGCATACTCTTGACTCTGGATCTCGGAATACTGAATTCCCCAAGATTTCCGGAATGGAATGTCCCATGAGTCTTGCTTTAACAACCATTCCGCGTTCGAAGTCAGTTAATCCCTTCGGAAACGTTTTCAAGCGAAGAACTTGAGTACAAATGACAGCTCATCCAATGCTCTGCCCTTTTATACCCTGTGTATTAACTGCCATGTTATCGTACAGAGACCAGATAGCAGTTATAAGAGTCGAGGGACATGAAAGGGAAGCAGTGTTTGGGAAGGGCCGAGGGACCGCTACAGTCGCAGGTTGTAATCCTGCCTCGGGCATGGATGTGTGTGACGTCCTTAGGTTAGTTAGGTTTAATTAGTTCTAAGTTTTAGGCGACTGATGACCTCAGAAGTTAAGTCGCATAGTGCTCAGAGACATTTGAGCCATTTGGTTGGGAAGGGAGTGAGACAGGGTTGTGGCCTCTCCCCGAGGATATTCAATCTGTATATTGAGGAAGCAGTGAAGCGAACAAAAGAAAAATTCTGAGTAGGTATTAAAAGCCATGGAGAAGAAATAAAAACTTTGAGGTTCGCCGATGACATTGTAATTCTGTCAGAGACAGCAAAGGACTTGGAAGAGCAGTTGAACGGAATGGACAGTGTCTTGAAACGCGGATATAAGATGAACATCAACGAAAGAAAAATGAGGATAATGGAATGTAGTCGAATTAAGTCGGGTGATGCTGAGGGAATTAGATTAGGAAATGAGACGCTTAAAGTAGTAAAGTAGTTTTGGTATTTGGGGAGCAAAATAACTGATAATGGTTGAAGTAGAGAGGATATAAAATGTAGATTGGCAATGGCAAGGAAAGCGTTTTTGAAGAAGAGAAATTTGTTAACATCGAGTATAGATTTAAGTGCCAGGAAGTCGTTTCTGAAATGTACTTGTATGGAGTGTAGCCATGTATGGAAATGAAACGTGGACGATAAATACTTTAGACAAGAAGAGAATAGAAGCTTTCGAAATGTGGTGCTACAGAAGAATGCTGATGAGGAAGTATTGAATAGGATTGGGGTGAATAGAAGTTTGTGGGACAACTTGACTTAAAGAAGGGATCAGTTGGTTGCACATGTTCTGAGGCATAGAGGGATCAACAATTTAGTATTGGAGGGCAGCGTGGAGGGTAAAAATCGTAGAGGGAGACCAAGAGATGAATATACCAAGCAGATTCAGAAGGATGTAGGTTGCGGTAGGTACTGGGAGATGAAAAAGCTTGCACAGGATAGAGTAGCATGGAGAACTGCATCAAACCAGTCTCAGCACTGAAGACCACAACAACAACTGCAACATCGTTATCCCACGATTTACGTCACCTCGGTGTACAAGTGAAGAAAATATATGCTGAACCATTAATTTCATGGCAGTGTAGCTTTTATAGTGCAGGTCGTACCTGTCGTTGCCTGGGGATGTATTTATTCCAGCCCTCTACTATTTCATCTCCTCATCCCAGCACCATCTTTCCATCTCCTCTTTCATCCCCTCTCTGTCCAACTCCTCGACACCCTTTCTCTGTCTATCTCCACCCCCTCCCTTTCCTTGTCCATCTGCTCCACCTTCTCCTCCTTCCCCTTGCTCTGCCTACCTCTTCCTTTCACTGACTCTGTCCATCTCCTCATCTTTCCTTTCTCTCTCGATCTCTCTTGTCTCTTCTCTCTGTCCACTTCCCCTATCCTTCTCTTTGTCCTTCTCCTCCTTCTCCCATGTCTGTGCCCATTTATTCCTTCCACATAGAGGTTTGTCCATCTCATCTTCTCTCTGTTCGTTATCACAGAGGATGCCGGTGGTCCGTAATCCCACATCATTTTTTCACAGATTGTAGCTAATATGTGTGTCAAACATGGTTTAAATCGTGCCATGGATCTAGGATGAGCTTCTTACCGTTTCCTTTGCCTGAGTATGCACATGTCAAATATCTTTCACATTTAACTAACATGTTTTACACTTGTTTGTCCACATTTCACTTGCATCTGTAACGACATTCGCTCTGCAGTTTCATTTTCCCGTAACTCCTGAACTATATGCTGTACAGCAAACTAATTTTCCATGTACATTCAGTTCTACATGTGGCTACTGTGTGCGAAATGTGTTGCGAAAAGAGTTTGTAGTAGAGATGTAATAAACTAAAACGTCAATCATGATGCAGCAGTTTTCCGCGCATCTCAGTATTTGACGTCTTATCTTCTGAACTGTGTGTCGTATAATGATATATTTTTGTAGGTACATTCAGCGGAAGATGGGGATTCTGTCTACAAAAATTGTTGTGGGTAGAGTCAGTAATTACGAAATAATAAATTTAAACGCACTGCATAATGCGACAATTTTTTTCGTATCTCAGGTTTAATGACATCACATCACGTGAACTATGTGCCGCACAATGATATAATCCTTGTGTTACACTGAGTAGCATGTGAATACTGTCTGTCATACTTCATGGGGCACGTTTACTGCATGAAAAGTGGAAATGTAGTAAGCGATAAACTTCTTTTATTTTCATAATTTTGCTGTCATCACCGAGAAAATGTTTCGTAATGTTATGACATTATGTGTAAAGTTTGTTGCAAAGCCTGTAAGTGCTCAAATTCTCAAATACTGGATGACTAAAGTATGGGAATTCGCACTGCTTCTTTTTCTCCCACATTCCCACCCCTTTGGTAGGGAGGTGATGTTTTCACCCACAGCAATGATTTCCAGACAGTAAATGATACGTGTACCGTTCAGTGTTTTAGGAGGGGATATGGAACATAGAAACATACGTACAAGTACATGTACGTCAGCTTTTATAATAATTTGTATGGTTGTACGGGGAGATCAAAAAAATTCCATTTGGGGGCGTTGCTGCAGCGTTTATGCAATCCAGCGTAACTCCAGTGCAGGTGTATAAGCACCGACATGTATGTAAGGAGTTAGTGTAGCCTTCGAACGGAAACTCTTTGATTACCCTTACGACTCGCGTTTGAAAAGTCCGACAGATGGCATCACCGGCGCATATCGAGGTCATGTTTAGTTAGTAGCATCTTTCGAAAGAACGCACACCAAGTTTCAGCCATATTGGTCTATTTCTTTGCGTTTGGCATTCGTGTGAATCGAGGAAGACGATTGATTGTCAAAAAATGGACGAAAAAGAATTTTGTGTGGTGATTAAACATTAATTTATGAAAGGCAAAACACCTCAGGAGACTAAAGAGAAGCTTGATAAACATTATGGAGACTCTGCACCTTCGATTAGAACAGTTTATAAGTGGTTTCAAAATTTTTGGAGTGGCCATATTGGCACAAATGATGCTGAACGTTCTGGACGCCCTGTGGAGGTTACGACTCCAGAAATCATTGATAAAATCCATGATATGGTGATGGATGACAGAAGAGTTAAGGCGCGGGAGATTGCTCGTGCTGTGGGCATCTCGAATGAACGGGTACATAATATTTTCCATAAACATTTTGAGATGAGAAAGCTATCCGCAAGATGGGTTCCGCGATTGCTCACGCTTGACCAAAAACGGAATCGTGTGAAGCGTTGCAAGGGTGGTTTGGAGCTGTTCAGGAAGAATCCGCAGGATTTTAAGCGTCGTTTCGTCACTGTGGATGAAACATGGATACATTACTATACTCCTGAGACCAAACAGCAGTCTAAACTATGAGTTACTAAGGCGAAGACCATTTCTTCGGCCAGAAATGTTATGGCGACTGTCTTTTGGGATTCGCAAGGGATAATCCTCATCGACTATCTGGAAAAGGGTAGAACTATTACAGGTGCATGTTATTCATAGTTATTCGACCGTTTGAAAACCGCAAAAAAGTCCTTTTCCATCACGACCATGCACCAGCACACACCTCAGCAGTTGTGTTCGACAACAACCCCCCCCCCCCCCCCCCCCCGCTGCCCCGCTATTCACCAGATTTGGCTTCCTCGGACTACTGTTTGTTCCCCATTTTGGAGAAATGACTGGGGGACAAAACAAAGATGTTATACAAACGAGTAGGTGATTACAAAAACTAAGAGCTATTTTGCAGGCTTGAACAATTCCTGTTATTCGGAAGGGATCAACAAATTATAATAGCGTTTGACGAAGTGTATAAGTCTAAAAGGAGACTATGTAAAAAAAATAAAAAAGGGTTAGCCCAACACGTTGTAAGTAGGCTGTTTAGGTTTTTATGTTGGTAACGCCGCGTAGCGCTCTATATGAAAATCACTGACTGTGCTGTGTGAAGTCTGTGGCTGGTTGACATTGTTGGAATAGTCACTATTGTAGTGTTGGGTAGTTGGAAGTGAACAGCGCGTAGCGTTGCGCAGTTGGAGGTGAACCGCCAGCTGTGGTTGATACGGGGAGAGAGATGGCAGAATTTTGAGAGCGGATGATTTGGACGTGTGTCCATCACAAACAGTAAATTTGTAATATTGGGTATTATGAACTGATACATATATATGATGACTTTTGAACATCATTAAGGTAAATACATTGTTTGTCCGTTATCAAAATCTTTCATTTGCTAACTATGCCTATCAGCAGTTAGTGCCTTCAGTAGTTAGAATCTTTTACTTTGCTGGCAGTAGTGGCGCTCGCTGTATTGCAGTAGTTCGAGTAACAAAGATTTATGTGAGGTAACTGATTCATAAAAGGTATAGGTTACTGTTAGTGAGGGCCATTCTTTTGTAGGGATTATTGAAAGTCAGATTGCGTTGCGCTAAAAATATTGTATGTCAGTTTAGTGATGATCAGAATAAGTAAAGAGAGAAATGTCTGAGTACGTTCAGTTTAGCTCAGCTGTTTGAAAATCAAATAACGTAAGAGGTTTATCAGCACAGTAATTCACTAATTTTTCTAAGGGGACGTTTCAAGGTAAGTAGTTTTTATTTTTGCAGGGACTTTTCAAACGACCCTCGTATAGTATATACCATCTTCACGTTCTGAAACGGCACTACAATGAAAACTTCCAGATAATGCTATTGGTGAGAAAAACTGTTATGGAACATAAACAGACTTTATGGTGGGATCTTTTCACAGAGCTCAAAACGATGGGGAAAGGCACCACCTAAATTTAAAAAAAACAAAAAGACGAAAAACAATGTGCCGTGGGCGTACTCAGGCGCCCCGATTTGGACGCGGAAATTAAACGCGGTTTCGCTGAGTCGGCCTGTCAGGAACAAATAGAGGGAGCTGGCGAGCTGAGCTGGCGCCAGCAGACCGGGCCAGTCTTTGTGGGCCGGCGCCACCTATTCAGGCTGTCAGAGGGCCAGCGTGCCTGATAGCGGGAGAAGAGGGCGGCAGGGTGCGTCGAGTGGGTGGAGGGGGTGGGGTGGTGTAGGGTGGCTGGAGGGAGGAGGGTCCTTCCGGCGCAGGACTCGCGGCCGCGGCTCATCACAGGCGGGCCGAAACAAAACACGTCTGCAGGAGGGCCTCCGGGAGATAGGGCGGCTGCCTGCCGCGATTAGCTGGCGGGCAACTTCCAGCCGGCGGGACACAGCCAGCTGGGGACCGCGCGAGCGTCACTCACACCCGACACGCGCCGCTGCTGACCTACTTACTCGTATCGCCTACACTAGTGTGACCATAGTGTTCGCTGTAGCTTTAAAATTAGTAAAGATATTTTAAATCAATACGTGCAACTTTGGGGAACTACACATCGTTATCGTATTTTTATTATGCCCCTTTCGTGTCTATCTGTTCGGTAAAAATTTAACAGCTTTTAAACTAACTTCCTAGTGAGCTACAGACTTCAAATTTCAAGCAGAGTTTAGAACTGGGTGACAAAGCAATATTAGCTCACTTATCAGTCTGTTTTCAAACAGACAGGGAGCAGTATGTCGTCCTGAACGGGGTAACTTCAACAGAAACAAGAGTAACTTCAAGTGTGCCACAGGGCAGCGTAATAGGTCCTCTGTTTTTTACTTTAAATTTCAAGCAGAGTTCAGAACTGGGGGGCAAAGCAATATTAGCTCACTTTCTTATCAGTCTGTTTTCCAACAGACAGGGAGCAGTATGTCGCCCTGAACGGGGTAACTTCAACAGAAACAAGAGTAACTTCAGGTGTGCCCCACGGCAGCGTAATAGGTCCTCTGCTTTTTACGATTTACATAAACGATCTGCTGTAGTCTACAGGAAAGTAGTATCACACGAAAGTTGGGAACAAATCAATGAGGAGTCGCAGAAAATAAATGCGTGGTGTAATGACTGCCAGTTATCTCTCAATATTAGTAAGTGTAACCTACTGCGTATAACAAGGCGAAAATCCCCACTGATGTACGAGTACAAAACAAATGCCCAGTCTTTGGAAGCGGTAGTGTCCAAGTATCTGGGTGTGACTATTCGAAATGATCTCAAATGGAACGATCAGATTACACAAGTAACGCGTAAGGCAAAACCTAGAATACTTTAGTTCGCCCAGTCTTAGACTATTGTTCGTCTGTATGAGACCCTTACCAGTTGGGTCTGATTCAAGAGATTGAGAAGGTCCAAAGAAGAGCGGCAAGAGTCGTGACTGGTACATTTAGCCATCGCGAGAATGTTACAAATCTTATAGAAAGTTTGAAGTGGGACACACTTGCAGATAGACGACGCGCTAAACAGAAGGGGCTGCTCACTAAACTCCGAAATCCAATCTTCACCTAGGATGTAGAGCATATATTATTACCTCCAACTTTCAAATCGCGTAATGATCATCATTCAAAGATAAGGGAAATAAGAGCACGAACTGAGGCGTTCAGACTCGATCCGCGAGTGGAACAGACGCGGGAAAATATGACTTTGCCACGAATTCTGCCCTCCGCCACACACCGATTGGTGGCTAGCGGAGTATATATGTAGATGTAGATGGGTGTGGGTGAAAATGTTTGGTAACACCTGATGTCTCGCCTGCCCTGCAAGACCGACGTGTTTTGTGAATTGAATCGGAATGTGTTCCAGGAGTTATGCGAGTCGATGGGGACAGCTGCTGACAGTGAAAGGGGGGGGGGGCGGAGTTAAGGAGATCAACAAAGAGAGGCAATGGGGGGTAATGTGTGCAATTCATGTGCACTCTCTTACACAGATGAAGATGCAGGTATTCAAAAGTATTTATTTTGTTCTCTTGGTTTGTTGTGTATTATTAATTTTGATCTTAAATGGTCCTTACCATACAATGCATATCTCAGATATTGTCATATTATAGACATTTGCCACATGGCACAAATACGAAACTGTTCTGCCTAATTTATCTTTCGAGTATATTAACGTTATTTGATCAACTGCAAACAGAATTGTACTAAGATTATAATGGTACGTTACTTTATTCTGCCATGTCGTTATGAATTCTTCTGTCTATAATTTAAATAACGTGGGTGGTAGTCGACACTCTGATCTGGCTCCTTGAGAGATGGCTGTCGCAAATGGACTTCCCTTTCTATTTTGATTCTCTTGTGTACGTAAGTACTTTGAATTACACGTATTAGATGCGGAGGTATAGCGTTCGTTTCTAAAATTTGCCATAATTTTTCTTTGTTACCTTCGGCGCAAGTTTTTTTACTGTCGACAAAAGCTTTGTAGGTGGCATGATTCCATTCTCTTTGTTTTTCAATAATTTAGCAGCCTGGAAAAACACTGTCCAAGCAAGATCTTCCCATCCTAAACCCATTCTGTTCTTCTTTAAAGAAAGTTCTCGAAAATATCTTCAGTCTGTTGTTATTAATTTTGCGTATATCTTGATCTCACAGTTTAATTGACTAGTATCTCAATAACTGCCACACATCTTACAGCCCCGTGTTTTCAATAATGGGATAACAACTGTTGCCGGCCGCAGTGGCCTAGCGCTTCTAGGCGCTTCAGTCTGGAACCGCGCGACAGCTACGGTCACAGGTTCGAATACTGCCTCGGTCATAGATGTGTGTGGTGTCCTTAGGTTAGTTATGTGTAAGTAGTTCTAAGTTCTAGGGGACTGTGGACCTCAAATGTTAAGTACCACAGTGCTCAGAGCCATCTGAACCATTTGATAACAACTGCAGTATGTCTGGTATGTTGCTGTATTTCCAGTAAATTTTTGGCAACGTTAATGATTCTAAAGCTTATTTAAACAATTTCAAGTTGGGGTTTTCTTCCCTTGGGGATTTTTTCGTTTTGAATGTCTTTAACTCAGACTTTAATGTTTCCATTGCTATAACATCAACATGCTCTTCACTAACTGCAGTTTTCAGATTTTCCTCAACACCGCTCCATAAACTTTGGAAATAACCCAGCTATGTTTATTTAATTGTTTTAGGATCTTAAGAGGTTTAACTTATTTCCCACACACAATACGCTCCATTTCACTCAGAAAACTTTCCCAGCTTTGTTGTTTCATTTTTTCTTGTTTTTCTTCTGACCACTGCTATGTGTCGCTTGTATTCGATATACGAGGGTTGGAACTGTAATAGTGTCAACTATTTAATTACAGTTCGTACAAAATATAAACGTGTTTCCAAGTTTTACTGACCTTCAAAGTAGTCACCAGCATTGCGTATAACCCGTTGCCAGCGATGTGGAAGTCGTAGGATACTCTTAGCAGTGCCAGTTGTGTTGACAGTTCGAGCGGCGCGGTCTATTGCCGGACAAATTTGCAGCAGTTCTGAAGCGAATGCCGTGAAGTGTTTCCTTCAATTTAGAAATCGGGCTGAACTTACGAGGGCTTAAGCCAGGGGAGTGCAGTATGTGGTCTAGCACTTAGCAGCCCCATCAGTCACACAAATTAGTAACAGCTTGCACTGTACGTGCTTGACCATTGTCCTGCAAATTGATGGTCATGTCCTGCAGAAAGTGTCATCACATCAGTCTCTAAGCTGGTCGTAGGTTGTGTTCCAAAAATGAACAACAACCCTCGTAGTTCAAAATGGTTCAAATGGCTCTGAGCACTATGGGACTTAACGTCTGGGGTCATCAGTCCACTAGAACTTACAGTTACTTAAACCTAGCTAACCTAAGGACATCACACACATCCATGCCCGAGGCAGGATTCGAACCTGCGACCGTAGCGATCGCGCGGTTCCAGACTGAAGCGCCTAGAACCGCTCGGTCACCCCGGTCGGCTCCCTCGTAGTTTTCATGTTTCCTTGATGGCACATATTTCATGTATGCCTTTTGTTTATAATTTGTGATATCTGCTAGCTCTCGGTTCCAGATTGGGAGTCACATTTTGCTTCTATATTTCATTCTTTACCCTAAAGCTTCGCCAGCAGCTCCTTGTATTATTCTGACTAATTCCTTCCACCTTTCATTAATGTTCTACGACTAGGTTAGTAGCAAAGAAGTAACGCATTTAAACGTCATACAAAATGTGGCAGTTTTTCACGCATCGTAGTGTTTATGATGACATCTCTCCTGTCATGTCTCCTGAAATGTGATAGAAAGTTCTTGATAGATGGTTCTTACGCCCAGGGCAATTGTTGCGTGCTAGAAGGGATACGTGTAGGACGTTTATTTGAAATTTGTCCCTGTGTTTAGGAGGAGATGTGGAATTTAGACAAATACATGTATCTATTTTTATAATGTGTTTGTATTCTGCTTTACGTATTCCATTAATTGTAATCTGCATGCATTCGTAGGTTCCATGCATTTTTGTCTCTTCCCCTTCTCTTGTGCAAATACACCAATTACATTCATCAGCTGACCAAATATCTTCAACCTTAAATGTATTAGTCCTTCGCACGTATATGATTACAACCATTTGCTGTTCATATTTTGACCGTGCGTCAGCGATACAGATAGCCGAACCGTAGGTGCAACCACAACGGAGGGGTATCTGTTGAGAGGCCAGACAAACGTGTGGTTCCTGAAGAGGGGCAGCAGCCTTTTCAGTAGTTGCAAGGGCAACAGTCTGGATGATTGACTGATCTGGCCTTGTAACAATAACCAAAACGGCCTTGCTGTGCTGGTACTGCGAACGGCTGAAAGCAAGGGGAAACTACAGCTGTAATTTTTCCCGAGGGCATGCAGCTTTACTATATGATTAAATGATGATGGCGTCCTCTTCGGTAAAATATTCCGGAGGTAAAATAGTCCCCCATTCGGATCTCCGGGCGGGGACTACTCAAGAGGATGTCGTTATCAGGAGAAATAAAACTGGCGTTCTACGGATCGGAGAGTGGAATGTCGGATCCCTTAATCGGGCAGGTAGGTTAGAAAATTTAAAAAGGGAAATGGATAGGTTGAAGTTAGATATAGTGGGAATTAGTGAAGTTCGGTGGCAGGAGGAACAAGACTTCTGGTCAGGTGACTGCAGGGTTATAAACACAAAATCAAATTGGGGTAATGCAGGAGTAGGTTTAATAATGAATAGGAAAATAGGAATGCGGGTAAGCTACTACAAACAGCATAGTGAACGCATTATTGTGGCCAAGATAGATACGAAGCCCACACCTACTACAGTAGTACAAGTTTATATGCCAACTGGCTCTGCAGATGACGAAGAAATTGAAGAAATGTATGATGAAATAAAAGAAATTATTCAGATTGTGAAGGGAGACGAAAATTTAAAAGTCATGGGTGACTGGAATTCGAGTGTAGGAAAAGGGAGAGAAGGAAACATAGTAGGTGAATATGTATTGGGGCTAAGAAATGAAAGAGGAAGCCGCCTGGTAGAATTTTGCACAGAGCACAACATAATCATAACTAACACTTGGTTTAAGAATCATGAAAGAAGGTTGTATACATGGAAGAACCCTGGAGATACCAAAAGGTATCAGATAGATTATATAATGGTAAGACAGGGATTTAGGAACCAGGTTTTAAATTGTAAGACATTTCCAGGGGCAGATGTGGACTCTGACCACAATCTATTGGTTATGACCTGTAGATTAAAACTGAAGAAACTGCAAAAAGGTGGGAATTTAAGGAGATGGGACCTGGATAAACTGAAAGAACCAGATGTTGTACAGAGTTTCAAGGAGAGCATAAGGGAACAATTGACAGGAATGGGGGAAAGAAATACAGTAGAAGAATGATGGGTAGCTTTGAGGGATGAAGTAGCGAGGGCAGCAGAGGATCAAGTAGGTAAAAAGACGAAAGCTAGTAGAAATCCTTGGGTAACAGAAGAAATATTGAATTTAATTGATGAAAGGAGAAAATATAAAAATCCAGTAAATGAAGCAGGCAAAAAGGAATACAAAAGTCTCAAAAATGAGATCGACAGGAAGTGCAAAATGGCTAAGCAGGGATGGCTAGAGGACAAATGTAAGGATGTAGAGGCCTATCTCACTAGAGGTAAGATAGATACTGCCTAAAGGAAAATTAAAGAGACCTTTGGAGATAAGAGAATGACTTGTATGAATATCAAGAGCTCAGATGGAAAGCCAGTTCTAAGCAAAGAAGGGAAAGCAGAAAGGTGGAAGGAGTATATAGAGGGCCTATACAAGGGCGATGTACTTGAGGACTATATTATGGAAATGGAAGAGGATGTAGATGAAGATGAAATGGGAGATATGATGCTACGTGAAGAGTTTGACAGAGCACTGAAAGACCTGAGTCGAAACATGGCCCCCGGAGTAGACAACATTCCATTGGAACTACTGACGGCCTTGGGAGGGCCAGTCCTGACAAAACTATACCATCTGGTGAGCAAGATGTATGAAACAGGCGAAATACCCTCAGACTTCAAGAAGAATATAATAATTCCAATCCCAAAGAAAGCAGATGTTGACAGATGTGAAAATTACCGAACTATCAGTTTAATAAGTCACAGCTGCAAAATACTAACACGAATTCTTTACAGACGAATGGAAAAACTAGTAGAAGCCAACCTCGGGGAAGATCAGTTTGGATTCCGTAGAAACATTGGAACACGTGAAGCAATACTGACCTTACGACTTATCTTAGAAGAAAGATTAAGGAAAGGCAAACCTACGTTTCTAGCATTTGTAGACTTTGATAAAGCTTTTGACAATGGTGACTGGAGTACTCTCTTTCAAATTCTGAAGGTGGCAGGGGTAAAATACAGAGACCGAAAGGCTATTTACAATTTGTGCAGAAACCAGATGGCAGTTATGAGAGTCGAGGGACATGAAAGGGAAGCAGTGGTTGGGAAGGGAGTAAGACAGGGTTGTAGCCTCTCCCCGATGTTGTTCAATCTGTATATTGAGCAAACACTAAAGGAAACAAAAGAAAAATTCGGAGTAGGTATTAAAATTCACGGAGAAGAAATAAAAACTTTGAGGTTCGCCGATGACATTGTAATTCTGTCAGAGACAACAAACGACTTGGAAGAGCAGTTGAATGGAATGGACAGTGTCTTGAAAGGAGGATATAAGATGAACATCAACAAAAGCAAAACAAGGATAATGGAATGTAGTCTAATTAAGTCGGGTGACGCTGAGGGAATTAGATTAGGAAATGAGGCACTTAAAGTAGTAAAGGAGTTTTGCTACTTGGGGAGCAAAATAACTGATGATGGTCGAAGTAGAGAGGATATAAAATGTAGATTGGCAATGGCAAGGAAAGCGTTTCTGAAGAAGAGAAATTTGTTTACATCCAGTATTGATTTAAGTGTCAGGAAGTCATTCCTGAAAGTATTCGTATGGAGTGTAGCCATGTATGGAAGTGAAACATGGACGATAACTAGTTTGGACAAGAAGAGAATAGAAGCTTTCGAAATGTGGTGCTACAGAAGAATGCTGAAGATTAGATGGGTAGATCACGTAACTAATGAGGAAGTATTGAATAGGATTGGCGAGAAGAGAAGTTTGTGGCACAACTTGACCAGAAGAAGGGATCGGTTGGTAGGACATGTTCTGAGGCATCAAGGGATCACCAATTTAGTATTGGAGGGCAGCGTGGAGGGTAAAAGTCGTAGAGGGAGACCAAGAGATGAACACACTAAGCAGATTCTGAAGTATGTAGGTTGCAGTAGGTACTGGGAGATGAAAAAGCTTGCACAGGATAGAGTAGCATGGAGAGCTGCATCAAACCAGTCTCAGGACTGAAGACCACAACAACAACAACATTTTGACCATAACTGCAAATCTAGTTTTTCTCTTCCAGTTCTACTGACTCCATTTCGTAGCTTAATACAACCATTAATTTATGAAGACTCTCTTGCTTGCGATATTACAATTACATCAATTTTTTGCAGTGTTTAACTCCCTCTTTAGCTGTTGTTAGTGCTCATTCCTCTAACATTTCATGTAGCTGTTTTCAAAATTTTTCTAAAACGTTTGAAAATACCCACATGAAATGTGGTTATTATTAATCATTCTCCTCTCTTTTTTTTCGTCATGAAAAGATCAGTCCGTCTTTGTACTTGATTTTTGTGAGTAATGTTATAATTCCCGCTGTACAGGGTACCGACCTGTAACTAGGGTTGCTATGTGATGGGCCTGCATCCTTCAGGTGTCCTGAACACCTGTTTTTCTTACGGAGCTGTCACCCTCAGTTGGTTGCCTTCAGTCGCTCTCTCCAAGTTTTGTATCGTGTGCTTTCCCGTTTTTCATCAAGGTTGTCTCCTATAGGAGGATCGTCTCTTGCGTACGCCTAACAGCCCCTCTCCCCTGTCCCTAACGTTACGGACTGCTCTTCGTCTCTAATTCCTTGCCAACTGACCTGCGTTGCTTAGGTGACTCTGCCAGGAACTTAACCTCACTCCCGCGTTGCTCTCTGAATGCGGATGTCCTCGAGCAGAAAAATGGAGTGCGTGCTGTAGACAGTTGTTGCGAGGCGAACCATTGAGGTATCGGACATGAGTTTCAAACGTTCACGTTTTTCATTTTAAATCTTAGAAGTACGGTCATAGCTATCAAAAATTCACAAGCATAATTTTCAGGACCATTTGAGTGGGCCTAAGAATCCGTTATTTGTTTTAATCCGCTTTAAAAGCGTGTTACAGCAAAATTAATTTCTATTTTAATAATTATTTCTCAGCAAACTTCTTTCATATTATTGATATCAAATGTCACCCTTGGTGATTTTCATCAGGAAATGCTGTCTGCTTGCTCATTATGCATGTATTCCCACGTCTGGCACTGTTGTTTTCTTCCCAGTCCCCCACTGCTTTGAAACCGTATACATTTCTTGACGAGATACAAAATTCGTCTTGTACATGTAAAACATTATCAGTGATGATATTTTATGTCCGACGTTCGTGCACGTCAGGAACTCTCGTCTGCTTGCATATTTTGGAGATATTTCCTTGTTTGGCACTTTATTTTCTGCATATTCCCAAATTTATTTGCAGAAATGCCTATTTTTTGATGACAAACAGAACACAAAGTCCAAAGAATACAATTAACTAACGATGTTATACATCAATAAAGCGAAAATCCTGAGGAACATACGTACTTCCTCGTAGTTGCACGAACGCAACTGCAAGAGCATTATTGTGCGCCAATGCTTGTAAAAAAATTACACCAGGAATGGTGTAAAATCCAATTCACAGCTGTTCACAATTTATATTTCTCGCTTTAAAGAATAGCCAAGTAGAACGAAGTATAAATTGAAATCATGCAGTGCTATACGACTTTATGAAAGAGCTCCTGCAGGTGTGCCAACATCAAGAGGAAATTCTTCGGGTATGTCGAATGGTAGAGTGCCCGCGTTACTGAATTTGAAAAATCGAATTATTTAACGAGTGATGTATTCATGTGCTGCTTTAGTGCATAGCGTTGTAAAAAACAACTACATACAAGGGAGTCTATCTGCAAGTGGACTAAGCTATCCCTAGTTGTATCTGTAATGTTAAAAGTAATAGAAGCATTGTGAACGTCCGTCATGATGTTCCAAAATCTCCAAAGCATTTCTCCAGGCTACGAGTATCTCATGCATATGAATCACTGCTTCGTCGGATGTTCGCATGGAGCATGAGAATAAACAATGTGCGACTGAATTTATTGCCTCCGAACTAGGGTTGCCGTTGACAGGACTAATAAGTGCAATGTTTTTATGCCTCCTTGCGACGAGGAATAGTGTACGTATCCACATCAGGGCTCAGACGTCGGCAATAATTGTATGTACCAGTGAAACATTGTCGCTCTATAAATTACAGCGGAAATGATTTTTGTTAATTTTCCGACCACTTTTGTTAAAAATATCATGAACGCTCTCCAAAACACAACCCAGCAGTAATTAACGTAACAAACAAAAATTGTAGTAGACACGTCAAAAGTTTAAAAATAATTATTCACTTGCAACATAAAATACTTTCTTCTTTCACACGTGTAACGAAATTAGATACTGATGGTGGCACAGAAGTGCTGGAACATAATTAGACAAGAAAAGTAAGCAGGAAGTAACGGCTTCCAAAAAACTGAGGAAACCTATTTCCATAATCGTTTCTGGAGATATCAAAAGCATGACAGCCCACATAATTATTATGCTTTCTTAGTTTATATTTTCCATTCCTGCTTACGATAATATATATTCGTCTGAAAATTGTCATGGCGTACTAGTACACAAAAAATAATTATTGTAACGCATCCGTTAGTACGCACGCTGCTCGGTGCCCTGTGTAATCATTTTTGGAACTATAGTGCGTTTCACAAATTCAGAGTTCGTCGTGATCTTACACTTGTGCGAAGTGCCACGCTCAGTTGCTGCCTCGTTCTTGGATGGATAAGCAGATCGTTGCTCACCGGACCACTTGGCATACTCGGGCGCTTCTCAATGGACGTGCATCAAGGAACGTCCTGCCACAAAGTGCCGACAGGACCCCTCATCGCCGGCGCATTTCGCAGAGTGGATGCGCTGCAAGTCAGTCGCGAAATAGGCTGCCGATTGGCTTTCACTGATGACTTTCGTCGAACACGATTGACAATTTCGCCTTTGTCGTCGTCCGCGTAATAGGCACGAGGACGCCGGCTCTGCCATCTGGATTAGGGAGCGTTTGGGGAGGGAAGCAGTGGGGGAGGGGGAGGGGAGGGGGAGAGGGGAGGTTTAGGACGGGCGTGGACCAGGAGGAGGGGCAAGAGGCGGGGAGGGGATGGAGGGTGGTCCCAATCAGGCTTCAGCTGGCCGGCACTGATTGCTGCGTCAGCCGATTTCATTATTGCGTGGCCGGCAAGCGTTGGGCCCTCTCCGGTGCGTGCGGCGTACCTTGACCTTATCTCCGCGACATATGCTGTACTCGGCGTTTGACCTTGCTGTACAGAAGCATGTCGAAAGTACACTCGAAAAATGTTGACGGACCAGCATGAATTTTCACAATGGGGTTGGCAACCGCGTTAATGTTAGCACGCACTCATTTGTTCTGTATACACATGCGCCCAGATCTGCAGTGTATTGTGCGATATGTAAGTCGTTGCATTACATCTACATCTACATGACTTACCACAGGATGCCTTTAGATTTATGTTGCTATAGGACTGATCGTTGGCTGTATGCTGGTTCTTTATATATACAGGGTGTTACAGAAAGGTACGGCCAAACATTCAGGAAACATTCTTCCCACACAAAGAAAGAAAATATGTTATGTGGACATGTGACCGGAAACGCTTATTTTCCATGTTAGGGCTCATTTTATTACTTCTCTTCAAATCACATTAATCATGGAATGGAAACACACAGCAACAGAACGTACCAGTGTGACTTCAAACACTTTGTTACAGGAAATGTTCAAAATGTCCTCCGTTAGCGAGGATACTTGCATCCACCCTCCGCCGCGTGGAATCCCTGATGCACTGATGCAGCCCTGGAGAATGGCGTATTGTATCACAGCCGTCCACAATACGAGCACGAAAAGTCTCTACATTTGGTACCGGGGTTGCGTAGACAAGAGCTTTCAAATGCCCCCATAAATGAAAGTCAAGAGGGTTAAGGTCAGGAAAGCGTGGAGGCCACGGAATTGGTGCGCCTCTACCAATCCATCGGTCACCGAGTCTGTTGTTGAGAAGCGTACGAACACTTCGACTGAAATGTGCAGGAGCTCCATCGTGCATGAACGACATGTTGTGTCGTACTTGTAAAGGCACATGTTCTAGCAGCACAGGTAGAGTATCCCGTATGAAATCATGATAACGTGCTCCATTGAGCGTAGGTGGACGAAACTAAAATGAGCTCTAACATGGAAATTAAGCGTTTCCGGACACATGTCCACATAACAACTTTTCTTTATTTGTGTGTGAGGAATGTTTCCTGAAAGTTTGGCCGTACGTTTTTGAAACACCCTGTATATACTCGTATATTGACTCTGTGAGACCATCTCCTCGCGTTACCACAGAGAATTGTACTCGACTTTGCGTCCTGGCTGCTAATATACCAGGCCCATAAGAAATGGTGTCTATATTGTGACCCTTATTTGAATAACCTGATAAACAAAGTAATTATTTTTGAAATGTGCGCAACGGAAACTGGTGCGAGTTTCTGTAAGATAACACGTCCTGGGGAGGTTGAACTCAAAGCCGTCACTATAGCAGCTGGTAGCCTATCTAAATTCACATTCCAGATTATTTCTGTCTTTCATTAACTTTAAAAAATCGAACTGAATCAGATACATCCTACCCATTTCATGTGTCAGGTGACTGGGGGAATATTTCTTAACTGAAATACTGACTCTCATTTAATAGATTTATTTTCTACTTTGATGAAAACTTTAGAAGCCGACACATTACAATTTTTGTTTAGTTACAAAACTTATGTCTGAATCAGCGTTACCTCTCATGGGTAGGACAATGACAAAACTAAAACACTACACGAATAATTTTATATATGACACATAAATTCATAATCACACAAAAAATATGACACATAATTTCATAATAACACAAAAAATACATAAGTGGGCCACATCGTCTTTAGAGGGAAAATCGTCATTCATTCTTTAAGACTCACTTATCGTCATGCATGAATTACACCACTAGAAATTTAAGGTGGGCCACTGCTGAAGGTAGATAACCTCTATCAGAGAAAAGATTCTGGGCAAAAATGATGTACTGTTGGCGCCAAAATGAAGTGCGAACTGAACTCACAAACACCAAAAATAATTAAATTTCGCGACAGAAATTTCTCGATCAACCATCCGATACGCAATCTGCACACATTGAGCTAAAACTGAAGCTTATAAATCGGGAAATAGCTACATGAACTGATGCTTCCTGTTGCATGCTCACTACCACAAAGCAAAATTTCACAAACACATTTTAGAGAAAACTATTGCAAATAAATTATAACCGTAACCTGTACCGATGAAGGTATGTTGAATGCGTGCTATGAGCATACACTGTCGTGAATTTTTAGCCATATTACCTCATTTCTATCTCACCAAATCCGCGAGCTGCTGTGCTCCCGCGTCCGGTCCGTCTCATGGCTGGTCCCACAGTGCTCTCCACGCGCCAAAATCCGAACAACGTTCTTATTCAGACGCGGTGGTGGGGAGACTCACCCCACCCCCGCACCAACTTTGTAACCTACCCTCGTGCCTGTTTTCATCTTTGCCTGCTGCTCTGGCCTAAATGCCGTTATCCTTGTAATGTTGGCAATGACTGCTATTCCCTTAAACTGTTCCCTTTGGCCCATGCTCCCGCTACATTTTGACTTCCATTCATACCCATGCACACTCATACAGGATGGAACAAGGAGTATACATATAAACGGCGTGTGACCTCTTTGTGAAATGATGAAAAGAAATAAACAAATGTGTAGAATATTCCTTTCTACCAGCGAAGTATTGAAGCTGCTAGCAATCAAAGAAAAATTTATATCTCGATATACACTCCTGGAAATTGAAATAAGAACACCGTGAATTCATTGTCCCAGGAAGGGGAAACTTTATTGACACATTCCTGGGGTCAGATACATCACATGATAACACTGACAGAACCACAGGCACATGGACACAGGCAACAGAGCATGCACAATGTCGGCACTAGTACAGTGTATATCCACCTTTCGCAGCAATGCAGGCTGCTATTCTCCCATGGAGACGATCGTAGAGATGCTGGATGTAGTCCTGTGGAACGGCTTGCCATGCCATTTCCACCTGGCGCCTCAGTTGGACCAGCGTTCGTGCTGGACGTGCAGACCGCGTGAGACGACGCTTCATCCAGTTCCAAACATGCTCAATGGGGGACAGATCCGGAGATCTTGCTGGCCAGGGTAGTTGACTTACACCTTCTAGAGCACGTTGGGTGGCACGTGATACATGCGGACGTGCATTGTCCTGTTGGAACAGCAAGTTCCCTTGCCGGTCTAGGAATGGTAGAACGATGGGTTCGATGACGGTTTGGATGTACCGTGCACTATTCAGTGTCCCCTCGACGATCACCAGTGGTGTACGGCCAGTGTAGGAGATCGCTCCCCACACCATGATGCCGGGTGTTGGCCCTGTGTGCCTCGGTCGTATGCAGTCCTGATTGTGGCGCTCACCTGCACGGCGCCAAACACGCATACGACCATCATTGGCACCAAGGCAGGAGCGACTCTCATCGCTGAAGACGACACGTCTCCATTCGTCCCTCCATTCACGCCTGTCGCGACACCACTGGAGGCGGGCTGCACGATGTTGGGGCGTGAGCGGAAGACGGCCTAACGGTGTGCGGGACCGTAGTCCAGCTTCATGGAGACGGTTGCGAATGGTCCTCGTCGATACCCCAGGAGCAACAGTGTCCCTAATTTGCTGGGAAGTGGCGGTGCGGTGCCCTACGGCACTGCGTAGGATCCTACGGTCTTGGCGTGCATCCGTGCGTCGCTGCGGTTCGGTCCCAGGTCGACGGGCACGTGCACCTTCCGCCGACCACTGGCGACAACATCGATGTACTGTGGAGACCTCACGCCCCACTTGTTGAGCAATTCGGCGGTACGTCCACCCGGCCTCCCGCATGCCCACTATACGCCCTCGCTCAAAGTCCGTCAACTGCACATACGGTTCACGTCCACGCTGTCGCGGCATGCTACCAGTGTTAAAGACTGCGATGGAGCTCCGTATGCCACGGCAAACTGGCTGACACTGACGGCGGCGGTGCACAAATGCTGCGCAGCTAGCGCCATTCGACGGCCAACACCGCGGTTCCTGGTGTGTCCGCTGTGCCGTGCGTGTGATCATTGCTTGTACAGCCCTCTCGCAGTGTCCGGAGCAAGTATGGTGGGTCTGACACACCGGTGTCAATGTGTTCTTTTTTCCATTTCCAGGAGTGTAGAAAACATAATTACTTCCTATTGTAGCCTGAGGCAAAACGAAAGTAACGCCTCAATGTGATTCTCTGAAATATAATAGAATCCTTTTGGTAACCTTGTGAATGACCTCACGCTTTTCTTTATTTAGAGTCGGTTACCACTTTCTGCACCACACAGATATCTTGTCTAAATCATTTTGCAACTGATTTTGCTCTTCCGATGACTTGACTTGATGGTAGATGACACCATCATTTGCAAACAAATCTAAGTTGGCTGCTCAGGTTCTCTCTAAAATTATTGATATACCTGGGGGAGTTGGAAAATAAGTTTCCCCTGTCGACTGTGGACAGAGTTGTGTGTGAAAGGGGAAAAAAAGAGAATGAGACATTACATATAAGACATATCATTATTTTTCTACACAATTTTCAAGCACATTGAGACATTTGTCATACCGCTTTATAAGTTTCAAAAAGCCTTCCAGGAAAAAATCAGGGCGTTGCATACGGAAGAAGAGTTGAACGGCTTGTCTGACGTCAGCATCGCTGCCAAAGCGCCTTCCGCCGAGAGTCTTCTTCAAAGCGGGAAACAGATGGAAGTCAGTTGGTGCGAGATCCGGACTGTAAGGCGGATGGTGTAGGCGCTCCCAACCAAGAGTTGCAATATTGTTTTGCGTTGCCGTCGCCGTGTATGGTCTCGCATTGTCATCCAACAGCAAAACGCCAGATCTGAGAAGGCCACGCCGCTTTTTCCGAATCACCTCTTTTAATTTCGACAGAGTGGCACGGTACCGCGCAGCATTGATGGTTGCTTCCTCCAGAAAGTCCAGCAGCAACACTCCTTTGGCGTCCCAGAAAACGATGAGTAGCACTTTACCTGCAGACGGAGTGCTTTTCGACTCCTTTCGGACAGGTATTGACGGATGTTTCTACTCCTTGGATGTGGCCTTCGATTCGGGCGTGTAATGGTGGACCCAATTTTCATCTACCGTCACAATCCGAAACAGAAGGTCGTTGCCAGATTCATGGTAACGCACGAGCTGTTGCAGGCTGAACGCCAAGCGTTGTTCCGTGTGTGTCGGGGTCAGTTGGTGTGGCACCCAGAGTGCTGATACCTTCGTGCATCTAAGAATGTCGTGGATGATCTTGTGAGCTCGCTCATGTATGATGTCAAGTTCTGCCGCTACTCCGACGATGGCGATACGCCGGTTCGCTTTAATCATATCATCCACCTTCCTGACATTTGCATCTGTAGTGGCCGTGCGCGTCCGTCCAGGTCTCGGTATGTCCTGCACTTGCTGACGTCCATCACTGATCACCATTTGCCTCGACATCACACCTGACCCATACACCTCAACAAAGCGGATATGAATTTTCGTGCCTGATACTCCACGTGTCCATTGATAGCGGATAACAGCTCTCACTTCCGCCTTTGACCACGACTCCAAAACGCACCTTCCCTCCATAGCTCCGGGAGAAGACCGAGCGGCTGGCCTCCGCTTTGCGCAGGCACTGCGACAGCGGCACCTGCTTGATCGCGGCCGACCTCTACCCAATGGTGTATCGGTGTCTTGCACGTGCGCTTTCACCAGCCTTGTCGTCTTTCGCCCAAATCACGCAACTCTGCCCACAGTCGACAAGGGAAACTTATTTTCCTACTCCCCCTCGTAGCATATATCGGAATATCAGAATCCCTGTAACACTTCCTTGGCGAACGCCTGACCTCACTTCTATTTTCGGTCTTTGAGTCAGGTACTACGAACAGTGAGCTCTACGACAGAAAATCACGAATCTAGTCGCCCAATTGCAATGATACTCGACAGGCCCGCAATGTGGTTAGAAGCTACTTGGGAGGAACAGTGTCAAAAGCCTTCTGGAAACATATTAATATTTGAATCCATTTGAGATTCCCTGTCGTTATAATTTATTTCTTGATGCAAATAATGAAGTCGCTGTGTTTCACAAGAACCATATTTCCTGAATCCGTGCTACTTGTGAATAGACCGCTTCGAGTCAGTTTATGGTGTTCGAACACAGCATGGGTTCCAAAATCCTACTAAAAATCGACGTCAAATATATGTAATACATCGGATTACTGCTATTTCCTTTCTTGAGTACTGGTTTCAACCGTGCAACTTTCCAGTCTTTAGGTGTGGATCTATCATCGAGCGAGAAGTTATACATGATAAGTGTGGAGCTGTTGTATCAGCGTAGTCCGAAAGGAACCTAACTAGTACAATGTGTATTCAAAGGGTTTGCCTTTAGAGAGTTAGTTAAGCTGCTTCGCTACGCCGAGGATATATACTTCCATGACACTCATCTTGGCAGTAGATCTTGATGCAAATTCTCGGATATTTACATTGTCTTCTTACATGAAAAACTATTGAGAAACAATGTTTAGCATCTCCACTTTAGTGGCACTGACATAGGTAATAATGCCATTAGTATCACATAAGTTGCTCATTTATTTACTTGAAAATATCGTTCTTTGTGGAGAGAATATGTGTTACCATTTGTCTTGACCACACAAAATAACTTTATAGCCACAATCAAAACACATCTTGTATTGTGTAAACGTCGTTTATCTACCAGAGGGACATTAAATTGCGTGATTTCTTTCCTTGTTACTTTGCTCTTTACGAATACATGAACAGCAGTACGTCTTTTTAAAACAGCGCCCTGTATTTTATTTGGTAACCCACTCCATCTCCCCAACATGTGGTCAAAACTGTATTCGTGAAAACATGACATTATAAAAATGTAACACGAAGCTGACTTTGGCTATCCTCTACAAGCATACAGCGCAGGTACACAGAGTAACATAACGTGTTACTTACTGTAGGTGGCAATACACAAATGAAAACAAAGAAAACACACTCTCATCACTCTAGGTACCTAAATTACGTTCTGTTTTTGAGTCAAAAACAAAAACATTACGTGATAACTACCATTAACACAAGTGAAAGAAAGATTTATCAAGATACACTACCCTAAACCAAAATCTTGCAGCTACACTTAGAGTCGCAAGCTGAAGATCTACTGAGAAGGATGCAGGGCATAGTTGTCAGTCTAACAAGCTCTGCGTGGTCACATTCGGTGTTATCCACGGGAAGTGCCAGCTCTAGATCTTCTAATTCCAGACCTAAGACGGTTGAGTGACCTCTACCTGATCCAGTTGTGGTCAGACTCAGGTGGGAGGATTTCCAAAGGTAGAGCCCAGATAGAGTTACTCTCAAGTCGAGAAATCCATAGTTGTTTCCTTGCTGTAGCTGCTGTTGACTGCAAGACTGAAGTTTCTTGAGTAAACTTTTTCTGGATCTCAACCTTTAGGCTGCCGGAATATGACCACGTTAATGGATTGTTTTCCTAATGAGCCTGATTTGTTGGCAACTACTTCACGAAGGTCATCTGATGGTAGAGTTTCACAGGTGGCGTAGGTTTCAAACAGTTTGTAATAAGCTTACACGTTTCGTTTAACACTTTGTCAACTCTGTTTGAGTGTGTGTATTTGTACAAGACTGGATAAGCATACACTGCAGAACTGTAACATGTTATTAATGTTGTCGTTCTCAGGCTTTGTGATGGAGAGCAGCACTTTCTACCAGTGACCTCACCAAGGACGTTATTTCTGGGTTCATACTTCATTCTCGAATTGCCACATTGCTGCATGTACGTCATAGTACGATCCACGCATACACTCTTATATTTTGGATGGGTATTATTTACTAACTGTATACTTTGCCTGACTGTACTTCAGATGAAAGACACACAGTTGTGTTTTAGCTGGGTTTCGACGAAGTTAATTGTTGGAGTAATAGACATTCAACTCTCTCACTGCGTCTGTATGATGGACTTAGGCTTGCTAATGATAGATCATCGACATAAACGAAACTCCTTGTCTTCTCCAGAAGTGGTTGGTCGTTGATACTGTCGTTAATTAACATTGGTGAAATAAGACTGCCTTGTGGTAGGCCATTTCTTTGACATCTCCATCGACTATACCGACCCTGGAAGCTCGCATAAAATTTCCTTTTTTGGAGTATACTTTAAATTTCAGTGAAACCATAATGTTTCGTTATCCCGTAAATCTTCTGTGACAATGCACGGAGACTGACAGTGTGATAAATAGTTGTCATTTCGATGAAAGCTAGTCCTATAATTCCTCCAAGTTTCAAAGTCAGCCGGCCGGAGTGGCCGTGCGGTTCTAGGCGCTACAGTCTGGAACCGCGTGACCGCTACGGCCGCAGGTTCGAATCCTGCCTCAGGCATGGATGTGTGTGATGTCTTTAGGTAAGTTAGGTTTAAGCAGTTCTAAGATCTAGGGGACTGATGACCACAGCAGTTAAGTCCCATAGTGCTCAGAGCCATTTTTTTTTTCAAAGTCATCCTCATTCAACAGCGAGATCATGGGGGAGTGAGCTGTACAGTTTTTCCTGATCTATTCATATGAAACCTGTTTCCTCTTGTTTCAGAGCTAGTTCTACGACATGAATTAAATGATTCAGCAAAATTTGATCCAAGATTTTGATACGATGGCATAACAAGAATATTGGTCTGAAGTTTCTTGGCTTAGCTACCGATTTTCCAGGTTTTAAGACATAAATCACATGTGATTTCCCCCAGATTTTGGGGTGATAATGCAGGATGCTCTAAGTCAATTTAATCTTACTTTTTTAATAATGTCATCTTTACATGAATGTGGTGAATGTGGTACATTTTTGAACACCTCGTGAGCGGAGGAAGTGGATTACCGAATTAAATACATAGGGTGCTATTTGTAAAGGACGTCATGACATTCATTTCTTCGTAACGGACGAAGTTACAGCAAAGTCAATAATGCTGCTTGTAGCTAAACATTTCCTTCTTACAATTTTTTTTTTTTTTACTTCGGGACAAAAATTTATTTGGCGTGCTATTTTAAATATCACCTAGGAATATTGTCAAACATCACGTCTCGTTCAAGAATTTCATATGAAACATCCTTTCAGATCAAAATTGGTTGCCGGAGTGGGAACTGAACGGGGGATCTTAGGCCTTTAACGAGTAAGTCCTCGAGCTCTCCGGTTAGAGTCCCGGTCTGATCCACAGTGTTATCCCACCAGGAAGTTTCAAATCAGTGCACACTCCGGTGCAGAGTGAAAATTCATCCTGGGTACAATAACACAACCTGTAGCTAAGTCATGTCTCGGTAAAATCCCTTCTTCCAGGGACGTTGGTCCCGCAATGTTTACAGGAGAACTTCTGTGAAGTTTATAAGGTAAGAGTTTTTTGTGGAAGGAAAGCTGGGAGAGCGGTTCGTTAGTTGTGCTTGGATAGCTCAGCTGGTAGATTACTTTCCCACGAAAGGCAAAGGTCCCAGCATAAAGCTTTAAACTGCCAGGAAGTTTCAAATCAGTAAACTCTCCGTTCCGTAGTGAAAATTCATTTTGGAACTGGTTTCATATGGTAACGCTGTAGAAAGGCTTAGGGGTAATACTAGGGCTTTTCAGCACAGTTTGGTAATTATGAACTATGCCTCACCGTGTAAACTACCCACCACTGCAGCCTCCTCGTCGGCCCACCTCAGCTCTGTTGCAGTTACGGAAATTAAAGTATTCACCATAAGGACTGAACCTCCGAGTCACGCGAGATAACTGAAAGAAAGTTCGTCTACAAGGTTGATTTTCATGTTAGTCTGATAGATTAATGATATCAGCTACAGCTTGGTACCTAGTTAGTCATTTTAATGATTACATCAGTAATAAAAAACGGACCTGTTCAGTAACTTCTATGCGCAAAGTGACATTTATCGTCACTTCAATTGATTCTGAGATTTCTGTTTTGGAAAAGTTAAAAGTTATTACTTAATTACTTATATTTCCGGGTGTTGTCCAGGATATCTAACTACGTTGCAGTGTGTATAAGCTAGTTTGCAGAAAGCCGTGTTTTCTCTGTGGAAATGTACATAGATACATGCAGGCCACTTATGTCAGGCAGCAGCAGCCGGCAGAGACAGACGCAGCAACAGGGAAGTAACCGATCTTGTGACTTTTACGAGTTCCTAAAATGGAGTGAATTTATAATATTATCTGTGTACTTTGATAGTTTAGTTTCTTGAATTTGTGCATATTAATTCAAGGGGAGTTCGAACGCCCTATCCCGACAATGTTAAATTTAGTGGCTTGGTTTCCCTGATTTTAGGAACCACTGAAGCCATTGACATGAAACTTTTACAGGACATTAAACTGTATGTTCTGATTCTACTGAACTACAGTAATTGCATTTCAGCCACTTGTGGGGCGGCGGGCGGAATTTTTACTGTTGTATAAATGTTTGAATGTAGAAAAAATGCGTTCCTTGCCGTTTTAACCATATGTGGGGCGGCGGGTGGAATTAATTCCTATTATTTATGCTGTTGTTTTGCCGTTCTCAACACTGGCTCTCTAACCACAATTATGGCAACCAGAAAGTGATTAGCAAAACTTGATGCCTGTAATTAGAATTCCTAGTGCCCACTTCATCTGAGAAATACACTTACAGCTACAGCTTATAGCTCTGAGAAATTAGGAGATTGTCTGGGATTCATAATCAAAACGATTTTCTAAAAATAGTTCAGTATATTCTGAAAGTCACAGATCACAAAAAAAAAGAATCCACACAATCTAACTAACAGCAGTTCAGAGTCTAATGCGCTGATGCAACTATAACTGTCCAAATTAAATGTTTAAGTGAATGCTCGCCATAATTTGATGATAATGTTCATCAAACGCCACGCTAATAATGGTAGAATGTCTGTCCCGCGACGGCACATGAAAATAAGACATACGCAAACTGAAGATCGATAATTGAAGTCAACCCAGAATTAACACTTCACTCGAAAATGATTTCATGGTTACGCGTATCCCGAGTAACTTAATACGGCATCCGAGGCTGTTTATAGCAATTATACCGACGCGACGCGACTCCCGACACAGATGGTGTGCTATTCAGCGTCTGGAGAGAACTGGGGCCTTGCTTCCTCACGCAGCGTTCTTATATATAAAGCCGCGGTGCGGACGGCTAAGGGAACGCCTGATCAAATCGTCTCTCCCGGCTAGCCGCTGGGCTAGTAATGCACCACATTAAGTTATTGAATAAATCATAGCTTCTTTTGCTGATGGCCGATAAAGATCTCAATTTAAATGTGCATTCAACACACAGGTAAGTAATCATAATAAAAGTTTGACGTGGCTAAGTTAAATATTTTGGGCGAGAGAATTAATTTAATTACACTGCACGCAGTAGACGAGCTCTGAACTTGCCCTTTGGAGATACGCTATCGCTATAGTTTTATAGTTATTCAAATGAAACTTCTCACATCTTTGTGGTTATAGCGGATCTCCATTCTACTTAAATATAAACATCCTAGCCTTATTTATTAGCCTACTTAATCTATCTTGCTTCCTTAATTTTTAAGACAAAAACCAGAAAATCATGAATTTCAACTAAAATCTTAATTTGTGAGATCCAGAAGACTGTTTCTGTTAAATAATTATGAAAAAGGAATCTAAATATAAATTTTTAAGTCTCTAGCTCTTTTCTGTTGCGCCAATGATTTTTACAGAAAAACATCCAAATTTCGAAAATGGTTAAGGTTATGGAACTGATATTCAACACATATTAATTTAGTATTACTCCTGACATGCTAAAAACATTTTAGGTTATTTACTTGATTTTTAAAGTATTGCGCAACATTTATGACGTCAGAGCTAGTTACAGCGGACTGGCTGGCACACAATGGAAAGACTGATGTGAATTTATTACGGCATGAGTAGGCTGCTTCCCTGCACACTGCTTTCGGAAATACAATTTTTAATTACATGATTAAAATATCGTGTACTTCTTTAGTTCAGTAAACTCAGGATGTGTATGTTATTACTCCCAGAAAATTTTAATACTCTACTTGTTGTGGTTTCTGAGATTTAGGGAAAAATGCAACAGAAAATGCAAATTTTTGAGGCACAGCTTATAAGGTTTTAAAACACTGTAACTCAATATGTGCTTAATTTTTATTTATTTTTAGTCACTCAGAAGCACCCTGCACCATACTGTATATCATTCTCTTGATCTTTTTCCAAGTTTTTTTGTTCTTTTCTTTTCTCTGGACTCCTTAGTGGCCAATTGTGCTGCATACTCTGCTTTATCAGCGCGAACCTTGTCCATCCGTTCAAGTTCTCTCATGAAGTTTTCTTCAGGATCAATTCCCATATGCTGTAGCACTTTCACCCTACCAACGTTTCCATCATTAAAAGCAATAACGGCATCACTAACCCTCCCCCCCCCCCCCCCCCACACACACACATTAGTGTCCTCATTCCAGCAAAAACGTTTTTTGGTAAGCGAGTCCGTGTAAGATTATTGAACGACTTATTGGGAGTTTGAGTCTGACCATGCAGACACTTCTTCAGTAATTCAGGATTTTCGAGGTCTCTGTAAATAGGTTTTATGATATCCATGACTGCTGCTGGGATGGAATGTTTATGGCTGTATGAACTGTTTGAGTACTGGGCATTGTGGTATTTGCACCATGAATCAGGTCCAGGAGGGCAAAGGTGGTGTACTGGTTTTTCATCAGTTGACAGTCTGTGGAAGAAGGTAGCCCATACTGCCTGCTACATTTTCAATGACAGACGCCTCGCCCAAAGACTCACCGTGCTTTTGTTCACTGCCAGGTCTCCGTAGACATTCTGCAAGGGCCTGTGAATATCTACAGCGCTCTGGTTTTCCCCAAAAGAAACTCATTGACAGCTCTCTGGACCTCCCTTGCAGGCGCCATGAAACTGTAGAGGCCGAAGTGGGAATGTTCCATGGTATCCCACAACAAATTGCACATTTTTTCATCCGAAATTGCCCCCATAAAGGAAACGAGTTGCATTTGTTATTTAATGCCCGTTATACAAATTGAACTACAGGATACCCACGCTGTTCACCAGCTGTGGCACCCATCTATTTCAGCTATGCCACATGTAAAGGAATTTGTACCGTGGAAGCATTTCTAATATAGTTAAAATACTTCAATACTGTAGACACATTGTATGTCACCAGAACCACGTAAATTATGTCAAAATATACTTTATGTGAAAGAATTTGGCATATTTTATGTACGAGAGCCACTCCAAAAGAAATAAACACTATTTTTTTTTTCAAATTCATCTTTTATTCTGCGTGTTTGAAAGTTTTAGAGTGTGTAGATACATCCTTTAGGAACAATATTTTCATTTCTCCACATAATTCCCATCCCTCTCAACTGACTTACGCCATCTTGGAACCAGCACCGGTATACCCGCACGGTAAAACTCTGGACCAACTTGTTGGAGCCACTGTTTGGCAGCGTGCACAAGGGAGTCATCATCTTCAAACCTTGTTCCACGAAGAGAGTCTTTCAGTTTCCCAAAGAGATGACAGTCACATGGAGCCATGTCAGGACTTTAAGGCGGGTGTTTCAGTGTCGTCCATCCGAGTTTTGTGATCGCTTCCATGGTTTTTTGACTGACATGTGGTCGTGCATTGTAGTGCAAAAGCAAAACATCCTGCTTTTACCGATGTGGTCGAACACGACTGAGTCGAGCTTCAAGTTTCTTCAGTGTCATCACATGTATATGAGAATTTATGGTGGTTCCACTTGGCATGACGTCCACAAACAAGAGTCCTTCGGAATCGAAAAACACCGTAGCCATAACTTTTCCAGCAGAAGGTGTGCTTTTGATTTTTTTTTTTCTTGGGTGAATTTACGTGATGCCACTCCACTGATTGCCTCTTCGTCTCTGGTGAAAAATGATGGAGCCATGTTTCATCACCTATCACAATTCTTCCAAGAAATTCATCTCCACCATTCTCGTACTGTTCAAAAAGTTCGCTGAATACCGTTTTTCTTGTTTCTTTGTGAGCCACTGTAGCCGGCCGAAGTGGCCGAGCGGTTCTAGGCGCTACAGTCTGGAACCGCGTGACCGCTACGGTCGCCGGTTCGAATCCTGCCTCGGGAATGGATGTGTGTGATGTCCATAGGTTAGTTAGGTTTAAGTGGTTCTAACTTCTAGGGGACTGATGGCCTCAGAAGTTAAGTCTCATAGTGCTCAGAGCCATTTGAACCATTTTGTGAGCCACTGTCAACATCCTGGGAACCCACCTCGCACAAACCTTTTCTAACGCCAACACTACCAGTACTCTGCAGACACTTCCTTCCCCTATCCCAACGTAGCGTGACAATTCGTTCACTGTGATGCGTCTGTCAGCAGTCACCAATTCGTTAACTCTCTGCACATTGTCTGGAGTGTGCGCAGTACGAGGCCTGCCGCTGCGAGGACAACCCTCAATATTGCCGTGTTCGCTTTCATCACGTAACCTGCTCGCCTGTACTGCGATCGAGAGCAGCATCTCCATACACCTTTATCAACCTCTTGTGGATGTTTCCCACTGTCTCGTTTTCACAGCACAGGAATTCTATGACTTCACTTTGCTTCTGACGAACGTCAAGTGTAGCAGCCATCTCGAAGACATGCTGTGACGGCGCCACTCACGGGAACCGGTTGCACTAAGTTTCAAAACAAGCGGGAAAGACGTATCTACACACTGTAAAGCTTTCACACATGCAGAATGAGAACTGTATTTTTAAAGAAATAGCGTGCATTTCTTTTGGAGTGACCCTCGTAGCTAAAATGACACTACAACCAGAAAATGGAAAACATAGTGAAAATGTAATGCATTTTTAGCTCGAAACGTAGTCTTTCAGTGACAGGCAAAAAAAGTCCTTCTTGGAGGTAACGGTAAGACTATGTATTAATTTTCAGCGTTGATGAAGAACACTTTTCGTGTGACCCTATAATTTGTAACTACTGTTGATTGAATTGGGTCGGTCTTTCTTGGACGCCACAGACAGACCGGAGTGAACATAGTGAAAATGTAATGCATTTTTAGCTCGAAACGTAGTCTTTCAGTGACAGGCAAAAAAAGTCCTTCTTGGAGGTAACGGTAAGACTATGTATTAATTTTCAGCGTTGATGAAGAACACTTTTCGTGTGACCCTATAATTTGTAACTACTGTTGATTGAATTGGGTCGGTCTTTCTTGGACGCCACAGACAGACCGGAGCTCCCACCCAGACGATGGACTGAAGGCCGTCCTCGCAGCAGCCCTCGCGGTCCGTTCGTCAAGAAGTTCCCACCTCCCGCCCAGGCCTCGCCCTTTAATTAGTTCCCCCTCGGCCCGCAGCGTGTGACGCGTCTTGCGCAGGGCACGCGGCAGATCCCGCCCCCTCCAAATTGCACTTTTGGCTGCCTTCCAGTTCCCCGACAGGCGGCGCTTAATGAGAAAGCCCGTGATACTCAAGCCGCCCGGCCCCGCTACTCATTTCACGAGAGCCGTCCCGCTATTCACTCAGACGCACCACCGCTGCTGCGTTCAGCCGCACAGCGCTTGATATACTGACTCCATACGTCTGGAAAGAGGGAACATGCCTATGATCTTGTTCCTTGCTAAGAGATGAGGTGAGTAATATAATAAAGAATAGCCTCTAATCAACTACCAAAGATTTCTACAAAGTGCGAAATGTGTTGTCAGAGAGACTCACTTGTCATCTCTCTAACACATTCGCTTCAACCTTTACTGACGTAATCGACAAGGTTGAGTCGAAACAAAAGGTTGCAGTGACACTAGCGGAGAAACGCCTCAAACTGGGGGGGGGGGGGGGGGGGGGGGGCTATCAAGTACGGGGTCCCACAGGGTTCGGTCTTAGGTCCTTTACTGTTCTTTACATACATTAATGACTTACCATTCCACATTGATGAAGATGCAAAGATAGTTCTTTTTGCTGATGATACAAGTATAGGAATAACATCCAAAAACCAAGAACTAAGTGATGTAATTGTAAATGATGTTTTTCACCAAATTATTAAGTGGTTCTCAGCAAACGGACTCTCTTTAAATTTTGATAAAACACAGTATATACAGTTCCGTACAGTAAATGGCACAACTCCAGTAATAAATATAGACTTTGAACAGAAGTCTGTAGCTGAGGTAGAATTTTCAAAATTTTTAGGTGTGTCCATTGATGAGAGGTTAAACCGGAAGCAACACATTGATGGTCTGCTGAAACGTCTAAGTTCAGCTACGTATGCTGTTAGGGTTATTGCAAATTTTGGTGGTAAGAATCTCAGTAAATTAGCTTACTATGCCTACTTTCATTCACTGCTTTCGTATGGCATCATATTCTGGGGTAATTCATCGTTGAGTAGAAAAGTATTCATTGCTCAAAAACGTGTAGTCAGAATAATTGCTGGAGCCCACCCTCGGTCATCCTGCAGACATCTATTTAACGATCTAGGGATCCTCACAGTGTATATATTCAGTTATGAAATATGTTGTTAATAATCCAACCCAGTTCAAAAGTAATAGCAGTGTGCATAGCTATAACACCAGGAGAAAGGATGATCTTCTCCATGCAGGGTTAAATCTGACTTTGGCACAGAAAGGGGTAAATTATGCTGCCACAAAAGTCTTTGGTCAACTACCAAACAGCATCAAAAGCGTGACAGATAGCCAACTAACATTTAAAAATAAATTAAAAGAATTTCTAGATGACAACTCCTTCTACTCATTGGCTGAATTTTTAGATATAAAATAAGGGAAAAAACTTGAACATTAGTGTCATGCAATAATTTGTGTAATGTAATATCTTGTACAGACATCTTTTATTAACCTGACACGTTCCACATCATTACGAAGTGTCGTATTCATGATCTATGGAACAAGTATTAACCTAATCTAATCTACGCGACGTTCTGCAGGTACTGCACTCTGCACTCTGGAAAGGCGATGTTGTTCGGACATGGAGGAGGCACAGAGAGACAGGAACTGTCGATGACATGCCTCTCTCAGGCCGCCCAAGGGCTACTACAGCAGTGGATGACTTCTACCTACGGATTATGGCTCGGGGAACGCTGCCAGCAACACCACCATGTTGAATAATGCTTTTCGTGCAGCCACAGGACTTCGTGTTACGACTCAAACTGTGCGCAATAGGCTGCATGATGCGTATCTTCACTCCCGACGTCCATGGCGACGTCCATCTTTGCAACCACGACACCATACGGCCCGGTACAGATGGGCCCAACAACATGCCAAATGGACTGCTCAGGATTGGCATCACGTTCTCGTCATCGATGAATGTCGCATATGCCTTCAACCAGACAATTTTCGGAGACGTGTTTGGAGGCAACCCTGTCAGGCTGAACGCCTTAGACACGCTGTACAGCGAGTGCAGCAAGGTGGAGGTTCCCAGCTGTTTCGGAGTGGCATTATGTGGGGCCAACGAAAGCCGTTGGTGGTCATGGAAGGCGCCGTAATGGCTTTACGATACGTGAATGCCATCCACCGACCGATAGTGCAACCATAACGGCACCATATTGGCGAGGCATTCGTCTTCATGGACGACAATTCGCGCCCTCATCGTGCACATCTTGTGAATGACTTCCTTCAGGATAACGACATCGCTCGACTAGAGTGGCCAGCATGTTGTCCAGACATGAACCCTACATAACATGCCTGGAATGGATTGAAGAGGGCTGTTTATAGGCGACGTGACCCACCAACCACTCTGAGGGATCTACGCCGAATCACCATTGAGGAGTGGGACGATCTGGACCGACAGTGCCTTGATAAACTTGTGGATAGTATGCCACGATGAATACAGGCATGCATCAATGCAAGAGGACGTGCTACTGGGTATTACAGCTACCGGTGCGTACAGAAATCTGGACCACCACCTCTGAAGGTCTCGCCGTGTGGTGGTACAATAAGCAATGTGTGGTTTCCACGAGCAATAAGAAGGGCAGAAATAATGTTTGTGTTGATGTCTATTCCAATTTTCTTTACAGCTTCCGGAACTCTCAGAACCGAGATGATGCAAAACTTTTCGATGTGTGTAGTTCTGCACTTTCATTTAGTATTATATGTGATACTGTTTGTAAAACATGTCGCAATACGATAAGTAATAAAGAAGCAATAAATCATAACGTCATGCCTCATGCGGTACTTTTCCTGTATGAACAGAGGAGACGCAGTAACTGATGAAACGTAGTGATAAACATTTTTTCTTTCATAATTTTGCAGGGGTTGTGAGCTAGAAAAAAATTGTTAGAGATGTGAAATTATGTGTAAAGTCTATTTTAAGTCACTATGTGATTTTCCAAATACTGGACGAATAAAGTCAGGGTATTCACATGTAGCGGTCTACGATACTTTTTCACCCCCATCCCAGCCCCTTTGATAGGTAGGTTGTTGTTACACCCACAGAGATTGTCACCTAGGCATAAGGTATATGAGTACCAAGTTTGGTTGAAATCGGCACAGTGGTTCATGACAATATGTGGAATATACACAAACACATGCATACACACATACATTTTTACACTGAAGACCCAAGGAAACTGGTATACCTGCCTAATATCGCGTAGGATCCCTGCGGGCAAGCAGAAGTGCCGCAACACGACGTGACATGGATTCGACTAATCTCTGAGTAGTGCTTGAGGGAATTTACACCACGAATCCTGCAGGCCTGTCCATAAATCTGTGACAGTACGACGAGGTGGTTTTTCGGTAATTAAATACAACAGTCTGGATACGTTTACTGATGAAGAGTTGACATATCCACCTCGTATGTGGGTACTCTGCATGTAGTGGAACAGTAGCGCGACTACGCTGTGCTAGACTGTTTCAGAATTTCCTCCATCTGAAGCGCGATTACGCTGCAACAATCCTTGCTGAATTGGTGGAGGTCTACGCAGCAATACACCATCGTATGACAAAGAGGTTGCATGGTGCAGATTAAAGAGGAGTGGACGGCTTGGCACAGGTTTGTTTGATCCCCGGGAGTGCGTCACGGAAATACTGGAAAACTTGAGATAACAAAGACTGGAAGATCCAGTGAAAGCCCACCTACAAAGTTTCAAGAAGCAGTAGTAAGTCTGGAATCTAGAAGTCCTCTATAGCCCCTCATGTGTCTATGCCGTATGGACCGCAAAGAACCGATACGGCTAGTTAGCGCGAACCGAAAGGGTACTGAACTAGTCATTCTTCCTGCGCTCGTTAAGTGAGTGTAACAGAAACAATCCCTAATCGTGGTCTGTAGGAAGTACCTTCTGCCACGCACTTATCTGTGGCATGTAGAGTATTAATATAGATACAGATATGACTTCTGTTCTTCAATACAAACTAGTCCACTTCTCGTCTTTTTTTTGTGTTTTCCGCCTTTCCTTAGTTGTTTCAATATTGTTTTTAAATGTGGTTTATTAAATGTAACTGAATGATATGCTGTTCGTAGTTCATATTCGTTTCGTTTTAATTGTGAAACATCTTCAATTGCTGATGATAAATGCAAGTTTTTTATATAAGAAGTGCATTCTTCTGCATAACAATTCAAGATGCGCTATTACACTACAGTTTTTGTTATTGTTTAGTTGTGAGGTAAGAAGCAACTTTTGTAGCACAAGTTTCGTGAGGTTAAATCTCTGTTTTTACTCACGCTTTTTGACCTTATTGGTGAATATATGCCGTCCTGAAGTTCTATATAGCTGGTGAGTGTGCCCAGGACGTCCGATTTTCGGCATTTTTCGAACACATTGCGACTTCACGTCCGGTTTTCACTATTAACTGTGTTTTTATTTGGCGCGCTTACTGCGTGTTGTGTTGCCAACTGTCACTCTATATTTTTGTTTCGTCTGTTATTTGTGTTGTGGTGTTCGTATGTAGCTTAAAATTATTTTGTTTGTTAAATGTGTGTTTATGTGCATGCATGTGTGTGCGAATATGCCTTTTTTATATTAAGTTATTATCTTGTCTGATTACATGTTATATCTGTGTTTGCTATTGTTTTAGGGGCTAACATAATCAATCAGTGGCTAACGTGATCAATCAGTTATCATTTACTTTCTTCTCCATAGCAGTATCTGTTTGTATGTGAGACTTTTCCTATGATGTTAGGAATTTTCTCTTCTAATTGTTCATCCTAAGAAGTTCCATATCCTATTGTACATTATATGGTTCACGTACATACTTTATTAGGTGTCGGTGAAGGCAGAATGGCAGTTTTCATATTTCCAGCTTCATATGTGTTCTTTACACCCAGTTTTAAAATTTCTGCTTATCATTCCCACTAGAATGTCAGAACTGGAAGTTAGTGAGCTCTAAAACGACAAAAATAGGTTTAAATGGTTCAAATGGCTCTGAGCACTATGGGAATTAACATCTGAGGTCATCAATCCCCTAGACTTAGAACTACTTAAACCTAAGCAACGTAAGGACATCACACACGTCCATGCCCGAGGCAGGATTCGAACCTGCGACCGTAGCAGTCGCGCGGTTCCGGGCTGAAGCGCCTAGAACCGCTCGGTCACAGCGGCCGGCCGACGGTGCTGGGGAGTTGGCTCCTTGTAGAGGGGATGCCTCGTTCGCGCTTTCTTCCCAGGCCACGACAAGCCGTGTTAATGCATCTTGATGTAGATAAAAGCTCATAGATTCGTTGTTGTTAGGTTTCTGGCTGGCGTGTGTGGAGACGCCGCAGCCACAGGGGGAGATCATCCTCACTGAATGCCGCCATATGACCCAGCGACCGGGAGTGATGGTCTGGGGTGTCATTTCAATTCGCAGCAGCGCCTATTTGGTTGTCATCCCTGGTACGTCGATGATGTTTTCTACACTCTGTTTCGGTGCCCTTCATGGCAAGTCATCGTAGCCTTACATTTCAGCAAAATAATGCCCGCCCGACGGTGAGAGTTTCGACCCCTTTCTTCGTGCTTTCCAAACCGTTCGTAGGGCAGCAAAGTCGTCAGATCTCTCCCCAACTGACAACGTTCGGAATGTTAAGGGCACGACCTCCAGCCAGGTCAGGATTTCGACGATCTAACTCGCCAGTCGGACAGAATTTGTCACGATATCACTCAGGAGGACTTCCAACAACTCCATCAATCAAGCCGAATATATGGTTGCATAAGGGCCAGAGTTGGACCACCGCATTTCTGAGTTGCTCAGTTTGTGAAGTCGTTTCTCTAGACTAAATCACCCAATTTTTCTGAAATTATAATCATTTGTTTGTCTGTACCTGTACATCACATCTGCCGATTTCCGTCACATTCAGACAATTGCTCCGAAGTGCTTTTCTTTTTTTTTTTACTGTGCGTATAAGTGGAAATCACTAGTATAAGTGCGAGGTACCTGACACCACGCACTGTATAGTCAGTTTCGGAAAATGTATATAAAAATAGGTACAAATTCTAATGACGTTCCGTTCAAATTACTTTTAAAGGCGGATTTCACTGGAAATAGAATTCAGCATTCGGGCTGGAATATCATGGTACAACAAACCTCTTTCCTAGAGACTTATTGTACTGTCCCTTTGAGAGGACATGCTGTTGTTGCGTTCTTTGAGCTTGACAAGCAATTTTGTTATTTGCTTTCACGTTGTCACTTCGTTTGAAGTGAATGAGTTTGACGTAACAGCTGACCTTTAGAGTCACACAAGAAAGGGCTCTGTAACTACGCATGTGAATCACGTGTTTCTGGTACAGAGTTCTCGCCATACTCCTATGTGGATACATTCGGCCGTTCTTCCGTGTGTCAAAATTTTCACTTCTGCTTGCTCTTTCTCTTACTCACCGTGCTCCTTAAAACTACATTCACCTTTCGTGATCCATCAGTGTGTCCCGTAAAATGATTATTCCGTAGCACACCTATTATGTAAGTTTCATACGACCTTAACACAATTTATTTAAACATTTTATTCCTGTGTAATAAAATCATGTTTGTGTTTCGTGTAATTATATGCGGATTAATCTAAGATACTCGTCTTCTCATATCAATTGTTCCAACGTTTTCAGTGCAAACGATTCGACACCATTTACTTTAACTATTCAGTTTTCAATGAGCTGAAGATGCCAGCAGAGGAACTATTACTCCGACGTTAGTTGAGTGACAGCATTTTCCGCTAGCTTCCCTATGAAATAATTAGGACCTCTGATGATTGGGTACGAATACTGGAATTTCAGGAACAGTTAGAGACATTAACATGAACTGTCATTGAAATAATTACTATCATACTCAGAACATGTATTCTCACAGTGTTCAGATAAGTGTCAAGATGGAGGAGAAATAGGAAGCGCTATATGCGTGGACAAGATCGTAAAGAAAACGGCACGTATAGATGAGAATAATATGGTAAATTTGATCAGTATGATGAACGTCACATATACGTCGTACGCGGTCGTTCTTGACCATCTCAAATACTCAGGAGCTTTTCTTAGAAACACCTTGCAGAATAGCACTGCTGTAATCAGGAAACTGAATTACGATCATATGTAAAAGATTCATCTTTCAGATTCAAAGCGATGTTCTTTCAACACTTTTGTAGGGTGCGAGAGAATGTTGATGACGTTCAGCAGGTAGAAAACTGATTTCGATTTTCATCTACTATTGGTCGTACGTTTTTCGATGCAGGAGATAAACGTCTGCTTGTCCCATTTGTTTATTTTAACCTGGCAAAATTAGGGCCTCAGGTCTTCTCTTATACCTAACAAGGCATTATACATATTTCACATTACGAATATTATGATAAGCATGTTGTAAGTAACATATCATGAAATGTCAGGTCTTTTCGGTGATACATTCGGTAGGACACAAGGCTCTGGGTGTGCGAATCTACTGGGCAAGACTCATCAAATAACAGTAAACGATTTTGTTCGCTAACACCAGTTCCACGTACAACACGTAGGTACTTGGAGAACATAAGCAATGTCAGTTGATATTTTATAATTGAAATATTCAAGAGAATACTGAAGACAGCAATGGCTACTAGCCTTTAAAATTTTACCGTAAATAACAACCCAACTACAAAGGTACTGTTTAAATTACGACTGACAGCTGTCACACATTCACAGAATTATAAAGCAGAGTGTTTCCAGCAACAGTCAGTTTCTTAAAATCACATGTACTCAAAAAAGAAAAAAACTCACTAATTACTTAAGCATTTTCAAACGAGTGGCGGTCCTATGTGTTTTACAGGGGAAGATAGTTCATTTCACTGAACAACTTGAATCCTGTAAAAGCACCAGGAAACAAAGAGATTTTCACGTATTACTGAATTATTTCAATTTACCTGGGTAACGGTTAGTATGCCACACCAGGCAAATTCAAGAACAATGGTGCACGACCAAAAGCGTAAGCTATTTTTAACTAAACCCGGCCAAACACTACAACACTTGACGATTAGAATACAAGCAAGGCATTAATAAAAATCTCAAAGCAGGCTGTTACTAGAACATTACAATCAAAACATGACCTAAACGTAAAAATTTCGGTTCAAAATATATCTTATAACAGAAAACTTTTAACAAAGGGGAGAGCCAATTTTTTTCCACATTGAGTTGTTTACAATACAAGCGCTTGACCAGTGGCGCTTGACCGTTACAACACATTCAGGAACACTTATATTGGTACAAAATACACTGGTCCAAACAGGTCGCTTGCCAGCCTAACTTGGACTCCTTAACAAAATCCACAAGACTCACTGCGAACTGATACACTGAAACGCCAAAGAAACTGGCATAGGCATGCGTATTTAAATACAGAGGTAGGTAAACAGGCAGGATACGGCAACGCTTATATAAGACAACTACTATCTATTATATCGGTTACTGCTTCTACAATGGCAGGTTATTAAGACTTAAGTGAGTTTGAACGTGGTGTTATTAGTCGGAGTACGAGTGATGGGGCACAGCATCTCCGAGGTAGCGATGATGTGGGGATTGTCCCCTACGAACTTTTCACGAGTGCATCGTGAATATCAAGAATTCGGAAAAACATCATATCTCCGACATCGCTGCGGCCAGAAAAATATCCCGCAAGAACAGGACCAACGACGACTGAAGAGCAGCGTTGAACGGGACAGAAGAGCAACCCTTCTGCAAATTGCTGCAGATTTCAATTCTGTGTCATCAACAAGTGTCAGCGTGCGAACCATTCAACGAAACATCATCGATATGAGCTACCGGAGCCGAAGGCCCACTAGTGCACCCTTAATGACTCCACGACACAAAGCTTTACATCTCGCCTGAGCCCGCCAACACCGACACAGGACTGTTGATTACTGGAAAGATGTTGCTTGGTCGGACGAATCTCGTTTCAAATGGACGTGTACGGGTATGGAGACATCCTAAAGAATTCTCGGACCCTGCATGTCACCAGGGGACTGTTTAAGCTGGTGGAGGCTCTGTAATGTTGTGGGGCGTGTGCAGATGGAGTGATATTGGATCCCTGATACATCTAGATACGACTCTGACAGGTGACATACTGTCTGGTCACCTGCATCCGTTCATGGCCATTTTGCATTCCGATGGACTTCCAGCAGGACAATGCGACACCCCACACGCCCAGAATTGCTACAGAGTG
Organism: Schistocerca piceifrons; assembly: GCF_021461385.2. NCBI lineage: Eukaryota > Metazoa > Arthropoda > Insecta > Orthoptera > Acrididae > Schistocerca > Schistocerca piceifrons. The sequence continues at coordinate 18,208,415 of NC_060139.1, read as the reverse complement.
GTTTCGGGAGCACTCTTCTGAGTTTAAACACTTCCGCTGACCGCCAAATTCCCCAGACATGAACATTATTGAGCATATTCTGGATGCCTTGCAACGTGCTTATCGGAAGAAATCTCCACCTCCACGTACTTTTACGGATTTATGGACGGGCCTGCATGATTCATGGTGTCAATTCCTTCTACAGGCTTTTAGACATTAGTCGAGTCCATACCACGTCGTGTTGCGACAGTTTTGCGTGCTCGCGGTGCCCCTACAGGATATTAGGAAGGTGTACCAGTTTCTTTGGCTCTTCAGTGTAAAACCATAACAGAAACACGACCCGCTCACATTAAAACGCGCATGTGACAGGACGTATGCCTGCAGTTCGGTATTCACATATCATTTATGTAAACCGACGCACTGATGCGTTAGCAGGTCAGGTATTAACATTTAATTCCACGAGGAGTGCCAAGGCACAAATAGTACAGTTTAGTACCTCGGTCGAAGAATAAGCTTCCACGAACAACCGCAATTAAGCCGATGCACGATCAATGATCCCCCCCCCCCCCCCGCCCCGAAAAGATTGTGTGGATGAAGGCACCCACCACAGATTCGTAGCACGATGCGGTACTTGCTCCCCCACACGAAGATCTTCCAGGCCAGCAACAACACACCGTGCCCTCCCGGGACGCTTGAGCAAAACTCTCGCGGATTCCAGGCTGTTAGCCTCGCGTTCTGTCCATATCCGTCAACGTCAACATGGGCGTGGTAGCGTTCACGTGGCAGCGGCTGCTCTCAAGACGTCACTTCCCGACGTCCTCCAACAACCAACCGGTCCTTTCGCATTCGCGCACCGCCTTCGAATCGTCGTTTCCGTGACACGTGCTCTCTCACCACACCAACAGGAAAAGCAACTGCCGCGTCAGCGTTATTGAATGCCGCTCTATCGATACAAACGTATGATCTAACACAGAATACATTTAGAAATTACTATAATGCATAAAAGCACATGTTACCTCCGGTCATGACAATTACAACAGTGAATACAAATTACAGTAAAGTATATTTAAAGCAAGGGCAAGACATTTGAGTATGGCTATGATGTAGGGTCTGAGTGGGGTACGGTCAAATGGGAGGTGCCCCAAGGACACAACTGGGGCCACTCATGTTCCTTATTTTTATAAATAATAAAGCTCTCTAGTATTGCAGGTTTTGTATGGAGTGTAGCCATGTATGGAAGTGAAACATGGACGGTAAATAGTTTGGACAAGAAGAGAATAGAAGCTTTCGAAATGTGGTGCTACAGAAGAATGCTGAAGATTAGATGGGTAGATCACGTAACTAATGAGGAAGTATTGAATAGGATTGGGGAGAAGAGAAGTTTGTGGCACAACTTGACCAGAAGAAGGGATCGGTTAGTAGGACATGTTCTGAGGCATCAAGGGATCACCAATTTAGTATTGGAGGGCAGCGTGGAGGGTAAAAATCGTAGGGGGAGACCAAGAGATGAATACACTAAGCAGATTCAGAAGGATGTAGGTTGCAGTAGGTACTGGGAGATGAAGAAGCTTGCACAGGATAGAGTAGCATGGAGAGCTGCATCAAACCAGTCTCAGGACTGAAGACCACCACAACAACAACAACAGTATTGCAGGTGATCTAAAATGTTTCTGTTTGCTGATGACACAAGCTTGGCAGTAAAGGAAGTTGTGTGCAACATTGGCACTGTTTCAAATAAAGCACTTCACGGTATAAATTTATGGCTGACGCTAAATCACAGTAAGACTCAGTTTTTACAGCTTCTAACACACAATCCATAAGAACCCGACATTTTAACTTCACAAAACTGGCATATGATTAGCGAAAATGAACGGTTCAAATTTCTGGGTGTTCTAATAGTAAAGTTTCCTCGAAAGCCCACGTTCGGTATCTTGTTCAAAGACTTAATGCTGCCATTTATCCTATTCGAACGGTATTCGAAGTAAGTAATTGTTCGACACGAAAAGCAGTTCGCTTTGCTTATTTTCATTCACTTACGACGTATGACGTTATAGTCTGAGGTAACTCTTCCCGTCCTTGGCTCAGAAACGGGAGGTTCGGGCAATAAGTTGTGTCAGTTCGCGAGCCTGTTGTCGACCCCTGTTCATTAGCCTGGGTGTTCTGACATTGGCCTCTCAATATATATATTCTTTACTGTCGTTTCTTCGTAACAATATCAACTTATTTCCTAGAATTATCAGAACCCATTCAACTAATACTAAGCAGAAATCAACTTGGATCACACTTCCATGACTCTTGAGCGGAAAGTATACTGCTGCATCCATTTTCAGTAAGCTAACACAAGAATTTGAAAATCTTAGTAGTAATTCACGGGCTTTTGAATCGAAACTCAAGAGTTTCTTCATGGGTCGCTCCTTTTCTTCTTGAGAACATAAGCTGCTTCCTGTGTTATATTATTGCTTGCCTTTACATAAACTTATTACGGATTGTCTTTTTTGGGGTTCATAATCATTTTATTTTATCTGCTATTACTTTTATGTTGTAATTTCATGTACTGACAAGCTTCATGACCCTGGAGATTTGCTTCTCAGTTTGGTCCCACGGAAGTAGACGTGTAAAAAGAAATGGAAGAAGCAGAGAAATATGAACACAATTAATGAACATGGGAGGAAAAAATAGTAACGTGACAGGAAAAACGGAAACATTTGCTTTGTTGTTTGACAGAGGGTAAACCGGCCATAAACGTTAAGTTTGGTGAAAATTTATGTGATAGAAGGATTGGTTCACTATGGGACTTAACATCTGAGGTCCACAGTCTCCTAGGACTTAGAACTACTTAAACATAAATAACCTAAGGACATCACACACATCCATCCCCAAGGCAGGATTCGAGCCTGCGACCGTAGCGGTTCCAGACTGAAGCGCCTACAACCGCTCGGCCACTGCGGCCGGCTATAGAAGGACTCTGCTAAAGAGCGACAGGGTACTAAATGCAGAATGCATAATAACGTGTTCGAGAGAAGGACAGCAGCAACAGAGGAGGAGGTTGTGAACATTTCTGTTTTATGGATGTGAAGAGCTAAGACACTATCTAGATCATCTACATGCCTACTCTGCAATTCACAGTTAAGTGGCAAGCATAGGGTTCATCGAACCAAACTATTACACTACCATTCCTTTTTGGAATAGCAAGCAGGAAAATCGAACTCTTACGTCCTTCCGTGCAAGCTCTAATTTCTATTATTTTAATACCATGGTCATTTTCCCTGCGGAGATGGGCGCATTTATAGGATAAAGTTGGTGACTTCAATTTCATGAAAATGTCGTGTGACAAAGAAAAGCACCTTCGTTTTAATTATTGCCATCCCAACTCGTGCATCATATCCAAGACACTCTCCACCATATTTCGCGATAACAGAAATCCAACTGCCTTTCTTTGAACTTTTTCCATGTCCTGCGTCAATCCTGTCTGGTACGGATCCCACACCGCACATCAGTATTGCAGAAGAGGACGGACATGGGTAGTGTGGGCAGTCGCTTTAGTAGACGCGTTGCCCCTTCTCAGTATTCTGCCAATAAAACACAGTCTTTCGATTGCTTTCCCCACATCATTTTCTAAGTAATCGAGTTTAAGTTATTCGTAATTGTAATCCCTAGGTATTCAGTTGAATTTACAGCGTTTGGATTTGTGTGATCTATCGTGTAACCGAAATTTAGCAGATTACTTTTCGTTTTTATGTGAATGACACCATACTTTCATTTTTTAGGGACAACAGCCACTTATTTCACTACGTAGATATCTTGTCTAAGTCATTTTGCAATTGTTTATGATCTGCTGATGATTTTACTAAACGGTGGATAACAACAAGATCTCCTGACAATCTAAGAATACTGCTAAGATTGTCTCTTGAATCGTGTATATACGACTAGATAACGAACAGCTGAGGGCGTATAACACTTTCTTGGGGAACACCAAATATCACCTCTGTTTTGCTCGATGAATTTCCGTCGATTACATGAACTGTGCCCTATCTGAAGAGCCATTCATGATGTTCGAGCACAGTATATTTTCCAAACCGCTACTGCAAATTGACATCAGTGATACGTGTCTGTAATTTAGGGTGTTACTCCTGTATCTTTCTTAAGCATTGATGTGACCTTTGTAACATTCCAGTCTTTAAGTACGGATCTTCCGTCGTGCGAGCAGTTGTACATGAATGCTAAATATGGGGCTGTTATATCAGCATACTCTGAAACAAACCTAAGTCATACAAACGTTGAATCAGAAGACTTGCTTTTATTAGATCATTTAAGCCGCCTCGCTACGCTGAGGGTACCTAATTCTAAGCAACTGGTTTTGGAAGCCGTTCTTCGTTTTAATTCTGGAGTATGTACATCGTCTTCTTTGATGAAGAAATTTCGAAAAATTGTTTTTGGAACTCCGCTTTACTGATACCGTCACCGGTAACGTTGCGACTGCTGGCACGTAGTGAAGGTATAAATGTAAGTAAAAATAAAATTATTTTTTAACATCCCGTAAACATTGAGGTCATCAGAGACGGAGCGCAAGCTCGAAATGATTCGAGGATGGGGAGAAAGTCGGGCGTCTCCTTTCAAAGAAACTATCCCGGAATTGCCCTGAAACGATTTAGGGAAATCACAGACAACCTTAACCTGGATGACCTGACGCGTATTTGAATAACTGTGCTCCCGAAAGTGTTGATTGTGTCTTGGCGCTGGAGTGCTTTACGTGTGACCAGAATCTCCTTGGATTTCCTGACGGATTCCGAGACAGAGTTTCGTTGTGGAAAATATTAAAAGCATCTCACATGGAAGTTCCCACTAAGTTTCAAAATTCAGCAGAACTCACCAAGCGTTTAAGATTTTGGGTTCTTTTAATCTTGGCATACATTTTAGTTGCTTTTGCAACAGCGTTCTGACCTGTTATTTTTTGACCTGTGTTTATATTGCGATGAGAAGACAGTTGCAGGTACCGGGATGAGTCCCAATCAGTATATCTGGTCGTATGAGGGACCAAAATCGTCATATAGAGAGATATCGAAGATTTAACTCGCACAAGCATTCATGGTCAGTTAGTATTAACCGTCTAGTGTTACCATTACTCGTGTCCTGTTGGAGTAGATCACTACAATGCGTACTCGCTTGCACAAATGATAGTTCAATTTTATCCTCCACATCCTGTGGAAATAAGTTCCGAAACTTTTTGAAGGTCTGGAGCCAAGTGGTAGTCTTCCTGTTCGTGGTGACAGAATTCTTTGCCCAGTTTAGACGCTCAACTGAGGTTACATCCAAGTTCTTCACAGTTTTTGATATGATACTGGAACACCGTCGAGAAGAGCAAGAGGCATCTGTGCGTGGATTCTGCACATATTTATTTCTAGTGGTATACTAGGATTACATGGGACTCTATCGCGTTTCATTTGAGTGCCAGGTATTGTTCCTATCTTAAACTAAAGAGAGATCATCGTTAATCTGGACGGTCACGTTATTAATATCTCAAGTCTCCAGCTTAGATGAAGCTGGAGGTCTTCGTCATAGAAGCGATATTTACAGGAGAGAACCGACGAGATACCGTTTACATACGAAGAAAACAAGATTAACTCTGGTGTCACTCTTGAGAGAGCAAGCTTTCACGATGACTCTTCATTCCCCCAGACTACACCTTGCTGTTTACTTTTCAAGTACCGTTTACATACGAAGAAAACAAGATTAACTCTGGTGTCACTCTTGAGAGAGCAAGCTTCCACGATGACTCTTCATTCCCCCAGACTACATCTTGCTGTTTACTTTTCAAGGACCGTTGAAACCACTTGAGCATACTATCTGAAAATTTTAACAGCCGCCTTTTTCCGAGCGGTATGTCAAACTTGAGGCTATCAAATGCTATACTGTAAACTGATAGCGTTGGTATTAGTACTGTGGCCTGACGATTTTTCGTCACGTATTTCACGTCATCAGTTTCGTTACTCAACCCAATGTGCGTGCTACGGTGTTTACGAAACACGAAACAGCAGTGCCTGTTTATTAAGAAATACGATGCAATGTTCCTTCAGATATTCATGCATTTCCGAAGGAACATTGTGTCGTGCGAGAGTATACATAAAGCACGAGTACAGGTTGTGACACATGGCCGATGACATGAGGATGTTTGCGTCTGGCCGTGATTCGTGCACGGATAGCCGAAGTTTGTCAGGCGACCGCCCGCGTAAAACGGGAAATCTACGTTCGAGTCCCGGTCCGGCAGAAATTTTCATTGCTGTCAATCCAATATACAGCTGATTGTGACCCATATTCGCAGTTGCGAGTATATTTCATGTCTTTACGAAAACTAGACTGGTATACGTCAACTTAGTTGTATTTTCGTAATCATTCAGTAATTTTGACGTGAAGAATATACTCCAGAGCCTTGGATACGGCAGGCAAGATGCTAATTCGTCGGTAATCACTGGATGATTGTGAGTTCCCATTCTTAGGGAACGTTAAAAAAAAATGTTCAAAAATGTGTGTGAAATCTTATGGGACTTAACTCCTAAGGTCATCAGTCCCTACTTAACCTAAATTATCCTAAGGACAAACACACACACCCATGCCCGAGGGAGGGCTCGTATCCCACTTTTTTACTCGTTCGGCAACACAGAGGCATAATTTACGATATTCTTATCACTACATACTAAAGACGAAATGGGAGATAAGATACTGCGTGAAGAGTTTGACAGAGCACTGAAAGACCTGAGTCGAAACAAGGCCCCGGAAGTAGACAACATTCCATTAGAACTACTGATGGCCTTGGGAGAGCCAGTCATGACAAAACTCTACCATCTGGTGAGCAAGATGTATGAGACAGGCGAAATACCCTCAGACTTCAAGAAGAATATAATAATTCCAATCCCAAAGAAAGCAGGTGTTGACAGATGTGAAAATTACCGAACAATCAGTTTAATCAGTCACAGCTGCAAAATACTAACGCGAATTCTTAACAGACGAATGGCAAAACTGGCAGAAGCCGACCTCGGGGAAGATCAGTTTGGATTCCGTAGAAATGTTGGAACACGTGAGGCAATACTAACCTTACGACTTATCTCAGAAGAAAGATTAAGAAAAGGTAAACCTACATTTCTAGCATTTGTAGACTTAGAGAAAGCTTATGACAATGTTAACTGGAATACTCTCTTTCAAATTCTGAAGGTGGCAGGGGTAAAATACAGGGAGCGAAAGGCTATTTACAATTTGTACAGAAACCAGATGGCAGTTATAAGAGTCGAGGGACATGAAAGGGAGCAGTGGTTGGGAAAGGAGTGAGACAGGGTTGTAGCCTCTCCCCGATGTTATTCAATCTGTATATTGAGCAAGCAGTAAAGGAAACAAAAGAAAAATTCGGAGTAGGTATTAAAATTCATGGAGAAGAAGAAAAAACTTTGAGGTTCGCCGATGACATTGTAATTCTGTCAGAGACAGCAAAGGACTCGGAAGAGCAGTTGAACGGAATGGACAGTGTCCTGAAAGGAGGATATAAGATGGACATCAACAAAAGCAAAACGAGGATAATGGAATGTAGTCGAATTAAGTCGGGTGATGATGAGGGAATTAGATTAGGAAGTGCGACACTTAAAGTAGTAAAGGAGTTTTGCTATTTAAGGAGTAAAATAACTGATGATGGTCGAAGTAGAGGGGATATAAAATGTAGACTGGCAATGGCAAGGAAATCGTTTCTGAAGAAGAGAAATTTGTTAACATCGAGTATAGATTTAAGTGCCAGGAAGTCGTTTCTGGAAGTATTTGTATGGAGTGTAGCCATGTATGGAAGTGAAACATGGACGATAACTAGTTTGGACAAGAAGAGAATAGAAGCTTTCGAAATGTGGTGCTACAGAAGAATGCTGAAGATAAGGTGGGTAGATCACGTAACTAATGAGGAGGTATTGAATAGGATTGGGGAGAAGATAAGTTGGTGGCACAACTTGACTAGAAGAAGGGATCGGTTGGTAGGGCATGTTTTGAGGCATCAAGGGATCACAAATTTAGCATTGGAGGGCAGCATGGAGGGTAAAAATCGTAGAGGGAGACAAAGAGATGAATACACTAAGCAGATTCAGAAGGATGTAGGTTGCAGTAGGTATTGGGAGATGAAGAAGCTTGCACAGGATAGAGTAGCATGGAGAGCTGCATCAAACCAGTCTCAGGACTGAAGACCACAACAACAACAACAACATACTAAAAAAGAGAACAATATGATTCTACACTATATTAGATATGTCTTTGAGCCACTCTATGGCTGAGTCACCCAGTCTATGTATGTCCATGAGTTCACCACCATAGCCATACACTTTGCACACGAGTACATGGTCCATTGTCTGTATTTCACCGCACTCACATACAGCGCTGTCTGCCAGGCCCCACTTGTTCATCAGGTGTTTACATCTCCCAACACTCGTTCTGACCCGGTTTAGAGCTGTCCACACTCTTCTTGGTAGGTCGAAGCCATCAATCTTCTTGTTCGGATTGTGTACTAAATTTTTGTTCTTAAATTTACTTGCCGACCATACTTCGTTCCAGGCCGTTCTCGGCTCAAAGGCTTGTAGTTCTTCACCGATTTTCCAAAAGGGTGATCTGGATTTAAGCCTGTTTGTCGGTGTCAGATCTTGGTGGAATAGGAAGGTTCGGGTTGTCTATAATTTTCCTGTAGGTTTTTAGGGCTAACTGTGATCGCCTGATTTCTGGAGGCTCTATGTTCGCTAGTACAGGAAGCCATGCACAGGGGGTGGCCCTGAGTGTTCCCGAGATTATTCGCATTGTCTCCCTCAGCTGGAAATTCACTTTAGATCGTATCCCACATCACTAGTACCAGAGGCAAGTCAAAAGGAAACATATAGATCAGAGTTGTAAAATGATTAAAAAAAGCTGAATAAGTAGATATACTTACTTGAAATTATATGCATTTACTGTCTGCCTAAATAACAACAGGGCCAAATAATATGAAGAAAGCTGGACGAAGCGACATTGAAATACCACTGAACCTCTTTTGCTGTTCCTGTCACTGTCGTTAGCAAATAAAACAACGGTCGAAATAGGAGAGTAATGTAATATTATGTTGTACTATTACTGAATAATTGCTTAAGGACGCTGCACTATTTCGTCTGTATGTTCATGTAATACTGATGTACACTAGAATGACTATCTGCTTGCACTACCGGTATCCAACACCCAGAATGCTACCTCTTTGCTTGCCACTGTTTCGCTAAAGTAATTCAATACAAGGCTACTGTCACACATGCACACATTCACTCTTACATGAATACCGGTAAAATTATAAACTTCATGTACACTTAAAAACAGAAATAATATTCTGTACATGTGAACTGTATACAAATAAAACTATACAGGTACAATTATAAACTTCATGTACACTTAAAAACAGAAATAATATTCTTTACGTGTAAACTGTATACAAGTAAAACTATATGAAATATTAAACCAGATTTATAGGATGCATTAAATTTCATTTGCACTTGAATCAAAAATTTAAAGTGATGGATTTAAGAACATACAAAATATATGAAATTATCGTTACATTTGACATTAATCATTGAAAATGCAGTGTGTTGTTTTGTTTCATAGGGAATAGTTGTTATAGTTCTACTAAACAAGTCATCAGTGGACTATAACACCATTATTACATAAATTGACTAGTTAGTACACCCAGTTCCTTAAAATGGATTCTGAAAGATGTCCTTGGATTCACACTGAAAATAGTTCGTACTGGAATCAGAAAACGTAAGCTAGACATATTGAGTTATCCCAAAATATGATAAAGAATGAAATTATAGAGTGACCGAAAGGAAAACATTCTAGCTCTTTCAATTTTACAAGAACAATATCTGACAACATCCACTTTGCAGATGAAGACTTGTGCAGACTTCCTAGCAGTTCTGCTGTAAGCTCCACACAATCGAATTTCCTGTCAAGTTTTAATCTCAATACTTGATCACTGCCAACCTCTCCTGTCTGCATGTCCTTTTATTTTATGCGTACATTGGATGGAAACCTCTTGCAGGTTCTGAAGTGCACATACCAAAGTGCCTTTTCTTATTCTAAATGTATAGACAGTGACCAGATCTTTCTAAATTACGGTTAATTTACAATTTATGAGAACTTTTAATCATCTGTAAACAATAAACATCTGATAGTATCACTGCTGAAAGGTCGTGAATAAAAACATTGAAAAAGTTAAGACCGTTATATCGAACCCTATGTAATTAGATGAGATGAGGACTGGTAGTTTAACGCATCACACTTTTCTACTGATACTGTTTCTTTCCTGTTTAGCAGATACGATATTCTGCAGGATATCCTGTGACGCAACAATACTCTAATTTTCTCCACCATGTGAAAATATCACCTTGCTTGAATAACCCCAGGCGCGTAAGAGTTCAAGAGGTGTGAAGCTGACACTATGTAGGATTGACTTTCTCTCGCAGAGGTGCGTAAGGTATCCACTCCCAGTGCCACGACCTCCGCTCTTGTGGTTTGGCTCTGCGCGCTGGAGCAGCTTCCTGTGGTCGCTTTCCACTGCATCGCCCCCTCTGAAGCTCAGATTCCTTTCAAGGTGCAAAAACCGGAGTTCCAGGCTCCACATACTTCTGGTAAACAACGCCGTTCTGCAAATCTATTTTGACTAGGGAACTGTCGTAACCATTTTCCACGTATGAGTCAATAACGTTATAATTCTCAGTTATACACTGCCAGACAAATACAACTGAGGCACGCAGAACACATGGTCGGATGTCAATTTAACTTCATACAAGTGCACACCATCGGGGGGTATGTAAACCACTGGAGCTGCAATTCTCTGTGGCAGGTAGAACGGCCAACAGAGTGGTTTGGTGTTGTTTATGTTTAATGCTGTTACTACGTTTTGGTAGGTTATATAAGGGGCGCGAATAATTTCAGATGTTGAGTTATCACTGTGAAGGACACGTAGTGACAAAGCGTTTCAAAGGGCTTGCAACCTCCCCCTCACTTATCGACCTTAATGACAGTGAAAAATTAAACCGCGTGTACCTAATGGAAATTTGGGAAAAAGCAATCGTCACCGAAGTTAATCTGTCGGTAAAGAGGGAGGAAAGGGTTACATCTAAATGAAAGGAAAAATGCAAATGAAACTGGTGGAAATTAATTTTGAAAAGGGGTAAAGTTAATGAAGAAAGTAAATGTGCGGCCGTTACGTTAACAATTAACTAGCGGTAATTAGATATTTGAGATTTGGGGGAAATTACGGTCGCCAGTCCTAAGGACAATTGCTATAGTAACTGAAAAAGAAAGGTGATTACACATATAATTAGCACTAGAAGCGTGGCAACTGAAGGTTGACACATGTAGTGTGAAAACTGAAAGTTTGTCAGAAGTAATAACTTTCGCTGCACTCTGACTTAATTTAGCAAAAGAATTAATAAAACCAGAAAACTGAAAGTTAATTTAGTGACTGAAATTAATAAGAAGCTTTCTTTCTTAAGCACATCGAAAATCAGTAAAATACGGTTAGTCTTGGACTACCTCAACAATCATTTCAAAAGCTACTTGAATCTACGCAATTTAGAAATAAGAGATTTAGCTTTGAACTTGAATTAAATGATTCTGAACAATTTACAATAGTAATATTTAGTACGTACCAAGCTGAGCTGCAGTCACAGGTAAGCTAAAATACGGTAACTAAACTCGCACTCTTAATTTGTGCTTGCGTAATCTAAATATTGTAGCCAGCTATGAATACTTAAACTGAACTTTGAAATTAAAGCAGTGAAATGGAATGATTGTACTTTAATGCTGGCATCTGAATTTCAACGACACTCGGGTTGATTTCGGAAAAGGAAGGGACCCTGCTTGGTAATGCAATTGGGACAATGAGCAACAAAGGTTCATACTAAGTTGCTGTAATTTTGCGAGGCAAATGGAACAATTTGAAAAGCTGAGGTCTGCCATACAGTTCTCAAACTTTACGTGCTTCCAGTCTTCCTTGTTGGTTGATTGAAGGTTTGAAGCCGTCGATCGAGGAGGTGGCGACAGTCACTCATTGTCGGCCGTCGCTGTTGCAGAAGCTGGATGTTGGCGCGCCTTCTTCTCAACACGGTCACCAGACGAAACGGGCTCTTGATGTGCGCCAGCTAATGCTTCCCGTCCGCGACACCATGTCAGAAACTATTATCGCAAGTCGAGCGCAATTACATGCTGCCAAACCCCGAAAGCGCGGCAACTCGCGGGAGCTACACACAACACACCTGCTCCACTCGCTACTGCAGCCAGACCCCCTCTGCCCGCGCTCCACGCGGCAGAGTTAACACTGCCAAAGATCCTACACACTTTGATTCTTCACACGACCCATCGATGTAATCGTTCGATAGCAGCTTTCCCAAGGCAAGACCCAGCGTAAAAATACAAATAATATTTACGAAACAAACCAATTATACATCGACATAAGTGCATAAATATGTATATACAAACAGTAAAACAATTACAATATACAAAGAGACAGAAATGTCATATCTTGAGGTAACAAAACAAGGAAAAAAATAATAGTACAATAGATGGAAATAGGAGGATATGCATTTCCGGCGTTACACGTGCCCCACATTGTCTGAGGATGTTCGTGTAACGTAAAGAGACTCTGAAAATGTCCCAAAAAAAAAAAAAAAACAGCGGAAATGCATATGCTCAAAACATCAACAAAGTTTAGCATTCGTCTAATTAACCATAAATCAATTTTTAGACCATAATAATTGAGTGGAGACACTCCTAATCTTATTCCACTCTGTCATCTTGCACAAAATAAAACAGGTTGACAACATATTAAAATTCATAGAAAATATAGAAAATGGTTTAGCTATTCCAAAATCATTAAAATTCGTAACACTATGAGAAATGGAATACTATTTCCAAAATTAATTAGAGTGCATGGTCATAAAAACAGGTAGATCAAAATACGCAAATTAATAATTAAATAGACTACACATTTTATATAACCTTTTCATAATTAATATTCTCGTCACGAGAATCTATTTAACGCTAAACAAGAAAATAATGTTCAGCAGATCGACAAAAACATAAATATTAACAGCAGAATTCTTTCAGCTGTCCAGGAAGAAAAACAATTCCGCCTTCCGTACTCGCAAGTACAAAGAATGCCGACAGCGGCACAAGAGCCGACAGCGACTCCGCCTCGCCAGTATTGTTACGTCCGCCTGTGCGGCACGCTTGATCTCACTCGCCTGTGTAACAGCGTTTCCAGAACATCCGTTTCACTTAATTCTTTCGGAAAAACTCACTCCCGAGTAATCTCAAGGAGTCCATAAACACTATCACAGTGGATAACTCAACACTGTCCACCATCACTCGCATGTACTAGCCTGAAACTTAAAACAGCGTCTAAGTACATCGGCAATGACTAGTAAATCACATATTTATGAAATCTTACAGCTATTTACAAAATCATATTTACATTCCTTAATCTACTGTGACTCAGCTGAAAACTTAAACTAGCAGCTTGGATTTTTCAGTTGATTAGATCATGATTAAATTGATTAAAATTAAATTGATTAATCAAAATTAATTACTTATTAATTACAACTTCTTTAATGACCTTGCTCAGTCAAAAGCATGGCAATCTAGCAAATCGTTAAATCTTACACTCTATTTTACATACTGTATAAATTACCCATTGTGTGGTATTAATCGATTCTAGGTTGGTACAATTTCAAGTCTACAATGTTTCGTATACCTAATAGTTTTCCAGAGCTTGGATACTCTAAGCAATAAGCATTTGTGTGAGGTATACCAATGACTTTATATGGTCCATTATAAACAAACTTAAATTTAGAGATTTCATGGTCTAACTCGCTCGATTTCTCATGAGCTTTTACAAGTACTAAGTCTCCGATTGCAAACTTAGCAAAACGCACTTTAGCGTCATGACGACGTATGCGAGCATCGGCTTTTAGCTTCATTACTTCTCGCAAACGATCCTTTTTCACACCAATACTAATGTCAATCCGTGGAGGGAATTTGATTATCTCTTCCACTAAACTTTTACTTCTGTCATCCAATAGGATTTCCTCTGGAGAAAATCCCGTAGATTCATGTCTCAAGGTGTTCATAATTGTCTCAAATACTGCTACATATTTGCCCCATGCCCTATGGTTGTGATGGCAATAGGTACGGCAAAGTCGGCCTAGCTCGCGCATATACCTCTCAGCGGGATTCCCAGCCGGACAATAAGCTGAAATATGGATCACCTCGACCCAATTACTTTCCATGCCTTCATTCCACAACTTAGAAGTAAATTGTGCCCCATTGTCTGATAGAATCGCCTTGGGCTTACCAATATGAACAAAATAATCGTTCACAAGCTTGCTATAGACCGCTTTGGCTGTAGCTTTCCTAATCGGGTATAGTTTGATGAACTTAGAAAAAGCTTCTAGCACTACTAAAATGTAGGCAAAGTTTCCTGATGACTTGGGCAAAGGTCCGTACAAGTCCACGCACAGTAACTCAAAGGTGTCGTTAGGCCTTATACTTTGCATAGGACCACGACTCGTACAGTTGGTAACCTTCACCTTCTGACATAAATCGCAAGTTTTCACTCTGTCAGTAACTCGTTTTAACATGTTGTTAAAATGCACTACTTCACTCAGCTTTTCCGCACATTTCTTTGGTCCACAGTGACCATACGCCAAATGGTAGTAGTCTATTATTTTCGTGACGTATTTGGTGGGCCAGCATACCCGCCAAATATTACTATCTTCACCCTTACGTATGTACAAGATATGATCGTATATCTTGTAATACTTCCTTAATTTCTCTCCTTCTGGACTCTTTTCATCATATCGGGTTTTCACCATATTTAAACAACCATCCTCGTTCTGATGACGACGTAGATTCTTACAGATGTTCATTATTAATTTACGTCCCTCAACTTCTTTAAAATAGTACAATTTGACCACTCCATCTGCCTCATCTTTCAATAGACCTTGATTAGACTCGGGCAACCGCGACAGCGCATCCGCTACGCAATTGTCGGTCCCTTTTACGTAACAGATGTCATAGTTAAATTGCTGTAAATACAACGATCACCTAGTCAGTCTTTCGTGAAGTAGTTTACAATCCGTCAGATAAGTGAGCGCCTTATGGTCCGTATGAACAATCACCTTACGGTCCCATAGGTAACCCTTGAACTTCTTGAATCCCCACACGATAGCGAGACACTCTTTCTCAGAAATCGTGTAGTTTCGCTCACTTTTTGATCAAGTTCGACTCGCGAACGCTATCGTCCGGTGTTCCTTATCCTCTCCTTTACCAAATTCTTGGAACAGTTCTACCCCCACCCCGTAATTCGACGAATCCGTTCCCAGATGGAAGGGTAGCGATAAATCAGGATGAAATAGTATGTTAGATCTTAACAACTCGTCTTTTAATCTCTCGAAAGCGGTCTGACACCCGTCAGTCCACACAAACGGAACATTTTTGCGTAAGAGGTTATTCAAATTTTCATCATTAAACACTTGTCCTTTTACAAATTTATGGTAAAATCCTGTGAGCCCTAGAAAACTTTTTAACTGTTTCCTAGACTTGGGTGGAGGATAATTCCTTATTGCCTCTAGTTTCTCTGGGTCTTTCGTAATACCAGCAGTGGTAATTACATGCCCTAAAATTTCAGTTCCTGCTTCACAAATTCGCATTTATTTAGCTTTAGAGTCATTCCGCCATGGCGCAATGCTCTAAAAACTTCATCTAACAGGTCACAATGGTCATGCCAAGTGGCATTGGCCAACAATAGGTCGTCAACATATACAGTTAATCTTGAACTCAAAGCCGGTCCTAGCACTTTATCTTGGGCCCTGATGAATACGGACACAGATATATTAAGTCCAAACGGCAGTACTCTATACTGATAACACCTGCCCGCAAACAAGAAGGCGGTGTATGGCCTAGATTCTTCTTCGAGTTCTATTTGCCAGTAACTAGCCGTCAGATCGAGGCTAGTCATGAACTTAACGTCATGAAAACGTTGCAAAATCTCCTCCATACTCTCTGGTCTGTGTCGCGTTGAACGACCCTATTCAACGTGCGTGCTTCAATCACAATACGCACACTACCATCCCGTTTTGCTACAATGACCAAACCGTTATTGTATGGACTCGTACTTCTTTCAGTCACTCCCCATTCGATCATCTTATCTATCTCCCGTTGCACTGCTTCCTTTTTGGACAGCGGTATAGCATACGGTCTCACGAAGAATGGTTCGTGCGGAATTACATGCAACTTGCATCTATATCCTTCCACAAGTCCCGGTTTGTCTGAAAACACACTCTTATTCCTGATTATTACTTCATACAGGCCTCGTCTTTGTTCGTGTGTTACGTTTGACACACCGTCTACAATACTTTCTCCTGCCTCGTCAAAACTAACTACTATTGTTTTATCTTGGGACGTACATGTCAAAGTTTTGCTTTCGCAATTAATCACTGCACGGTACTTTAATAGCCAATCTAACCCGATAATTACTTCCGTAGTTAAGTCTGGCACGACGACAAACTCTTGCTCAAATCGTGGCTCACATATCTCGAAGTTGACAAAAATCTGTTTTGTGACCGGTTTACTGGCCTTCCCAGTAGCACCGATAATTTTCACTCCTGTTACTGGCATAACTACGATGCCGGGTCTGTCTTTCAGTAACTCAAATATTTTCCCAGATACAGCACTCAATTCTGCACCGGTGTCAATCAACACGTTTAGTTGTAGGTCGTGCAGATTAACAGACACTACTATCTGTCCACACTTGTCCTCGACTGTTTCATTATTTTCCCACAGTAAATCCCCGTCTATATCTAGGTCATTCCAGAAAAAACCATCCGGCTTTGATCCTAAATTCGGCTTGTCTGGCGATTTTTTCAGCCTCTGTTGACATACAGTTTTAATTTCAACACGTTTGTCCTGAGGCTTAGTCTGTAGCTTCGCCTCCAATACCGAAACCTTTTCCTGTAACTTGTCAACTAGTGAGTGTTGCTTTGCTATCAATTCACTAATTGTCACCTTTGTTGATTCCTCTTTGGCCAGATTGATCTCATCTGCCAATCTACCTGGAGGAATGTGCCCAGTCGCATCTGAAATTACTTCCTCTGGATCTGCGCAACCCACACTGCTACCTTCTGACCGTATAACGTCAGCTCTAACCTGATACACGCCGTAATCTATGTGCTTTTCTACCAATCGTGTCCGGCTATCACTAAAATTTTTGTAATCTTTCTCCTTAATACTCTTGCAATGTTTAAACTGGAGGTTTGCGTCGGATGGGTTGGCTACTTCTACCACTACGACTTTCGGTAAGGTCTGCCGGTTAGGGCCAGAACTTTCCGTTATTACTTCAACATCCAACTCTTGTGGGACGAGACACGACGAATCTTGCTCGTGCTCCCCATTAACATCAACTATTTCTAGTAAAGTCTGCCGGTTAGGGCCAGAACTTTCTATCATTTCACAAACACTATCTTCCTGTGGGACGAGACGCTGAAAATCCTGCACGTGCTCCCCATAAACACTTCTCCCATACAGGCCCCTATAATCTCTCAGTTCGTCGTATAAGAGACCGAACTGCCTTAACCAGACCTCATCCCTCTCTGCATCCCCTCGCTCGATGGCGGACGTTTTATCCGACATCTGATCTTCTCTCAACACTTGCGAATCATTCTTAAACTCAATCTCCAGTTCCGCTGTGGGTATTACAGCTGCCACTTTATAATCGATTTCCGGAACACTACTTAAATTGTTCTCACTGACAGTGAATGTATTTTCTACTGCCGTGTCTACAGCTGATCTACTACTTGTGGGCGCACTCCTTTCTCTTAACACTGGCACACTCTCCCGCCGTTGATTATTCCATACGGAATTTTCATAACGACGACACCTGAGTTTTCTCCTGTTATTGGGCCGCCAAAATTTCTCCACGCCCGGTCGGCCCCTCACCGGCGCGGCTAATGGTTTCCCTGTCTCGTCCCAGCAGATACGCTCCTCGGATGCTGCTGAGGCGGCTGATCACACCCTCTGGCGTTATTACTATTCTGTGAAGCCCGTATCACGTTAGTATGATACTGGTTTCCGTCATTCCTGTTATTATTTGCATTGTACCGATTGTTATTACGGTCCGAACCATTATTGTTATTGCTGCCATGGTTGCGGTATGCATTATTCCCATGGTTATCGTTGTTGTGGTTACTGTGGTACCCGTTGTTGTTACCACGGCCTCTACCACTGTCGCGATTATTGCGCCAATTGTCCTCGTCCTCCACTCTTTCCACGAAATCACTTATTGTCCTGTAATTGCTTCCTACGTAGCGTTTTGTATCATCTGGAAGCTTTTTGTAGAGTTCCCAGACTATTTCGGATTCCGTGAGGCGATCACGCAAGTATTCCAACTTGCGGATCCAGCCCTCACAAAACTCCTTCATCGAACCGCGCGAATTCGCATCGAAAGGCCTCGATACGACAAATTCGCGCCAGACACTTTGCTGTTTTTGCTCTGACCAGTATTCAGCCAGAAACAAATTTTTAAATTCGTCAAAAGTCAGGTTCGTAATGTTGAGGTTTAAGCCCCAACGCTTGGCATCACCAGCCAACACATCAATAATCGCATTAATTTTTCTCTCATCAGTCCATGATCTGGGTAAAACACTTTCACAATTCTTAATGAAATCCGTCGCGTGTATACCGCCTTTTTTCAAGGGGTCGAACCGCTCCTCTTTCGTCAACAATTCCGAACTATGTGCATAGATTGGCACGTAGCTCTGTTTTTCGTCAAGTTTCTTTTCTAATTCCGACACTCTCGTAATTACTTGGCAAGTGGTTGTCGCAAGCGTTTCCACTTCCCTCTTTTTCTCTTCGCAGGTATTAGCCAGCTTCGTCACTTTGGTATCTACTTCGGATACTAAAGCCTTTAAAGTTTCCACCTTCTTTTGATCCTCTTTTTTCACTAATTGAATTTGTTCCGTCACCTTATTCTCGATGATCGGAGCAACTGATTGTCCTACACTTTTCTCGATTCTGCTAATTTCGGAATTAAAACGAGTATTTATGCTCGCAATTTCCGCCTGAACGCCTATCATTTCCTGTTTAAGATTACCGATTTCGGTATTAATTACAACAATATCTTCTTTGATTTTATCAACTTTTGTGTTAACAACTCCAACATTGTTGATAACAACGTTAATAGCTTTGTTTTCATTGTCTAGCATCCGTTCAAATTTTTCAGACTGAGCTTCTTGCTTGGCAGCCCGAGCTTCTTGCTTGGCAGCCTGAGCTTCTTGTTTGGCAGCCTGAGCTTCTTGCTTGGCAGCCTGATCTTCTTGCTTGGCCGATTGACTCTTGATTTCGTTAATCAAAACATTCAATAAATCAGTTAAATTCCCGGAAACTACCGGTTTTACTTCCGTAGCGGCTTCCTCTTTAATTGTCCCCCCCCGTATTCGTCATCAAGTGATTCAGATTTGATTTTCACTTCCGATTCCGAAACATTTTCTAAAGTTTGGAATTCCATTTCTGCTCTTTGTTGCGTTTCGGCGGTCACGTCTTTCATGCTAGCCGCCTGCCCCTGAACAATGGGTACCGCGGTGCGCGTTTCCCACTGTTCGACCGATTGTTCCGTAACCAAGTCTACCAAATTTTGGCAATTGTTGCCTTCACTCATTTTAATAATTTTCAATATAAATGCCAAATCTCAAATATAATTAGGATTACTCCCACTACTTATTCTCGCTGACGTAACGCCCTGTACGTAACCAGTACTTTGTTACAAGATTTGCACCATAGAAAATTCGTGTCCAGAACAACCTCAAAACTGAAGATTGTCCTGTCACCAGGTCGCCACGTGTAACCTCCCCCTCACTTATCGACCTTAATGACAGTGAAAAATTAAACTGCGTGTACCTAATGGAAATTTGGGAAAAAGCAATCGTCACCAAAGTTAATCTGTCGGTAAAGAGGGAGGAAAGGGTTACATCTAAATGAAAGGAAAAATGCAAATGAAACTGGTGGAAATTAATTTTGAAAAGGGGTAAAGTTAATGAAGAAAGTAAATGTGCGGCCGTTACGTTAACAATTAACTAGCGGTAATTAGATATTTGAGATTTGGGGGAAATTACGGTCGCCAGTCCTAAGGACAATTGCTATAGTAACTGAAAAAGAAAGGTGATTACACATATAATTAGCACTAGAAGCGTGGCAACTGAAGGTTGACACGTGTAGTGTGAAAACTGAAAGTTTGTCAGAAGTAATAACTTTCGCTGCACTCTGACTTAATTTAGCAAAAGAATTAATAAAACCAGAAAACTGAAAGTTAATTTAGTGACTGAAATTAATAAGAAGCTTTCTTTCTTAAGCACATCGAAAATCAGTAAAATACGGTTAGTCTTGGACTACCTCAACAATCATTTCAAAAGCTACTTGAATCTACGCAATTTAGAAATAAGAGATTTAGCTTTGAACTTGAATTGAATGATTCTGAACAATTTACAATAGTAAGATTTAGTACGTACCAAGCTGAGCTGCAGTCACAGGTAAGCTAAAATACGGTAACTAAACTCGCACTCTTAATTTGTGCTTGCGTAATCTAAATATTGTAGCCAGCTATGAATACTTAAACTGAACTTTGAAATTAAAGCAGTGAAATGGAATGATTGTACTTTAATGCTGGCATCTGAATTTCAACGACACTCGGGTTGATTTCGGAAAAGGAAGGGACCCTGCTTGGTAATGCAATTGGGACAATGAGCAACAAAGGTTCATGCTAAGTTGCTGTAATTTTGCGAGGCAAATGGAACAATTTGAAAAGCTGAGGTCTGCCATACAGTTCTCAAACTTTACGTGCTTCCAGTCTTCCTTGTTGGTTGATTGAAGGTTTGAAGCCGTCGATCGAGGAGGTGGCGACAGTCACTCATTGTCGGCCGTCGCTGTTGCATAAGCTGGATGTTGGCGCGCCTTCTTCTCAACACGGTCACCAGACGAAACGGGCTCTTGATGTGCGCCATCTAATGCTTCCCGTCCGCGACACCATGTCAGAAACTATTATCGCAAGTCGAGCGCAATTACATGCTGCCAAACCCCGAAAGCGCGGCAACTCGCGGGAGCTACACACAACACACCTGCTCCACTCGCTACTCCAGCCAGACCCCCTCTCCCCGCGCTCCACGCGGCAGAGTTAACACAGCCAAAGATCCTACACACTTTGATTCTTCACACGACCCATCGATGTAATCGTTCGATAGCAGTTTTCCCTAGGCAAGACCCTGCGTAAAAATACAAATAATATTTACGAAACAAACCAATTATACATCGACATAAGTGCATAAATATATATATACAAACAGTAAAACAATTACAATATATAAAGAGACAGAAATGTCATATCTTGAGGTGACAAAACAAGGAAAAAAATAATAGTACAATAGATGGAAATAGGAGGATATGCATTTCCGGCGTTACAGGCTTCACTGTCGGTCTCCATTTGACCGGCTGGTCGAATCGCGCAGTAAATAGCTTTGGGGGAGCTATCTGGATGTGACACCGGGCAGATGTTGGTTGCATTTTAATGTGAGAGGAGCATCCTGTCGTTAAGGCTCCAGTCGAACACACCTGCCCATCACAAGGCAGACTCGCCGCATTGTACATCAAGCACATCGTAGCCTCCCTTCACATCTACGGCTGCCAAGTAATGAGGCCTATTGCTCTTGGATGGGTAATCCTGGACCAGAGGCTAGCAGCAGGTGGACTAGGGAATTTCCATACCAAGTATAGGTCGCCGTTAACACGGCAACACAAACCGCTCTGTTGGGTGTTGTGCCACGACCGTGAAGCGTGGACCAGTCATGAATGGCGACTCACTGTGCTCAGCGTTAAATCGTGGCTCTGACAACCCCGGAGGACCATCGTCGGAGAATATGGCGGCGACCTGATGGACAAGTTCAATTCTTACAATTATTTGGAGAGGCACGGTGGTGCTGCCCCCGGCATCACAGAGTGAGGAGCCATCGAATATGGCTTCAAGTCACGGCTGTTAGTGACTGAGGGAATTCTGAAGGTACAACGATATCTAATGGACATATTGCGTCCGTATGTGTTGCGTCTCACCTGATGGTATCGTCGCACCATTTCTCAGCAGGACAATGTTTGTTCACAAATGACATGTGTGTCTGCGATGTGTGATGTGGAGGTATTGCCGTGGCCGGCAGAATCTCCAGATCTGTCCCCGGTAGAACATGTGTGGCATCAACTCGGACGTCAACTCCATACCTGTGCCAGTATCCATGAGCTCAAGGACCAGTTACAACGGTTGAGGGTCAACGTGCCTTGGGAGAGGATAAAATTGATTTAT
Source organism: Schistocerca piceifrons (assembly GCF_021461385.2). Lineage (NCBI taxonomy): Eukaryota > Metazoa > Arthropoda > Insecta > Orthoptera > Acrididae > Schistocerca > Schistocerca piceifrons. The sequence continues at coordinate 18,186,007 of NC_060139.1, read as the reverse complement.
GACACTCTTCCCAAACGATTCAGTGCATTTACCTAGGCCAGAAGGGTTGAAACGTTAAACTGATAAGTGGATTCATACTGCCAAATTCTTTGCAAATCTGACTCGATTTTGTAATGACTGCAATAATATCATATATCCTCACAACCCGAAAAGTTTCATTTCGTTTCCTCCTCCCTTTCATTTATGTTGTCAGGCAGTGTATTTAGGACAGGTGACGTAGGACATGGGGAAACACCCCAATGTCCGTGCGGAAGACATCTCCATTCAAGAATAGCTCTTTCATGTGCCTGAACGTTGTCCATCTGGCAACAATTGCATATATTCATGCCATCGGCATGACTTAAACCCAGGTTTCTTTCCATTGTTCAGTGACGGCGTTTTTGCAGTCTGCTGATCACTTTGTTGTAAGACAGTTTGAAGACACCCGCCACTTGAATCAACCCAACACTTTATAGCGAAAAAAGTGATCTGTTTTAAGCTTAGCTACCATACCTAATTCTACTACTCATGAGGGTATTTGTCTTCGTTGAATTGGTCGCTAACGATTGCTTATTGGTGTCCTCCGTTATGCTCTGCGCCTGTCTCTGAACCCTTGCAAACTCACAAAATACAAATTATTCATCACTCTGTACTACAGATTTCTATGTTTGTCTTTCCTTGTGGTTTACACGCTCTATATTTTTAGTAATTCGCTGGTGCCTGCTGCAAAAAATCTGAGATACCATATCTGAAGAGGAGGTACACTGTCCCATTACTCAGGTCATCGGCCTCCCCGTAAGTTAGACTGCTACATATTCCGTATTCCACACGGGCGATTTTTGTCTTAACGGTGACGAACAATTCAATTTGCAGGTGTATTTATGATCTGTTTATATGCCAACACTCTGACAGTTCACATGAAAAGAGCCTGCACACATACCTTCTTAACTAGTTAGCGCAGCTAAAGGAATGAAAAAACAACTGATGATACAGACGGCGAGGGACAGAAAAGCGTGGCTACACCAGCGTGGCGTAACCTAAATTGATAATATGAGAGTATTAAATCGAGGACGATAAAATGATGAAATTCTAGAGAACAAGCAAGATATAAAAAGAAGTGCAGGCTGCAAATTTTTGAGAATAATGAATGTGAACATGGGCAACAATAAAACATGCGGACGTTAGAAGAAAAATTTTTGATTACTGAAACGAGTGCGGGAACTACTGAAACCTCCCCTTAGGAAAATTTATAAATGACTGTGCTGGTAAACCTCTTACGTTATTTTATTTTCAAACAGCTGAGCAGAACTGAACGTAGTCAGACATTTCGCTCTTTACTTATTCTGATCAACACTAAACTGATATACAATATTTTTACCGCAACGCAGTCTGACTTTCAATAATCCCTACAAAAGAATGGCCCTGACTAAAAATAACCAACATCTTTCATGAATCACTCACCTCACAAAAATCTTCGTTACTCGAACTACTGCAATACAGCGGGCGCCAATACTGCCACCTAAATAAAAGATTCAAACTACGGAAGGCACTAACTACTAATAGGCACAGTTAGCAAATGAAAGATTTTGATAGAGAACAAACAATGTATTTAACTTAATAATATTCAAACCTCATATCAAATTTACTCTTTCTGATGGACACACGTCCAAATCGTCCGCTCTCAAAATTCTGTCACCTCTTTCCCTACATCCACTGCTGGCGGCTCACCTCCATCTGCGCAGCGCTACGCGCTTTTCACATCCAACTGTCCAGCACTACAATAGCTAATATTTCAACAATGCCAACCAGTCACAGACTGCACACAGCACAATCAGTGATTTTCATACAGAGCGCTACATGGTGTTACCAACATAAAAACCTAAACAGCCCACTTACACTACGTGCAGAGAATACACAACGAAACATTGCCAAAAAGAGGGATGGAAAATGTTGGCAGATGAAAGAGAAGTATGTTTCAGCAGGTTAGATTGCACAATCGTAACTGCAATGTATCATATTCTCATTAACTGTGCACGGAGAAAAAATAAAATAATAAGAATGTAAGACGTGAACACGTTCGGCACTTTCTGTCCACGAATTTGTGATAAAATATTCCTGAATGTTCGTTTACGTAGTATTGTTGGAATGTGATCAAAAAGTCATTCTTTGTCGTGAAACGTTTGACTGTTGAAGTGGGTTAATAGAATGCGTAATTACAGGTAAGAATCTTTGAGAGATAAGTTAGTCATGGGAAAATTCCAAACTAAAATCCGTAGAAATATCGTTATATCGTGTACTGAAGCATTTGCGGACTATCGACGGCTTGGAAGAAGAATGTGCAGTCTTGTTCAGTCTAGCAGAATCTAGACATAAACGGATTAACGGAAAATCTGTCTTTACGTGAGACGATTAAATTAACCTTCTTTGTTAGCGTCAACGAGTATTCGTGCTCACTTTCCTAGAATATGCTCAGCTGTTGCTAAATCACCTTCTGGTATTTAATAAATCATAACTGGAACACAAACTAGTATGCTTTAGATATATTTGGAAACTTTTATGCATAGCATAGATCTATTTAGTTGTGTAATATTGATTCTTACTAAGGTCTAACGAAATTAGGACCTGTGAGAATACCGGATTCTTGTGGTATGCGCTGGGGCACAGCTGCTCTGAAAAGGTCTGGAATACATTACGATTGTTTTCCATTTTGTCCCAGAGAAATTGCCCTTTTCCTCCGCACCAGCGCTTTTCATTAAAATTGAATTAATGAGGTCCGTCGGAGTACTTCTCCCGTCGCCGCAGTTGAAGGAGAAATCCCGCAGAGGCTTCCGAAGCGAGTAACCAACGCAGCGAATCAGTTTCTGGCTCTGATTTCAAGAGAATTTCGTTCACAGTCTCTCTTCACATCTGAATGATTTATTACAATCAAGATTCGTTTTGTCTGCATTCTTTTTTCGGACTGGCAAATGTAATTAATTGTTAAGAGTGTTCAACAATTTCCCTATCACTTTAATACTACTTGAAATAAAACTTCAGAAATGTTACTGATATTGTCAGGTTCGAACAGCTTCAGGTAGACCGACAGTCTGTTTCTTCACAATCCAAGCTTGTACAGTCGTGGACAAAACGAGCGAGAGCCCTCGCCTTTTCGTTATGCTGGTCCGCACAGCTTTAAAGTCTGCTACACAGCATACAAGGCAAGGATACGAAGTGCTACCAACATACTATGCACAGGAGTGAAACTGAAAAACTGTCCGAACTTTGTCAGACAGTTTTCAGTCACGTGTAAGACTATATTAATGCTGGTTAGTGTGTTAAACAACACGTAAATATAAGATATAAATGAAAGAAGAAACGCTAATTAGTATGAACTCCACTAATAAAAATGAATTTTTTACACAACCAAGGGACCGTATACCGCAGGAAGTGCGATACATTTCCGCTAATTATGTCTACCTGTACTCGAGGTAAACGGGTTTTAAGGGTTGGGTAGACAGACAGACGGTCAAGAAAGTGAGACTAGTAGGGCTCCATTTTTACCGATTTAGGTGACGAAATCCTAACGACGAAAATAGCTACAGCAGTTAATGAAGATGAGGGCCGCATAAATAAATCCCGCTACTAATCATTCGAAATGTTCTAGTTGCAGTCGATACATCAGCATATTAACCGTAGCTACGCTTTCGGTCGAAATAACGTTTACAGAAAAGCAAATAAAATCCATTTGCCTATACATGTGGTAATTCAGATCCCAGTATTAATGCCACCGCGTTTCAAAAGTGCGAGCATTCCCATTGCTAGCTAGCTTAAGAAACACTTCGGGTAATGAACGTTTTCTGCCTGTGGCGAGTCTAATGGAGAATTCGAAACATTGTAGAATACGTTTGGCAGCTATGTAGCCGTTTATTTCCTGGCGTGGTGCAGAATTATCCTACTAAATTTACTCGCTAATAACAGTATTTTGTTATTTCGACAAACAGCCCGAATGATTGTCACATAAGCGGTGACATAAAGGTAGAAAATTCATGTTTTTGAGTACAGAAAGCTCTATGCAACAGAAGCTGCGGATCATTTTGCCATTTTCAGTGCGAAAGTGCCTGCTTATTCGTGTGTGGGGTAATAATAGGGGGCTGCTTTCCTGGGTTGTCTGCTAGCGTAGTGAATGGTGTTTCCTACTGCAAGGGAGGTCAGGTTTGTTTTCGGTTCTAATCTCAATGGAGGCAGAGAGACTATCAGTAAAGCAATTGTAAGGAATTCTCGTCCCCACAATACGTTTTATTGTTACCTTTATTATGTACCGGCGCCCTGTGGATGTAAATATGGAAATCTTTTAGAATTTCAGAGTTGTTACTGCTTACTTTTTCCGCTTCTGTCAATAAATGACTTGTCTTAAGTGTGGAACTGAATGACTTTTAACTGAATTTTTTTACTAAATCTGCACACTTTCATGGTAGGTCAGCAACGGTAATCCGGTATGACTGGTCTGAACTTTGACACAGATCGTTTTGCGGCCGAATGCGCATAATATTTTGCTAATTCGTAACCATCTGGGGTACTTTGTCTTACTAAAACAGTTGTGTTATCTCGATAAGCTGAAATTCACTTTTATTAGTACAGTTCAAACTAATTAGCGTTTCTTCTTTCATTTATATCTTTTATTTACATGTTGTTTAACACAGTAACCAGCATTAATATAGTCTTACACGTAACTGAAAACTGTCTGACAAAGTTCGGATAGTTTTTCAATTTAACTCCTGTGCATAGTATGTTGGTAGCACTTCGTCTCCTTGCCTTGTATGCTGTGTAGCAGACTGTAAAGCTGTGCGGATCAGCATAACGAAAAGGCGAGGGGTCTCGCTAGTTTTGTCCACGACTGTACATTTCTAACCTCCTTGAACCGGCAGCACCAGGTTTCCCTCGCAGTGCACGTTCAGATTCAATAAACACGTATTACTACGCCATTACTACTCAGCTGATAATGTGTTTGTCAGAAGCGGGAATATGTATATTGACATACGCAACTCAATATTTCTGTTTTTTACGGACGACAGGGAGCACAACAAAATCATAACAGAATACTGAATTCAAGGAAACTACATATCTCCAAATTCTAAGCTTGATTACTCAAAATCGGTATCAGAGGCGTGGAGGTGAACGATAGATGTTAATTTCAATTTTTTTTTCCTTTCCCTATTCATGCTATCTCAGTAGGCTAATGTAGAACTTTGTACTATTTTCCATCCAAGCATTCCAGTAGGCTGCGAGTGACATTTTCAAGTGGAAATTTTTGGGAGTAGATTTCCAATTCCGGCAGTCCTTTGACAATCGAGAGGAACCTCCTAAAAACTGTTGTGAATTGGCAGGAGCCGATTCACGGAGTTTGGAGGAAGCCGAAATGCACGCGTTTAAGCCCACGCAGACTGGCGTGAGGTCTGGAACAAGGTAAAGTAATTATAGTAGCCAAAAATAGTACATAGCTTCTGGAACACTTAACTTTAATCCATAATTGGAGAACATCGCTCTTGATGATACATAATTACAATCTCAATATAAACTGGTAGTGGCGCCTTGCTAGGTCGTAGCAAATGACGTAGTTGAAGGCTATGCTAACTATCGTCTCGGCAAATGAGAGCGTATTTGACAGTGTAGCATCGCTAGCAAAGTCGTCTGTACAACTGGGGCGACTGCTAGGACGTCTCTCTCTAGACCTGCCGTGTGGTGGCGCTCGGTCTGCAATCACTGACAGTGGCGACACGCGGGTCCGACGTATACTACCGGACCGCGGCCGATTTAAAGGCTACCACCTAGCAAGTGTGGTGTCTGGCGGTGACACCACAAAAACCTACCTTGGAATCGAGGGGCTGGAACCATTCTAATCTATTTCTGGAAGGATTTTAACAATAGTCCCACTGAAAAATTTAAATTAGTTTTGAATGTGTGTGTGTGTGTGTGTGCGTGCGTGCACACACACTGCTGTTAAATGTCATTGGCTCGATAGTGGGTGTAGGCTTTATACTCGTATTCTTTCAAACGTGAATGAGCATTTGCACCGTCCGGTCTTACTGGCCTCTTCAGTTGCTGCTATCCCAAAGGCGAACGCAACTCAACTTCTAACAAAAACGCAAAATATCTTTCTCATGTCGGATACTCATTTTTTCTAAGGAAATAATCATATACGCAGCGTACCTGAACAGACTGTGTTACTCTCGGTCAAAAGCTAAAGCCAAACGAATTTTCTACAGCCCTAGTTATGTTGCCGGACAACCGAAAAAACACAAGAAAATCTTATGCCGTGTCCAAAATATTTTTTTTATCTATAGTTATGATACACGAATCAGTCACACGACGTAATGATATAAATTTTCAGTTGTAATAACGCACCGTAAGTCCAATTATTTCTGACAATTAATCTACAATGTACAAAGCGTGCCGAACCACCGAATTCAGGGTACTTCTTAAAGTAATTGAAGGAAACATATTAGGCATTGAGAGTTACCTCGTAAGACCACCACCGTATGTGACGGTTCAACTCTGAACCTTGTCTTTTGAGTCCACATCAAATTTACGTGATTAAGTAAAAACATGAAGGAACTCGAAGCAGCTTCAACATCCTCCACTGAAATTCATAGGGTTATAAAAATTCTATAAAACAAAAGTTCATACGGTATTAATGGAATTTAGAAGCTGTTCTAACTTATTAATTTGACGAAATATTTCGTCATGTGTGTAATGCATCACTGGCACGGCGAATTATTGCAGATAGATTAAAATATGCGATTATTGAATCTCTTCAAAACAAAGATATCAAGAAAGACGTAAATAATTATCTTCCAGTTTCCTTACGAACATATTTTTTCTAAGATATTCAAAAAAGAAACGTACTCAAGAGCAGTCTCACATTTAAGTAGAAACCATTTACTCAGCAGATCACAGTTTCGATTCTACAAGAATTGCCGGACTGAGAATGCTATTTACACACCCAATTATCAAATATTACAAATCTTCAGTAACAAAATATTGCCAGCTGGCAGTTTTTGGGATCTTCCCAAGGTGATGATTATGCAGATCATGCTAATTTCTTAGAATCGATGGCTTTGCACAAAACGTGTTTGAATCATACTTAACAAACAGAATGTAAAACGTTGTGCTGAACAACTCGAACAATGTTGGAGGGGCAGAACATTTTCTTGAGGGGGGAGAAATCACAAAGGGAGCCCAACAGGCTTCAATTATAATTCCACTTCTATTTCTTATATATGTAAATGAACTTCCACGTACACGAACAAGGAGAATTAGTACTTTCGGCAGATGATACTGACATTGTAATAAATCCCGTTAGAGAGAAAGCGACAAAGTGATTGTTAACTGTGTTTTTCAAAGAATTATTAAGCGATTCTCTGAAAGTGCAGAGTTCAGATTCAGTTCCTTCCAAGAAATAGTCATACCATGAGCGTAGATATAGCGCATGAGCAGGAGTCAGGGAACAGGATGTATTGTTCCAAATGTGAATGTTGATGGAAACTTGAATTGGAAGAAGCTTATTACTGAGCTTCTCAAGTAGTTAATTTTAGCTAATTTCGTTCTTAGTATAATTGCTATTCTTGGAAACAAACAGATCGACCTCCTGATATGTTTTGCATATTTTCACTCAATGTTTTATGGAACAATTTCCTGGAGTAACTCACTACTTAGAAAGAAAGTATTGATTTCACAAAGGGGACCAGTAAAAATGACAAGTGATGTTCGTTGGCAGTTGCGATGTAGGTACCTATTCTAGGAGTTAGGGATTTTAGCTGCACCTTCACAATACATCTATTAGCTAACGGCATTCGTCATAAATAACCAATCACAATTTGAGAAGAACAATGATATCCACATCTACAACGCTGTGTTACCCATTATTAAACCTTTCATAGGCTCAAAAGGACTTCAGTAAACAGCAACAAAACTTCATCATTATTTGCAAAAAAAAAAAAAAAAATCAGACTAAGAACAGCCGACCAGTTGCAAAGGATAAAGTAATAGCGCAGCTATGTTTAAAGTACCAAAAAAAAAAAAAAAAAAAAAAAAAAAAAAAAAAAAAAAAAAAAAACAAAAAAAAACAATAATCACAATAATTTCTGTAAACAGACTCGTTGCACATCATTTCGATGGAAGAATCGTCCAAACAACCTATGGAACATGAAACTAACTGTAACGATCAGAGTAGACACTGAAGTATTTCTGTTTGCTGTAGTTAAATCTAAATTAATATTCAGTTTGTCACCTGAACCATATCTTCTATTCAATGACACTTGGGTCTTAACGTGTCAGAGTGCGGGACTTACCTGACGAAAATCATCATTAACACAGCACTGTTAACAAAAAAAATCAGATCTGTTATGTGCTCGTATATGTTGTTTCCACAGATAACTGAATACTTCAAGCAACTACGCATAACGCCCAAACGACTACTGTCCTTCCTGGGCCATCCATTGTTTTACCGTGGAAGTTTTAATTGTTATTGTATAATACAGAAATAAGTCCATCATTAAAAGTATGTTATACTTGTGATACGGCATGTACGTTCATTATTCACTGACGTAGAAACCTTTCAATTTTGCTGTCGTTATAATGCTCTGAGAGGCTATTCGGAACCAGCATATCGAAACGCTGCATGACCTCTCAAATATGCATACCGTGGTCCCACCGAAATGTTAATTTAAACTCAAACGACGAACCTTCTTGTGATCTCGACGGTTGAAATAAACACTCATAAAATGTTGATTAAGCGTAACATCTGCTAATTACAACGCCACTCGCACAGCACACAGCTGCCTCATTGCGAATTCTCTTTGCTCACTCAAACTTCGCTGCTCCCCTTTGGCCTGTAAATGCAGTTTGTGAGGGGTTAACGAACGGATTCAGTTCATAAAATTATGCGGCTGACCTTTATACTAGTGGACAGGTTTCCAAACGCCAGAAACATGTGCATCCAGATATCCTATCCTCCTGACAGTGCTCGTTTTCCACGTTTTCACTTTCTATTCTTCTCCTAATGTGTGTGATATTGCATACAGCGTACCTACTTATTTTATTTGCCCCACACCAATTCAAGGGAATGTTTCCATAAATTGTGTACAATATTTTCGTCCCACAAACTCATACTTTATTGGAATAGATTACTGTTTTGGAAGGTCCTAAAGTTTTTACGAATTTGTACATACACACGCTGCCAAAGCTTTACTTACAAAACAGCCATCAGATGCACGCTGCGATTCGAAGAATAAACACCAATTTTTGCAACGAGAGTTTATCTCTTGTATGTTTCCTCTATATTCAGATCTACCTCGTCATTCACGTATAAACATTTTACGTCACTCAGTTCAATGAAGAAGGTTCACAGATTCCTGTTTACATTCTTTTAAAGACGTATCACGTACAAAAAATTTCAGTTCCTCATAACTTTAGCCTGAGGATTGCGAAGAAAATTAACACAGTGAGAAGCAAACATCTTTCAACTTTTGATGGTCTGAAAGCAGCCGTGTTTGGGGAACAAATTGCAGTATTCGGCTCACTTGCTATTGCAACACACAAATTCTTGCTACGGAGGCGTGCTGAAAAGTATTGCCTCCGAATTTTTCATTCCGTTCTCTATACCGGCTGATGTATTACGTGTCAGGCATATTACTCGGTCGAATTTCCCGCTTTGATGGCGCAAGTTCCAACCCTCTGATGCTAGAGGGCTTTGAACTGCAGCATGCAACATGGCGGACTGAAATGTAACTATGTCGGTCCATAGTGCTGTAATCGAGTTTCTGACCTCCAAAAATGTGCCTCCCATTGAAATTCATAGAAGTATGAAAGACCGCACACAAGTGCGGCGACATCTGCAACAGTCCGTCGCTTTGTGTTGACTGTCATCGATGTTACTCCGTACAGTCCCGAATTGGACCCTTCCAACTTTCATCTGATTCCAAAACTTAAAGAACACCTTCGAGGACTACACTTCGACGGTGATGAACTTGTGCAAGCAGAAGCGAGGTTGTAGTTCCGTCAGTAAAGTCCAACAAACATCCTTTAGAGTCGATATTAACATTTGGTCTCTCATGGGGGAAGTGGGTTCGTGACCAGAGCAACTGTGTTGAGAAATAAATATGTGTAGATGAATATTAAAGATGCAGCATGTTAAAAAACTGATTTATTTAAAGAGCGGTAAGAATTTTCATATAAAACATTCGGAGGCAGTAGTTTCCAGCACGCCATCTTACTTTGGGTTTCTCGGCCAGACGTGTTCCTCTACCATCAGTAGCTTGCTAATTTACTGAAATTTTAGTTACTGGTGGTCAGGATTTATAGCTTATTTGAATGTACTTGCTGTAATGGCTGTCGTCACGAAATGCTATTTCATTGTTTTGTTAGAGCGTTTTGAAGTCTTAAGAGTAACGAATGCCAGCAGGGTTGGAGCTGAGGAGCATCCAGTGGCCATTTCCGCAGACAACATGCACAGGCGTCACCTCTGCCGTAGGTGTTACGGTAGCGATACAATGAGGACAGTGGTCAGAGTGAGACGTTTGATCGGAGCTGCAGTATAGCACTGTGCAAACGGCAGCAAACGAAAACAAGAGTAGACTATGAGTGACGAACACGAAATTGCGTCATGTGACATGTTGAGGCAAAGGGGCGATGCAGTCCTCAAGAGTCAACATGAACTATCAGAGATCGTCTTTCACCGATTTTACTATAGTAACTCGCATCTCGCGAAAGTGGCGAAACGAAATACTTGGATAATAAAACTTAAATATTCGCCACAGATATGGATCAAACAACAAATCTCTTCATGCATTTCTTATGACAATTCTGTTACAATTAATTGATATGTAAAAGTTTTGAACAACAATTTCCGGCTTGTTGTGGAGCCAGTAATATTTTAGGGTGGCACGAAAGTAGCCGAAATTCTAATGATGAAGTTTAGGGCGGGTGAAAGGGGCTTATTCGGGATTGATCTGGGAAACATTATTTCATTCCGTCCTTGGATGCGATGAAGTTAATTGATAATCAAGACGGACTGTGAAAAGTTAGGTATTATGCCAATATACGAGTGACTTTTGTGAAACATTTACAACTGGAGTAATGGTAGTTGAAGTCACTAAAGTTTGTACTGTTTATTAAGTTCAGAAGGAAAATACATCTGACTGCCTGGACTTAAGATCAATAACTTATCATTGTTCAAGATAACTTCACCGCAGTACACTAATTAAGCTGTCGATCACATGAAAGTCAAATTGCCTTCAGCTGAAAAGCTCTACATCCACATGGGAAAATGAAATGGCACTTATTAAAGTTTATGTAAACACCATGAGCTGCACTTGATATGTTTATTTGGCAAACCAGTATTAGTGTTTATAATCCATCGTCAGCGGCGTGTTATGTATCTCTGTAACAACGATGTGCGTGCCAGTTGCAAATTCTTTAGGATGTACACTTGGTGTGCATCTATAATGCAAACAACCATGTGGATACCTAGAACGCAGTTAGTTGGTCTCTAGGTAGCCATATGGTGGTTTGGTTTTTGTATGCACTTCAAGCTGAACATCCTAGTAATTTACAACTGACGCGTATGTACGTTGTAAATGTACCACAATATGCCAAACACGCCATAAACTGCTCTCACCATGGGTTGTATACCTGAATACCGGTTTGGAAAATAAACATTTTAAGTGCAGGTCATAATGCGGAGCACCAAACGTCCAAGATTTTTAAATGAAGTGATACGTATGTCGCCGACACAAAATCAATGCCAGCTCGGGATTTATTACACATCTACATCAGCACCTAAATACATACATTGAAAATCACTCTGACGTGATAAAAAAGCATGTTAGGTTTACTCCCGTTCGCATCACGTATGGAGGATGGGAATAATTACTGCATAAGTGCCTCTGTGCATAGTGTAATTAGTCTAATTTTGCCTTCACTGTCCCAAACGGAGTGGTACATAGGCGGCTCAAGGATATCTATAGATTGGTCTCTTACTATTGGTTCTTCAAATTATATAAGTAGACTTTCGTGGGATAATTGGCATCTGTCTTCAAGATTCCACTAATCCAGGATTTTTCAATATTTGTGTGGTCCTCTCTTCTGAGCCAAAGAAATGTGTGATCATTCGGAACACCATTCTTTGCATATGCTTAACAGCACCTTTGAATCCTGTATGGTACTGGTACACATGTTGGGCAATGTTCTAAGACTTGTACGTAAATATTACTTCCAAACAGCAGCTAAATATCCGAAATGTCTATCAGAGAAATATTTTTCCGTGGCGTCACTACAGGCCAGAGGTAAAGTGGTAAGGCCGCCATACGACATACTACGGTCACATCTTGTACATGTCCCTCCTGAGAGGAGAGAGATGTAAAAGCACTGCTTACGTTTTTAATAGCACTGCGCCTGTTTGCTGATGGTCCTGTGATGTATGGGAAGATGTCGCCGTGGAGTAAAGGAGAATTCAAGATGACCTAGACAAAATTTTTGGTTGCTGTGATGAATGGCAGTTAACTCTAAGTAAAGAGAAAATTAAGTTAATGCAGATAAGTAGGAAAAACAACCCATAATGTTTCGAATACAGCATTACTATCGTGCTGCTCGACTCAGTCATGTCGTTGAAATAAATAAATGGGCGTAATGTTACAAAGCAATATGAAATTGTACGAGCATCTGAGAACTTACTCTTTTCTTTGGTCCTCAGTCTTGTGATTCATTTGATGCTTTTATGCACCCCGAAACGAACTCCTCTCCTGCACCAAATTTTTCGTTTCAGAGTAGCGTTTGCAACCTGCGTCCTCAAGTACTTCCTGGATATATTCCAATCTCTGTCCTCCTCTACAGTTTTTGCCCTCTGCAGCTCCCTTTAGAACCATCATTTCTTAACAGATGTCCTATCAACCTGTCTCTTCTTCTTGTCAGTGTTTTCACATTTTTCTTTCCATTTCTCCGATTCTGCGCAGAACCTCCTCATTCGTTACCTTATCAGTCCACCTAATTTTCAACATTCGTCTGTATCACCATATTTCAAATGCTTCGCTTCTCTTCTGTTCCGGTTTTCCCACAGTCTATGTTTCACTACCATACAGAGCTGTGTTCAAAACGTATATTCTCAGAAATTTCTTCCTCAAATTAAGGCCTATGTTTGACACTAGTTGACTTCTCTGGGCCAGGAATGCCGTTTTTTGCCAGTGCTAGTCGGCTTTTGATGTCCTCCTTGCTCCGTCCGCCATTGGTTATTTTGCTACCTAGGTAGCAGAATTCCTTAACTTCATCTACTGCGTGACCATCAATCCTCGTGTTAAGTTTCTCGCTGTTCTCATTTCTACTAGTTCCCATTACTTTCGTCTTTCTTCGATTTACTCTCAGTCCATATTCTGTACTCATTAGACTGTCCATTCCATTCATCAGACATGTAACTCTTCTCCACTTCCACTCAGGATAGTAATGTCATCAGCGAATCTTATCATTGGTATCCTCTGACTTTGAATTTTAATTCCGCTCTTGAACCTTTCTTTTTTTCCGCAGTTGCTCCTTCGATGTATAATTTTAACGGTAGGGGCGAAAGACTATGTTTCTGCATTACACCATTTTTACCCTGAACACTTCGTTCTTGGTTATCCACTCTTATTGTCCTCTTTTGGTTCTTATACATATTATATTTACCCGTCTTTCCTTATAGCTTATCCCTATTTTTCTCAGAATTTCGAACATCTTTCACCACTTGACACTGTCGAACCCTTTTTCCAGGTCGACAAATCCTATGAACGTGTCTTGTGTTTTGTTTAGTCTTGCTTCCATTATGAACCGCAACGTCAGAACTGACTCTCTCTTACCATTACCATTCTTAAAGCCACACTGATCGTCATCTAACCATCATCTCTTTTCATATTCATCCTTCTATATATTATTATTGTCAGCAGCGTGAATGCATTCGATGTTAAGCTCATTGTGCAATAATTCTCGCACATGTCGGCTCTTGCAATCTTCGGATTTGTGTGGATGATGCTTTTCCGAAAGTCAGATGGTATATCGTTAGACTTCTACGCACCAAGGTGAATAGCCTTTTTTAATTGCTTCTCCCACTGATTTTAGAAGTTCTGACGGAATGTTATCTATCCCTTCTTCCCTATTCGATCGTTAAGTCTTCCAAAGCTGTTTTAAATTCTGATTCTAATACTGGATCCACTATCTCTTCTAAATCAACTCGTGTTTCTTCTTCTACGACACCAGACAATTTTTCCCCGTCATAGAAGCCTTCAGTGTACTCTTGCCACCTGCCCGCTCTCTCCTCTGCATTTATCAGTGGAGTTTCCACTGCACTCTTAATGTTATACCACCCTTGCTTTTAATTTCACGGAATGTTATTTCGACTTTTCTGTATGTTGAGTCAGTCCTTGTGACAATCATTTTCACTGCAGCCATTTCTGTTTAGTTTTCTGCCCTTCCTATTTATTTCATTTCTAAGTGACTTTTATTTCTGTATTCCTGAATTTCCCTGAACATTTCTTTCATCGATTAGTCAAAGTATTTCTTCTGTTGCAGTTGGTTTCTTCGCAGTTACTTTTTTTGTACCTACACTGGTGAATAAAATTAAAGCAATGAACTACAATGTCCTCATCGTGAGTCTAATTGAAGATATGGTCATACAAACTGTCAACAGATGTTCGTACGATCGTGTCCTACACGGAAGGTGACATCTGGTCAACGGACAACCATGAAAACGATGACGTCAGGGCACCTAGCAAACGGATAGTCCCACATTCACAATCGCTGTGTACACAGTCAGAGGCTCTCTGCGGTGGAGGGCCATGGGAAGAATGGAAGCAAAACAGTGGCAAAGTGATGTGACCAGATGACTTAATGTGAGTCGTTCTGTCGTTTTTCGACTGTGGCGACAGTTTAAACAGATCGAAACTGTATCCCGAAGACCTGTGCGGGGCCGAACATGTGTAACACCAGGAAGAGGGAATCTTATTTGGCTGTAAGGGCGTGACGGTACCGCCTTAGTACTGCACGGCAACTGGCATCTGACCTCGCATCCACTGGACATGTTCTGTAGAGGCAATTGGCGTACAGAAGGCTGCTGTATGTGTTCCTCTGACACGCCTTCACAGAAGGGGACGTCTAGACTGGAGCGGTGAACATGCCACCTGGACGGTCGAAAAGTGGACCAATGTTCTTCTACATCCACATCCATACTCCGCAAGCCACCTGACGGTGTGTGGCGGAGGGTACCTTGAGTACCTCTATCAGTTCTCCCTTCTATTCCAGTCTCGTATTGTTCGTGGAAAGAAGGATTGTCGGTATGCTTCTGTGTGGGCTCTAATCTGTCTGATTTTATCTTCATGGTCTCTTCGCGAGATATACGTAGGAGGGAGCAATATACTGCTTGACTCTTCGGTGAAGGTACGTTCTCGAAACTTCAACAAAAGCCCGTACCGAGCTACTAAGCGTCTCTCCTGCAGAGTCTTCCACTGGAGTTTATCTATCATCTCCGTAACGCTTTCGAGATTACTAAATGATCCTGTAACGAAGCGCGCTGCTCTCCGTTGGATCTTCTCTATCTCTTCTATCAGCCGTATCTAGTACGGATCCCACACTGCTGAGCAGTATTCAAGCAGTGGGCGAAGAAGCGTACTGTAACCTACTTCCTTTGTTTTCGGATTGCATTTCCTTAGGATTCTTCCAATGAATCTCAATCTGGCATCTGCTTTCCCAACGATCAACTTTATATGATCATTCCATTTAAATCACTCCTAATGCGTACTCCCAGATAATTTATAGAATTAACTGCTTCCAGTTGCTGACCTGCTATATCGTAGCTAAATGATAAAGGATCTTTCTTTCCATATATTCGCAGCACATTACACCTGTCTACATTGAGATTCAATTGCCATTCCCTGCACCATGCGTCAATTCGCTGCAGATCCTCCTGCATTTCAGTACAATTTCCCAGTGTTACAACCTCTCGATATACCAAAGCATCATCCGCAAAAAGCCTCAGTGAACTTCCGATGTCGTCCACAAGGTCATTTACGTATATTGTGAATAGCAACAGTCCTACGACACTCCCCTGCGGCACACCTGAAATCACTCTTACTTCGGAAGACTTCTCTCCATTGAGAATGACATGCTGCTTTCTGTTATCTAGGAACTCTTCAATCCAATCACACTATTGGTATGATAGTGCATATGCTCTTACTTTGTTCATTACACGACTGTGGGGAACTGTATCGAACGCCTTGCGGAAGTCAAGAATCACGGCATCTACCTGTGAACCCGTGTCTATGGCCTTCTGAGTCTCGTTCTTTCCACAGATGAGTCCCGATTTGGTCTGGACAGTGATTCGTGACAGATTCGCATCTGGAGGGAACGTGTACACGATTTCGGGACCCAACCATTGTGGACGGACACTGAGATCGAGGTTGATCCCCAATGGCGTGTTCAGGGACCATATTGACCACTCGAACACCTCTTCATGAAATTATATGGTTAAATGGGAAAGGTTTAACTATTGTCAGGTATCGTGACGAGATCTTGTGACTTCATGTGCGGCTGTTGTGAGGTGCTGTGGGCCGAGACTTCGTATTCCTGGACGACAGTGCTCGACCTCATAGAGCACAGGTGGTCGATGTTTTCCTGGAAGCGGAAGGTACTGCACGCATGGCGTGGCCTGCTCGCTCTCTCGATTTGAATCCCACGGAACACGTCTAGGATGCGGGTTGCATCACGTCAGCATCCACTCTGCAAGACTTGCGAGCAGCGCTGCAGGTAGACTGGGCGTTATTGCGTCAACATGAGATTGATGACAAAATTCACAACACGCCCCGTCGTTTGTCAGGCGTATCTTACTGACAGAGGTTGTCACACCCCACAACTGAGCGCATTAACCAGTTGTCGGAATGTGTGTACAAGTCCGTCAAGTTGGAAAAAACGAAGAACATTTTTATGTACCGTTATGCACGGTGTAGTTGTTTACGTTCTGTATTCTTTGTTTCTACTTTACTGTCACTTTTTGTGGTAAAATAAACGTAACCTTGCAGAGTTTCAGTTTCTTGTTTTAATTTTTGTTTCCAACTTATGTGATTGACAATTTTAGAGATGTGCATTAGTGAGATGATGATGGTTGCTTTGTGGGGCGCTCAACTGCGCTTTCATCAGCGCCCGTGCAAATTCCCAATCTGTACACAGTGCAGTCTAGTCACTTTCACGAAGTATGATAGAATGATGAATACAACACAAACACCCAGTCCCTGGGCAGAGAAAATCGCCAGCCCTGCCGGGAATCGAACCCGGAAACCCGTGATATCATCCCTAACCGCTATACCACGAGCTGCATTCCTCACTGTTCGTTATAGCAGTACCTACAGCCCCAGAGAACTTCAAGCGTGGCTCGTCATTTCTTAATGCACTCTTGTCCCACTTCTTTGCTCATTGGTTTTTCTGACTAATCTCTTCAGCCTACTATTCGTTACTACTAAATTGTGATCTGAGTCTCTATCTGCTCATGGATACGCCTTACAATCTAGTATCTGATTTCTTTGCATGGCATAATGCAATCTGACTGAAATCTTCCTACATTTCCGGGCATTATTGAAATATATCTCCTCCTCTTCCGATAGTTGAATATAGTATTCGGTATTACCAGTTGAAATTTATTGCAGGACTCAGGTAATCTTTCTCCCCTCCCATTCCTAGTACTATCACTATATTCTCTCATAATCCTTTCTTGTATTCCTTCCTCTACAGTCGTATTCCAGTCCCGCTTGACTATCAGATTTTGTTCTCCCTTTACGTAATGAATCAGCTTGGGATAACAACGTGTGTACCTGAACTGCTATTGTCGGGATTTGTTTGCTGTTGATTCTGCTGACAACAACCCTATCACTGAACTGTTCACAATAACACACTCTCTGTCATACCTTCCTGTTCATAACGAGTCCTACTCATGTTATACCGTTTCCGCTGCTGTTGATACTAACCTATACTCATCTGACCAGAAATAATTGTCTTCCTTCCACTTCACTCTCTGATCTCCACTATATATACAGGGTTATTACAAATGATTGAAGCGATTTCACAGCTCTACAATAACTTCATTATTTGAGATATTTTCACAATGCTTTCCACACACACACACAAAAACTCAAAAAGTTTTTTTAGGCATTCACAAATGTTCGATATGTGTCCCTTTAGTGATTTGGCAGACATCAAGCCGATAATCAAGTTCCTCCCACACTCGGCTCAGCATGTCCCCATCAATGAGTTCGAAAGCATCGTTGATTCGACCTCGCAGTTCTGGCACGTTTCTTGGTAGAGGAGGTTTAAACACTGAATCTTTCACATAACCCCACAGAAAGAAATCGCATGGGGTTTAGTCGGGAGAGCGTGGAGGCCATGACATGAATTGCTGATCATGATCTCCGCCACGACCGATCCATCGGTTTTCCCCTTACAGAGGCATCCAGAAGCTTTAAACTGCGCATACCATCCCCGAATGGAGTTAGCAGTTGGTGGATCTTTGTTGAACTTCGTCCTGAAGTGTCGTTGCACTGTTATGACTGACTGATGTGAGTGCATATCAAGCACGACATACGCTTTCTCGGCTCCTGTCGCCATTTTGTCTCACTGCGCTCTCGAGCGCTCTGGCGGCAGAAACCTGAAGTGCGGCTTCAGCCGAACAAAACTTTATGAGTTTTTCTACGTATCTGTAGTGTGTCGTGACCATATGTCAATGAATGGAGCTACAGTGAATTTATGAAATCGCTTCAATCATTTGTAATAGCCCTGTAGATTGAGAGCATTTCCCTTTTCAGATTTTCTAGCTTCCCTACCACGTTCAAATTTCTGACTTTTAAAGCCCCGACGCGTGGAGCGCTAGCCTTAAAGTGGATAAACGTTACGTATGTTTAATGTAGTGCGGAACCGCGCAACTGCTACGGTCGCAGGTTCGAATCCTGCCTCGGGCATGGATGTGTGTGATGTCCTTAGGTTAGTTAGGTTTAAGTAGTTTCAAGTTCTAGGGGACTGATGACCTAAGATGTTAAGTCCCGTAGTGCTCAGAGCCATTGGTTTAATGTATTGCATTTCATTGGTATCTGCATCCTCATGCTGTCGATCACTGCTCATTGTTCTACCTTTGTGGGACAGTTTCCCACCCCAGTAGCAAGTGAGTGCCCTGAGCCCCTGTCCGCTCTTCCGCCCTCCTTAACAGCGCAGTTGGCAGAAGAAGGTAGAGTTATTATGCCGGAAGTCTTCGGCCGCCGTTGCCGACGAGTTTTATTCAAAATTTATGCCGTGGCGGCGTTCGAAGCCGAGAACGAGGGCGCTTTGATGAGTAATCAAAGACACTACCTTTAGACCACAGCGGGAAAATTTTTGGGAAAGTGTGGTTCAGCTGTAAAGGAGACCACATATAGGGCACTAGCGCCGCCAGTTCTTCTTCATCGCTACCTCGGAAATACTGTGTCCCGTCGCTCGCGCGCCAACTGTAACACCACGTTCGAATTCACTTAAATCTTGGGTCAACAGAAGCGTCCGATCTTACCCGTCGGCTTTGACCCGTGACGTAAGCGTGTTGTGGTGTGTGACGTCATTACGGCGCGGAGTTTGATTTGCGATTGTGGCGTGTTTGTAGATGTCTTGTTTTTGTTTGTCGTGCTCTCTGGTGGTGTGTTCATGGTTTTCGTTTGTTTCGTTTGTTTCGTGTGGTGGGGTCAGTTTTCTGTTGCTCAGGTGTTGGATTTGAAGCGGAGTTTCTATTAGTGAGTTAATGGTTAATTTAATGCTCATTGCTGTACGTCGGGTGAGTTTGTTATTGAGTGTATTTGGTTGTGGTTTTTTGTTCAGGAATGGATATGAAAGACCGCCTTAACAGTGTTCGGTTGAGGGCGGGGTTGATATCTAATGAGCGAGCAGACCATGGAACTGGATCCCTTTTTTTTAATTTTTTTTCTTTTTTTTGTTTATTTTTCTTTTTCTTATTCTTTTTCGTTTAATTTTTTATTTGATAAGGGCCTCCTACCTCTCCTATAGCCCTACCTTTCCCTCTCCAAAAATGCCGCCATTCTCCAGTGTCGACGCAGCAACTTTTTTGAGGTAAGTTCCGTTTTTTTTTTTGGTTATTTATGTATGTTTTGTGTATTGGGTATAGGTTGGAAACATCCGATCTCACGCGTCGGCTTTGACCCGTGACGTAAGGGACCTACACATTGATCTGTAGCGTAGCCCTGAATACGAGGTTAGGTTGGGAGTTTTTTTTTGGAATGCGGCCGCGGCAGCGGCCGCCTATGATTCGAAAATATTGATTTGACACTAATGAACATGTATACGTAATATGAAGCAATTTGATGAACATATTGATCTGTAGCGTAGCCCACTTGAGGTTAGGTTGGGAGTTTTTTTTTGGAATGCGGCCGCGGCAGCGGCCGCCTATGATTCGAAAATATTGATTTGACACTAATGAAGCCTATGGGGGGATGGGGGGGGCACTGCAGACTCCCCCCACCGCATAACGACACATGATGATCAAATTTTGAAAAAAAATGAAAAATTTTTTCCGTACCTGCTAAACTGCATTAGTGCCGATGTATGTAGGTGTAAGGGAAGCTTTCGTTTCTTAGTTTTCTATTGGGGGATGTGATCGGTAGGTTCTGTTGAGCTATATAGGTTAAGGGAAGTGTCCGATTATGGATAGGAATGTGTTTTTTGGTATTTGGTCAGTTTTGTGATGTTGATTTATTTCGTTGTTTTGCGTGGTTTTGAATGGCGGTCGGTGGCTACATTTCTGTATATTTAGTTTCTCCGCACCCAAAAACCCCTAATTTCCCACGCTTGTCCCGTTACAGTCATTAGGCTTTTTGTGAAACTTGTGTATTTCAGTGTTTACAATACGTATGCGATGTTTTTATATACGCCATATTGGAATTGTTTATAGTCGTTTCCGCGGTATTTGTGACGTCATGGGTCAAAGCCGACGGGTAAGATCGGACGCTTCTGTATTTCCTAAATCTTGATAACCTGTCACTGTAGCGGCAGTAACCGATTTAACAACTGTGCCAGACACTTGTTGTCTTATATAGGCGTTGCCGACCGCAGCGCTGTATCGTGCCTGTTTGCGTATCTCTCTATTTGAATACGCGTGTCTTCGCCAGTTTCTTTGGCACTTCAGTTTAGAATGGAGCATCATGGATAACAATTAGATTATTAGAATAAAAGTAAACACTCAGAGTCTCGTCAGACAACCCACCATCATTGTGTTGCAGCGCCGACGACAGCGGCGGCGCCGCCTCCGGAGGCTGAGGAGGCGGCCGTGGCGGCCGTGTCTCTGGACGCTGAGGCGCCGGCAGCGGCCAACCGCAGCCAGTCCGCCGTCTGCACCGTGGCCGGCGTCGAGTACCAGCACGGGCAGCAGGTAGGCCGACACTCTAGTGCAGGGTTGTCCACATTGACTCCTCCACGAAGTCAAAAGGGCCAAGATCTACCTAGTGGGATTAAAGCACCCTAGCACGCCACGATCACCGTAATGTAAGGCTAAAGGAAACATGAAATCGTAAAAATCTAAGGTTGTCGCAATAGCTAGCACTGAAACGAACTACGATTTTTATTTAATTACATAATTTTGATTGGTGGACGCACCTGACCGAAATTCTGGCGTATTTTATTCTGGCGAATTTCACTGACAAAAAAGTGTATCACTGCACATTCTTCACGAAAGCGTCCTGCAAAGTTAACGAAATCTTAAAATCATTGCTAGCAACACTATTACTGCAAGACGTAACAGAGGTAGAGTATGTCAACGCATTGTTATTTCAAGCGGCGCAACAATAACTTTAGTTATGTAGTCTTGTAGCGAGTAGCAGAGCCAGAGCATATATTTGATAGTTCTGTTGCGTGATTGTGTCGATGTTGCGAGTGTCTCACGAGTTTTTTTAGTGTTTTATGCGCTGTACTAGTAGGTGAGACGACGAAGTGTGGGACAATTCAAAATCTGAATTCGAAGAGACAAGGAAAATCTGAAAATCTAAATACGTATAGCACGACTTGAGTATTTTTTTCACTGTATTTTTAGTGGAACTACAGTGTAATTGTATTTAATTTAGTAATTAAAGTATCTTAAAAATAAATTCATTGCATTTTGTTTAGGCAGACTACTCCCTAGTTTTATTAGTACTAAATAGCATAATTTTATTTTCAGGTTACAATCTTTTGTGAAGTTCTGTACAAATATGGAAAAGAAACGAAAGGTTGACAGTAAATGTAGAATTTTTAAAGAGCAATGGGGATGTCAATATTTCGCGGTGGAGTCAAGCAATAAACCAATGTGTATTATTTGCAATGAAGCAATATCAGTCTTCAAAGAATACAATATGAAACGTCATTATGAGACAAAGCATTCTCGAATTACACCAAGTTTACAGAATGGGAACGATTAGAAATGTATGAGTCTCTGAAACGACATCTATTGTATTGGTCGCGATAGGCCTCAAAACTCAATTGTCGGCAGTACAGGTACCACCTCAAATATTTGGCGGGCCGGATACCGGGGATGTCCGGCCAGATAACCTGGGCCGATTTGCCAGCGGTTTCGGCCTGCGGGCCATAGTTTGGAGACCCCTGGTCTAGTGCATTGCGCTACAACACTTGACAACGAACTCTCTTTTACTTACTGCTATTACCCGTATTTTGCCAACGGCCTTGCCGCAGTGGTAACACCGGTTCCCGTCAGATCACCGAAGTTAAGCGCTGTCGGGCTAGGCTAGCACTTGGATGGGTGACCATCCGGTCTGTCGAGTTGGCAAGCGGGGTGCACTCAGCTCTTGTGCGGCAAAACTGAGGAGCTACACTACTGGCCATTAAAATTGCTACACCAAGAAGAAATGCAGATGATAAACGGGTATTCATTGACCAAATATATTACACTAGAACTAGCATGTGATTACATTTTCACAAAATTTGGGTGCGTAGATCCTGAGAAATCAGTACCCAGAACAAGCACCTCTGGCCGTATAACGGCCTTGATACGCCCGGGAATTGAGTCAAACAGAGCTTGGATGGCGTGTACAGGTACAGCTGCCAAAGCAACTTCAACACGATACCACAGTTCATCAAGAGTAGTGACTGGCGTGTTGTGACGAGCCAGTTGCTCGGCCACCATTGACCAGACGTTTTCAATTCGTGAGAGATCTGGAGAATGTGCTGGCCGGGGCAGCAGTTGAACATTTTCTGTATCCAGAAAGGCCCGTACAGGACCTTCAACATGCGGTCGTCCATTATCCTGCTGAAATGTAGGGTTTCGCAGGGATAGAATGAAGGGAAGAGCCACGGGTCGTAACACTTCTGAAATGTAACGTCCACTGTTCAAAGTGCCGTCAATGCGAACAAGAGATGACCGAGACGTGTAACCAATGGCACCCCATACCATCGCGCCGGGTGATACGCCAGTATGGCGATGACGAATACACGCTTCAAATGTGCGTTCACCGCGATGTGGCCAAACACGGATGCGACCAACATGATGTTGTAAACAGAACCCGGATTCATCCGACAAAAATTAGGTTTTGCCATTCGTGCACCCAGGTTCGTCGTTGAGTGCACCATCGCGAGCGCTCCTGTCTGTGATGCAGCGTCAAGGGTCACCGCAGCCATGGTATCCGAGCTGATAGTCCATGCTGATGCAAACGTCGTCGAACTGTTCGTACAGATGGTTGTTGTCTTGGAAACGTCCCGAACTGTTGACTCAGGGATCGAGACGTGGCTGCATGATCCGTTACAGCCATGCGGATAAGATGCCTGTCATCTCGACTGCTAGTGATACGAGGCCGTTGGGATCCAGCATGGCGTTCCGTATTACCCTCCTGAACCCACCGATTCCATATCCTGCTAACAGTGATTGGATCTCGACCAACGAAAGCAGCAATGTCGCTATACGATAAACCGCAATCGCGATAGGCTACAATCCGACCTTTATCAAAGTACGCATTTCTCCTCCTCACACGAGGCATCACAACAACGTTTCTCCAGGCAACGCCGATCAACAGCTGTTTGTGTGTGAGAAATCAGTTGGAAACTTACCTCATGTCAGCAAATTGTAGGTGTCGCCAACGGCGCCAACCTTGTCTGAATGCTCTGAAAAGCTAATCATTTGCATATCACAGCATCTTCTTCCTGTCGGTTAAATTTCGCGTCTGTAGCACGCCATCTTCGTGGTGTAGCAGTTTAATGGTCTGTAGTGTACTTGATTGAGAAGTAGAGGCCGGCCGGGGTGGCCGAGCGGCTCTAGGCGCTGCAGTCTGGAACCGCGCGACCGCTACGGTCGCAGGTTCGAATCCTGCCTCGTGTATGGATGTGTGTGATGTCCTTAGGTTGGTTAGGTTTAAGTCGTTCTAAGTTCTAGGGGACTGATGACCTTGGAAGTTAAGTCCCATAGTGCTCAGAGCCATTTGAACCATTTTTTGAGAAGTAGCGGTTCTGGTCTCGGAAACTGACATACGGCAGGGAGAGCAGTGTGCTGACCACATGCCCCTCCATATTCGCATCCAGTGTCTCCTTTAAACTTAGGATGACACGGCAGCCGGTCAGTACCGTTGGGCTTTCATGACCCGTTCGGGAGGACTTTAGTTTTAGTTTTTTATTAACTGTATTTTGCAAATTTATGTGCGTATGGCGACTCAAAACAAACAAGTATGGTTGAATTCTGCCTGTGAAGTTGAAGTCAAAGTCGAGGCCAACCATGCGACTGAGCCGAATTTGATTGGTGGTCGTGTCAAGAGAGCTTTGTTGGTCTAAGAAGTCAAATACGTTGCTCTTCGCGTAATGATAACAACTGAGATGCTTCTCTCAGGATACGAAGTGTCTTCAGTTTGTAAAAGAGTGTCTGCTAGCCATATAAAACTCCATATTAAGTCCAATGTCGCATTAAAAATGGGTGCTGGAGTCATTGTTGTTACTTCGGGCCTATTCATGGAATTACTCCTAACCGAAAAAACGGTACTAAATTTTTATTACTGAAGTCGTGCACAGCCCTGTTTCAAAGCCTCAACGCCTAATTCAGGTGCAACCTAAACTCAGTGCAATGTGTACATGTCCAACTTAAAAGGCAGCACATCTGCCATGAGTAGCTCAGCCAGAGGGATTATGGGGAAGTGCCCAAGCTAAAAACGCCTTTCAAATGCGCCTGACGTATGTCAATCATATGTTCCAAGCGCCAGCGAGGGCCTACAGTCGAGAGCCAACTGATGCCAAGTTTGCACAGCGCTGTCACTGCTAGGCAGCACACAAATTAACACGAAAATTACTCGTAGTAAGCCCAAGGGACTCATCGTGCCGTTGGTAGACGGGACAAGCTGCCGCTTTCTTTATAACATGGACACGTGCTCTTTGTAATGATTTCAGTTGCACCTGCGGATGCAGCTGAGAACCCGAAACTAGGTTCTGTAAGACTTCAGTAATAAAATTTTTGTTCAACCGGAGCGTAAGTTTCAATTACGAGCAGTATGTATAAGTTTTATGGATGCCCCACAAACAGAAATTTATGCTGTTCATGGATGTTGGAATCGCTTGAGAACGAATGAAGAATATTCTTGATTAAATATTTTAACAGCGTCAGTAGCAAACTGTCACAAATTATTTGTGAGAATTTCCAAGTGAGACTGGTGAAATACGTTTTCTTACAAAGTGTGCAACTGTGGCATCTCTCATGAGAACATGTCACCTATTATAATTCTGTATTAACTTCTCAAGGTATGAACTTGAACAACGGCGAATAAGTACTCAACAGGTCTCTGACAACTCGTCAACTAGATCTGACTGCGAAGCAGTCCATGTGACCCTCGGTATTTTCTAGCTGCTACCGTACACAGAATATAACAGAACTATGCCGAAACCATTGAAATTGATGTTTTGAGGAAAAAAATTGCGAGGCTATTTCTCTGGCAGAAAACGTGTGTACTTTGAGGGCCGGCGAACAGAAATAACCGTCACGTGCCTTCGAGCATTTACGACCTTAGGAGGTCATGTTTTTTTGCCGAAGCATGAGCCTAACGGTAGGCATTTGGAACTATAGCTTGAATGAAATGTAATGTCACTGGCTATTTGGCTACCGAGGTAGCAGAGTTCCTTCATCTACTTCGTGGCAATCAATCCTCATGTTAAATTTCTCGCTTTTCTCATTTCAGCTACTTCTCATTACTTTCGTCTTTCTTCGATTTACTCCCAATGCATATTCTGCACTCATTAGACTGCTCGTTCCATTCAGTAGATCATGTAATTCTCAGTATAGCAATGTCATCAACGAATCATATCGTTACTATTCTTTCACGTTGAATTTTAATTCCACTCCTGAACTTTTTTTTTTTATTTCCATCATTGCTTCTTTGTTGTACAGTAGGGGCGAAAGACTACATTCCTGTTTTACACCCTTTTCAATCGGAGCACTTCGTTCATGGTCGTCTACTCTCATTATTCCCTCTTGGCTCTTGTGCATATTGTATATTACCCGTTTCTCCTTATAGCTAACCCCTTTTTTTCTCAGAATTTTGAACGTCTTACAATTTTTACATTGTCGAACACTTTCTCCAGGTCGTAAAATCCTATAAAAGTGTCTTGATTTTTCTTTAGTCTTGCTTTCATTATCAAACATATCGCCAGAATTGCATCTCTGGCGCCTTTACCTTTTCTAAAGCCCAAGTGATCGTTATTTAACATATCTTCAATTTTCTTTTCCATTCTTTTGTATATTATTCTTGTCTGCAACTTGGATGCATGAGCTTTTAAGCTGATTGTGATATAATTCTTGTCAGCTCTTGCAGTCTTCGGAATTGTGTGGGTGATATTTTTCCGAAAGTCAAATGGTATACCCTGCCAGACTCATACATTGTATCCACCAGCGTGAGCAGTCGGTTTTTTTTTTTTTTTTTAGTACTTTCCCCTATGACTTCCCTTTCTACCAACGTCCAAACCAACGTTGACGACCACCTCTAGCAACCTTGTCGCCACAAGTCTACCGTCCTTCCTCAGGTTCCACTTTGACGTTCGATTTCTGGGGATGATTCTTGACTCTCGGTTAAGCTGGGCGCCCCACATCCGATCCACCGTTACCAAGTGTGAAGAAGGTTTAAATGTAATCAGATCACTCACTCGTGTCTGGTGGGGAGCGCACCAGAGTGTTTTACTCACCATATACCGAGGGATAATTCGATCTCGATTAGACTATGGCTGTCAATTCTACCACACTGCGTCAAAGATTCATCTCTCCAAATTAGATACTCTTCAATATAGAGCCATTCGTACCTGTCTTGGAGCCATGCGATCGACGCCCACCAACGCCCTTTTAATAGAAGCAGGGGAGATGCCCCTGAGCATTAGGCGCCAAATGTTATCGGACAAATTCTACATTCAAGGCATGGTCATTATGGACAGTTCCGTCTATCAAAGTAGAGACTGCATTTATCGACTGTGGATTGCATCCCACAGAAGGAATAAAGTCCAGCCGTTTGTGCCAGCTTTCACACTTGGTCACCTGTCATACATTCTGTACGGCGTTCAGCGCATCTACCTGTTTTTGAATACGATCTTCAAACGCTCTGCTCTCAGGTCCCAGTCCATTATTTAAGTACGACCTGGCTGGACAGTACGAATGTCAACGTTGGCTTCAATCGTCTCGTTCAAGCACAATGGCCGGGTTTTCTCTGTGTATATACTGATGGCTCCAAAATTCCGCAAGAAGAGTGTACAGGATGCGCTTTTATCTGCCCTCAGATCCAGATCCGCAAAACCTTCAAACTGCCTACGAGCACTTCTATTTTTACGGCGGAGACAGTGGCAGTTTTGGAAGCACTTAAGTTTGTCTCTAGCACTTACTTCCACAGGATATTGATAGTATCTGACTCGCAAAGCGTTCTTAAAAACATTCAGTACAGTCGATGGAACAAAACGACCAACAGTTATATCTTGGATGTGATATCTGAATATATTCGCAGCACACGCACGGGCCGGACGATCCATTTGTTGTGGGTACCTTCCCACTCTGGTATCGTCTATAATGATGAAGTCGATGCGATAGCCAAACAAGCGGCAACGTCAGGCACCGTCCTGGATCTGCAGCTTCCTTATACAGACTACTTACGTGCAATCAAGGATCACGCAAGACAACAATGGCAGGAAATGTGGAACGATTCTCAACAGACAAAAGGCGGTTATTACGCAGTGCTACAACCTCGGATTCCTTCACAGCCGTGGTTCATGAGGACACATCTGGACCGATCCACGATTTCTACCATCATAAGACTCCGCTTCAATCATGCCTCTTCCCCACAGCATCTACATCGGATCAACGTTTACAGTTCACCAGCATGTGAGTGTGATCCTGAGTCGGAAGCTGATGTCAACCACATCTTATTTATGTGCCCCAAATGTGACCGTAAACGGTTGGTCTTTTTGAAGATATTGCTGAATATGGGCTACCATCTTCCTCAATCAGCTTCTTCTCTTTTGTGTACTAAAGACGTTCGTCTATATAAAGTGATCGTTAACTTCATCAAGAGTACTGGTCACAATCTGTAGGTTTCAATGGTGTACGTCAATTATAAATATGTCTTTCTGATGAAGATATTTCAGAATTGGTGTGAATTGTAAGCCAAGACACTTTTAATTATTTTTCAATTCAATTCTTTTTTTAAAACATTAAGTACAAAACTGTAACAGTTAAGCTTTTTATTCTTGTAAATATGCATTGCTGTATTTGTTTATTCAATTATGTGTACATTGTCACTGTGTTACCGATGGCTAAATTGAGTACACACTCAAAGGCCAAATAGAAAAATAAAAAATTAAAAAAAATGCATGCTGACTGTAGCACACGTTACTTGGTTCGAAGTAGACCTGAAAATTGATCAGGGGTGCTATCCAAACCAGTAACCAATGTAACCTGTTGTGGTAAGCCATGCGAAAAAAGCTTTAGGTAATTTTGGCGATCTCGCTTTCTCTAAAACATTATATCTTCTTTTGTCAGACAAAGTCCGCCCCGATAGCTGAGTAATCATCGAAGCGGTCCGTCACGCCAAGGGGCCCGGGTTCGATTCCCGGCTGAGTCGGAGATTTTCTCTGCCCAGGGACCGGGTGTTGTGTTGTCCTCATTATCATTTGATCATCATCAGTGGAAGGCAACGGGAAACCACCAATGGAATCACTTCCATAGACGCTCATGTGGTGGACCTCTCTGATAAGGGTTCCCCCATGACAAGACCTGCCGTAAGGCAGAACGCAAAGTTTCTCAGGCAAACTGGATGAAGAATCACTTGCAGAAGGGAATAAAAAAAGACAATGCGATGACAAAACAATGCTTACAAAATGATGTGCATTTTTAAAATGCATTGTGAAGATGTTAGGAATGCGAAGTCTTCATGGCATCAGAGAACAATTTCCTAATCCATATTACGTGCGTTGTTACATCTCCATTGAATGTTGTTAGGGATCTTCATATCGCATGTATTGGGTTCACACGTTCTTGTAAATGATTAATTCTCTACCCACATTTTGTCGGCCGGTGTGGCCGAGCGGTTCTAGGCGCTTCAGTCTGGAACCGCGCGACCGCTAGGGTCGCAGGTTCGAATCCTGCCTCGGGCATGGATGTGTGTGATGTCCTTAGGATAGTTAGGTTTAAATAGTTCTGAGTTCTAGGGGACTGATGACCTCAGCAGTTAAGTCCCATAGTGCTCAGAGCCATTTGACCCATTTGCGCTACCCACATTTCGAAGTTTATGGTGAACCGGCATATCAGGTTCCAAATTTAACTGACGAACTGTGCATCAGTCTGTTCCAACCTATTAGGTACCTGCGTCCAAGAACGACTGCAGCTCGTTTGCCGGTTTTATGCTTACGTTAGGATGCCTTACATATAGGTAGGCGAGCAACATAACGTATGAATTTCGTACGGCGCCACGAGTCGATCGTCGGCAGTTCAGAGTCTCCAGAATGACTCTCTCTCTCTCTCTCTCTCTCTCTCTCTCTTTGGAACTTCCTAGCAGTTTTAACACGCTAACGTGGAACAGTGCAGTAGTATTACCAAATGAATACAACACCCCTCCACCTCCAACTCCACGCCCCCACTCTCCCCTACCCAACCCCTATGCCCTCTCCACACTCTGCCAACAGCTCACTCACTCGATCGGTAAAATCACTGGTCACGTGTGAAGCATGATTCCGAGTTGATCCGCTATTTGGCACACAGTTTTAATTTACCAGAAAGTTTCAGCTTAGTCTGTCAAATGTGGACGTGGCTTGTGGTGTAACCACTGCGTGGTATGGTGGCTCAGTAGAGGCACGATTCTCGGTGTCTCACACAGTCGCAAAAGTGTGCCACACACTCAAGAACTGTGTTCAGTGGCAGCGTGGTGTAATACGCGCGTACTCTGCGATTAGTGTTAGTGATTGATTTGTCACGCTCATCGAGAATCAGATGGCCCTCTAGAGGCCTACCTACCCTATGTTTTGACTCTGCAGGCAGTAACTGTGCTGAGTTTAGAGGAGAACAGTGTGTGCTACATTCATTCTAGGGT
Source organism: Schistocerca piceifrons (assembly GCF_021461385.2). Classification (NCBI taxonomy): domain Eukaryota; kingdom Metazoa; phylum Arthropoda; class Insecta; order Orthoptera; family Acrididae; genus Schistocerca; species Schistocerca piceifrons. The sequence goes on along the minus strand of NC_060139.1, from coordinate 18,155,447 downwards.
ACAACCATACCCCACAGACGGGCACGTACTCCTGCTGAAAGATAACAGCCATTTGAAAAGACTACATTATGGCACTATGGGAGCCTGGATGGACGTATCGATGGGTTGCTTCACGTGTTGGGCAAAATACATCGACGCTGTTTCGCTGTTTTAGCAGCGGTCTGTGGAACTATTCCTCAACAGTCCAGGTCCCGGACATCCAAGCAGTGCTGACGTACAGAAGGTCGACGCGTTGTGAGAGCAGTGGTGACCGACTGAACACCATCCAAAGAAGAAATGTGGCACATGTAGCGTCTGATGTGTCACCAAAGACCGCTGGCAACCGCCTGCTTGCAGTAGGACTAAAATCGCATGTGGCTCTAGCCAGCCCTATTAATGACACCGCGACACCTCCAATCACGGCAACTCTGGTGTCGTGAAAGTAGATTGTTGTCTTCAGTGAAAAGATCAGGCTCTGTCTCTAAGCTAGTGATGGACGTACGCTTATACACTGTTGACCTGGTGATTGCGGCAGGTATTAGCAAACGACACACAGATCCCATCCCAGGCTTCATGGTTTGTGGAGGCGGGAGGCGTCAGTTACAATTCGCGCTCACATCCGATGGTTCCGCAGGGAAAGTAACTAGTGCCTTGTACAGTGCGCAGGTTGTTATCCCCGTGCGACTGCTGTTTCTTCGACGGGAGGTTTATGTGCGTTTCCAGCAAGACAATGTACGTACATACACGGCTGCTGCAACACAACGTGTTTTTATTGGTGTATACCAACGGCCCTGGCCTGCTGGGTCACCAGATCTCTCACCAGTTGAGGATGTATGGCCCATGGTGCAGCGAGAACTTAATCGTTCTCCAGAGCCTGCAAGAACCATAGCCTAATTACAACAAATGGTGCAAGATGCTTGGGACAATCCATTGCAGCATTCATTCTGCACCATTACGATTGTCTGCATACGAGAAATATGTCGTTACACGTATTGCCAAATGCAATGAGGTTGACAGACATCATTTTGAGCATTTATTGCATTAACGTGGTATTTACAGGTAATCACGCGGTAACAGCATGCGTTCTCAGAAATTATACGTTCACAAAGGTACATATATCACATTCTAACAACCGAAATGAAATGTTCAAAAGTACCTACGTTCTGTATTTTAATTTAAAAAAACCTACCTGTTACCAACTGTTCGTCTAAAATTGTGAGCCATATGTTTGTGACTATTACAGCGCCATCTATCACAAGGCGAAGAAAGTGGTCCAACTAAAACATTCATATTTCTTCACGTACTGCACGAATATGTAATAAAAAATGGGGGTTCCTATTTTTAAAGAAAACGCAGTTGATATCCGTTTGACATATGGCAGCGCCATCTAGCGGGCCAACAATAGCGCCATCTGGTTTCCCCCTTCAAGCTAGATAAGTTTCGTTCTTTGTAGTTTTTTCGTTTGACGCTTATTTCGTGAGATATTTGGCCCGGTCTCTATCAATGGACCACCCTGTATAACTGCGTAGCCGGCAAAGAAGGGAGGGAGAGTGTGGTGTCTCCGCCAGACACCACACTTGCTAGGTGGTAGCCTTTAAATCGGCCGCGGTCCGTAAGTATACGTCGGACCCGCGTGTCGCCACTATCAGTGATTGCAGACCGAGCGCCGCCACACGGCAGGTCTAGAGAGACTTCCTAGCACGCGCCCAGTTGTACAACCGACTTTGCTAGCAATGGTTCACTGACAAAATACGCTCTCATTTGCCGAGACGATAGTTAGCATAGCCTTCAGCTACGTCATTTGCTACGACCTAGCAAGGCGCCATTACCAGTTACTATTGATACTGTAATCATGTACCGTCAAGAGCGACGCTCATCATTAATGGATTAAAGTTAAGTATTCCACCAGCTACGTCTGTTTTTTCTAAAGTCTAATTTCCTCGTCCTGTTCCAGACCTCACGCCAGCCTGCGTGAGCTAAAACGCGTGCCTTTCGGCTTCCTCTCATACCCGGTGGTGGCTCTCCTGCCAACCCACAACAGAGAGACGTAATCGGTGTACAGATGCCACTGTTTGGTCCCCATATTCATTAGGTCTGAATTTGTCGTCATATGCTCATGGAATGATGGACTACCTGTCACACCACTTGCCAATAAAATAGACTTGTGTTTGAAGGTATTGCATTTTTTTCGGGCACTTTGTTTACGAGAGGCTCAGTAATCACTAGGTGACGACAAACAGGAAATAGCAACATTTCCGGCTGATGCAACGACGCATTTAACAATATTTAAATAACTGACTATTGACCAGTGTGATGAGGATAATACACGCGTCGAGATTTTCTTATTTGAAAGGCAACTTCATGCAGGAAATGTAACAGTTTGCGAATATCTTCTTTGTTGAAGTTACCTCCATCAGTTCGTTCTAGTCGCTGCCTTATCGAAATCCCACTGGCATTAACAACACTATATGTTTCCTTTCCGACCACTGATATAAACAAGTGTTGGAGTAAGAACACTAACTGTTTTCTCTTCTTGCTCTTTCCCTCGTCGACTGGAAATGTGCTGGACTAAAGTGTTTTTATATTAGATTTAATCTGATAACTCTCCAACTCACCGTCCACGTAAGTACTGTCGCATGTCCCTAACCAAAAATGATGTTTCTTTTTTTACCTTCACCTTTCTGGTAATCAAAAAGAGATATTCTCACAAATCTACTTGGAAACTTCATTTGTGCATGCTGCAACTTTTTCTACCGGAATGGCTAAGTTTTGTATTGCGTGTCTGGAAGCCACGGCAAACAGTATCGTCATGTTTCAGTAGGCTTGCGAAATATGAAGCCTTAACAGCAAGTCGTGCAGTAATTACGCGCGTATATGATGACAGTTTCAAAGCTTAATCCCACTGGTGGAAAATTTAGGTTTATTCCCAATCTGTTAGATTATGTCATGATCACTTACCTTCTCTCGTACCATAAATGCGAGTGTTGGCACCGTACGGTACCACGAAAGACATTCAGGCAAAACAACGGTTACTTCTTTCCTGATCTCTTACCAGTTTATGTTTTCTTTTTACTGTGTTTGTCGAATTTGAATTAAATGTATTCGATCTTTGTTTCAACTATGTCGGTGGCGACAGGTAATAAACGAAGATATTTTCCTGGATTTTTTGATAATCTTTTTGTCTCCGATGGTGAATGTCCCTATAAGAGTGCAGTGGTCACCGTACGCTCTCTCACTAGCGATCTGAGTGTTTCCAGACAGCCGTGTTTCCAGATAGCCTGACACATTTCTATCGCTTTTGGAATGTTTAACAAGTTGTTTGAGAGATTTGTCTGTCAGTGTTTCCAGTACAATACAAACAGGCAATGAAAGTAAAGTCATTTGTATAAATAGGGCAACACGTTCCCCCGTCATGAGCAATTTTAAGTTTCGACTCCTTTGCTGAGATTCTCTTCAACTGTGTTCGTGTGTCCACAGTCTCGAAAGCGTCCACATATTGAAGTGTGCTCTCCGGCGTTTTCCTAGAAGAAAACTGTCTCACGTTCTCAGATAACGTCTTCGTTATTGGTTAGGTACCAATGGCAAGCAAAACTGAGGAAAGCTTCGGGAAGGTATCAGAAACAAAAATGTTATATTTATTGAGTTGTCGAGGGGCTTACTCTATATTCCCTAGCGTCGTGGCTTGTTAGTTACTTCCTTGATTACTGGAGGCCAAGAACCCAGAGCCCGGAACCATTACTCCGATATATTAGTCACAATCGCGAATAATTTTGACATCAGCTGCATTAGGTATAGAAAGGGTACCTATTGTTGACACATTAAACTTTGTGCCGGACCGGTATTCTAACCCGGATTTGCTGCTTATCGGGGGTGATCGCCTGGAGCATCTACGTCTTCCGTGTACGTTGCCAGGACTGCTCCAAACTTTTATATGCCACAGCTTCTACGGCCCATAGTGCTCGCAACTTTAGCTGGGTTCCCGCAACAGGTTTCAATGTTAGTAGTATCATCATTTTCGTCCGTGTAGTATATAATAACAATTTTTACAATGTCTGCTCCTTCAGACATGCATGCTTGAATGTTATTGGAAAGATTTCCGATTTACAGTTTCCACTTATTTATACCTCGCCACATATACAAGTTGCTTAATAAACGACTACAGTATGGAGAGAAACCAGCGATCCGTATTAGGAAGGGTAAAATGGTTCTCTCTAACATTGACTGAAAAATGAACTTTTCAAAACGATTTACGAATAATTTTACCTTTCCAGTCCATTACATAGCCAACAGCATTGCGGCAGTAGTAACACTGGTTCCCTTCAGATCACCGAAGTTAAGCGCTGTCGGGCTTGGCTCTGCACTTGGATGGGTGACCGTTCAGTTCTTCCGAGAGCAGTTAGGAAGCAAAAATGGTTCAAAGGGCTCTAAGCACTATGGGACTAAACATCTAAGGTCATCAGTCCCCTAGACTTAGAACTACTTAAACCTAACTAACCTAAGGACATCACACACATCCATGTCCGAGGCAGGATTCGAACCTGCGACCGTAGCAGAAGCGCGGTTCTGGACTGAAGCGCCTAGAACCAGTCGGCCACAGCGACACATGAAGCAGGATGGAATCAGCCCATTTGAGGCCAATTGAGGAGCTACTTGATTCAGAAGCAGTGGCTCCGGTCACGAAAGTTGCCAATGGCCAAGAGAGCAGCTTGCTGACCACATGCCCCTCGACATTGGCATCCAATGACACATGTCTGCTGAGGATGACACAGCGGTCGTTCCGCATCGTTGGGCCTTCCGAGTCCATATTGTCCTTATGTTCTTTTTGCAGGATACTGTTTATAGGCGCTGTGGAAACGAACCCATGTCAGTTGGCGATCACTATTTCTCTTATGAAGTCAGTTAGCTATCCATGTAATCGTCACTTACACAGAAACCTGAGACTACACGCTTTCCAGCATTGCTTGCTAGTGCAAAATGGAATACAAACATCTATTCGTTTAAATGTGACTTCCGCGTAAACTGTCGCGGAGTGTTGCCAGATCTGTAACCCAATAGACAGAACAGCGGGAGACCATCCTCACAAAATCTAAGGTGCAACTGAATTTTGGGTAGATAAAATGTAAGGAATTATGAAGCCCACGCATCTGTGCTGTTACGTGTGCAAGCAGAACAAATGCGCATATCGGATACAACAGAGCGGTTGTGATTCACTTCTGCTGAACGTCATTATCAAGCTTAGCTGGCACAAACGGCAGGATAATGGTCATCGACCGAAACTAGTAGCGAATTGTGCAAAATAAATGACAGATGAAGTTTTCACCATTAATTTTAACAATTATTTGGTGGCTGAATATCCATACCTGCAAACATACATAAACGTAACTAATTTTTCTATTATTTTGCTGTATGTCGAATTTGAAAGCCTGCATTACGTTTTCTAATTATAATTAAAGATGCCTCGATTCGTTAAATTCTTGCAGAAGTAGAGTTTCTAGGATTCCTCATCTAGAACTGGGTGTGAGGATTTGCCACCAAAAGCAACATATTCCAAACCGCTTCCTCCTTCCATTTTAATGCATTACAGTGCCTGTATTTTCGATCCATGATTAACGTAGGCAGTTAATAGATCAAAAGCTTCTCATATCCCACGCGTAAAGGTACGAATTTGTTCTGCAGCCTTTAAATGCCGCCGTGGCTGTGCGTCTTCAAGCGTTCAAATGGTTCAAATGGCTCTGAGCACTGTGCGACTTAACTTCTGAGGTCATCAGTCCCCTAGAACTTAAAACTACTTAAACCTAACCAACCTAAGGACAGCATACACATCCATGCCCGAGGCAGGATTCGAACCTGCGAGCGTAGCGGTCGCTCGGCTCCAGACTGTAGCGCCCAGAACCGCTCTTCAAGCGCCTTACCGAGCGAGGTGGCGCAGTGGTTAGCACACTGGACTCGCATTCCGGAGGACGACGGTTCAATCCCGTCTCCGGCCATCCTGATTTAGGTTTTCCGTGATTTCCCTAGATCGCTTCAGGCAAATGCCGGGATGGTTGCTTTGAAAGGGCACGGCCGACTTCCTTGCCCATCCCTCCCTAATCGGAGCTTGTGCTCCGTCTCTAATGGCTTCGTTGTCGACGGGACGTTAAACACTGGTCTCCTCCTACCCCTTCAAGCGTCTTGGAAGCTGCGAGAGACGCCTGGCGCTCAGCATCTAAGATGAGACGGGCTAGTGACTGTTCCACTGTCTTCAGCTCTTCAGGTCTCCTGACATTCTGCATCCAAGTTCCGGCGGACATGAGATTGCTCTGACGTTTGTTGGATTCGAGGAACTTTCGCAGCTCGAGCCGTGTTAGAACCACCCGCTAAATCCCTCTTAAGTTTCCGAGGCTTGTAGTAATAGTTTTAAATATGGATCTAGGACTTACTGTCCGATTCCACTGTCGTATCTCGACCAAACCTCTGCAGCCAAAACTTTCCAGCTATGCCAGTAGGTGTAGGAACTCATATCATAAACCACGCGCACAATAAAATTGTATTTGCACCGTCACAGAATAATCTTTAGACACAAAGAATCGCCGAGCATCGCGTCAGTATCTTAATAATACTCAAAAAGATACAACTTTCTAAAGTAGCCTATGGCCTTTCTCAGGGTTCAAGCTAGTTCCGTACCCAAGCTACGTCCATGCCCAAAATCAGTTCAGCGATTTACTCGTGAAAGCGTAACAGAGATACCTCGGCTTCTTTAACATTAGTATATCTCTGAACCTTTGTACTTTCTGTGCGACAATATCACACTTGATCATGTCTGTACGATAAGTGGTGGCAATAATAGGGAGCAGTTACTGTGACCAGGATACCGGAAAGAGCGTTACGTTGTCTAAGGAGCTTCTGGGGATTTACGAAGATATAACAATTAATATTGGAAGAGCAGTTGAACGGAATGGACAGTGTCTTGAAAGGATGATATAAGATGAACATCAACAAAAGCAAAATGAGGATAATGGAATGTAGTCAAATTAAATCTGGTGATGCTGAGGGAATTAGATTAGGAAATGAGACACTTAAAGTAGTAAAGGAGTTTAGCTATTTGGGGAGCAAAATAACTGATGATGGTCGAAGTAGAGAGGATATAAAATGTAGACTGGCAATGGCAAGGAAAGCGTTTCTGAAGAAGAGAAATTTGTTAACATCGAGTATAGATTTAAGTGTCAGGAAGTCATTTCTGAAAGTATTTGTATGGAGTGTAGCCATGTATGGAAGTGAAACATGGACGATAACTAGTTTGGACAAGAAGAGAATAGAAGCTTTCGAAATGTGGTGCTACAGAAAAATGCTGAAGATAAGGTGGGTAGCTCACATAACTAATGAGGAGGTATTTAATAGAATTAGAGAGAAGAGAAGTTTGTGGCACAACTTGACTAGAAGAAGGGATCGGTTGGTAGGACATGTTTTGAGGCATCAAGGGATCACAAATTTAGCATTGGAGGGCAGCGTGGAGGGTAAAAATCGTAGAGGGAGATTCAGAAGGATGTAGGTTGCAGTAGGTATTGGGAGATGAAGAAGCTTGCACAGGATAGAGTAGCATCGAGAGCTGCATCAAACCAGTTTCAGGACTGAAGACCACAACAACAACAACAATTAATAGTATTCATACTTGATCCATCTGATCACCGTTACTGAGGTTTTCCACCTTGCTTGCGTCCCTGAATTCTGAAGTAAAGTAATCCCCAAGCAAAGTTGCTATGGCCCTAAGTGTTGTTTTCTTATGTTTCAATCAATGTTCGGGCGAGATGCAACGTTCAGCATTAACAAATTTGATTGATTTCAATAGGCGAATGTAGTGTCTAGGATTCTCTTCCACGGTGCGTAAGGTGTGTCCAACATTAGATACATCACGCTGGGCACTTCTTGTATGAACTCCAGCCTTTATCAGCAGTAAATCATACTTTACCAGCCTCAGAATGTTTGGAGTATTACAGGGCGGGTGCGTAAGCGACTTTCTTGACAGGTATACTGAGCATTCTGGACTTGTTAGACGAAACGGAGCCAACATACTGAAAGGAAAATTCGGATGCTTAAAATGCACGCTAATAAAGAGTGCTACCTGGGCAGCTTATGTCATTTCTCGTCGACGCACGGGATGACTGATAGGCTGCTAATTGAAATATCGTGCTTGGTAGTAAACAACGATCGGTAGCCTTTCCGAAACGTTATCTAGTTCTAAGTAAGTCGGAAAAATTTCAGGATGCACAATGGTAAATGGTGTTATTGCTGACTCCAAAAATTATAAACTTAACCAAAAACTGTACGATCGCCCTGCGGTGGGCTGCCCGTCGGCTGCCTCAGAGAGACCCCCGAGCTCGCTTTTAACTTTTCCTCCGACTGAAGGGCGCTCTGACCTCTTGGCTGATTAGCCATAATGAAGGGCCCTTCACAAATAATCGATAAAGGCGCCGGAGAGCTTTCCGGTATCCTAGACGCCAAGAGACGTTAATCTTCTATCTATAAATCATTGCATTAGCCACTCGGGCTGCCTTGTAAGTGGTGCATGCAGATTATACGCTAAGGGCTTTAATATTTCACCAGAGAAGCGCTGCTTCATAGTTGATAAAGATGATTCACGGCTGCAGGAATATTCCCAGAGCCTACGAACTACCGTTCTATCCCCTATAAAAGTAGCATGCTGAATACTTCGAGCGTGTTGCAGTATCAACAGCAGGAAGATAGAAAAAAAAAATCTAATTTTAAGTCTAATAGTCAGTTAGCCCGTCATGAGACAGAATAAGATTCTGCGAGTCAGACTTTGCTAAGGCTAGAATGAATCATTACTCTTCATTAATGTATCAAGTTTAACAGCAACAAACGAAGCTGCGGGCAAATGGCACTCTTCATGAAGTACTTCAACACTTAGTTTATTGTCTCCGAAATAAGAACCTCTTCGTATGAAACAACACCAGTTCACAATTTACACCTAAAAAATAAGCATCTCAGGTGTATGAACAATAGTTTTGTAGTTTTTATGTACGACGTGGAGGATATAAGATGAACATCAACAAAAGCAAAACTAGAATAATGGAACGTAGTCTAATTAAATCATGGGGATGCTGAGGGAATTGGATTAGGAAATGAAACACTTAAAGTAATAAAGGAGTTTTGCTATTTGGGGAGCAAAATAACTGACGATGGTCGAAGTAGAGAGGAAAGAAAATGTAGACTGGCAATGGCAAGGAAAGCGTTTCTGAAGAAGAGAAATTTATTAACATCGAGTATATATTTAAGTGTCAGGAAGTCGTTTCTGAAAGTATTTGTATGGAATGTAGCCATGTATGGAAGTGAAACGTGGACGATAAATAGTTTAGACAAGAAGAGAATAGAAGCTCTCGAAATGTGGTGCCACATAAGAATGCTGAAGATTAGATGGGTAGATCACATAACTAATGAAGAGGTATTGAATATAAATGGAGAGAAGAGAAATTTGTGGCACAACTTGACTAGGAGATGGGATCGGTTGGTGGGGCATATTCTGAGGCATCAAGGGATCACCAATTTAGTATTGGAGGGCAGCGTGGAGGGTAAAAATCGTAGAGGGAGGCCAAGAGATGAATACACTAAACAGATTCAGAAGGATGTAGGTTGCAGTAGGGAGTAGGAGATGAAGAAGCTTGCACAGGATAGGGTAGCATGGAGAGCTGCATCAAACCAGTCTCAGGACTAAAGACCACAACAACAACATGTACGACGTTAAGTATTACATGGCAGACGGATGAAAAGTATCCCAGATCTTCGGTGTAAGAATTGTGCCAGATGTCCAGATGTTAGATGACCGAAAATTATCTTGAGTTACGGAACTAACGCTAGAAAACGACTATTTCGTTGGAATGCGGTGTTGAATGAGCAACCTGAGAAACAGCCCACAGACGGCTGTGACCTCTCTGCAGAGCAATTTGCGCTGTTTACAGTTCAAGATTAGACTTATCACGTGGCGCACTCAGGCTTCAAGACCTGCCAGAAATGCCTTTAAGATCTGGTGCAGTTGGATGTACTATGCGGAAATGGGAACGAGTGTACGGAGAAAGTTTCGCCACAAGCGACATCTTATTTCTAAGATTTTTGTTACTGTGAATAAAAACTTACGAGAAACAAGGTCACTCAAGCATCAGAGAACTGGCCGCGGTTCTCGAGGAAGAAGTGTCTGCATTGTACCATTTAAGCCAGCGTTAGGCTCGGCGCAAATTGAGACGCGTGTAGCTCGTGTGACGTGACACTAGACTACAGCGCGACACGCACGTGCCGCACGAGTGGCGCGGGTCCAGCGCATATTGCGACGCGTACACCATAATTCGCACGCACCGACTGGCGACGCTCTGCGCTGACAGAACCGAAGCGCACGCAACCTGTTAACTTTCTCAAACGATTTTACAGACACTATTCACTGGAAATATATGATTTTTGCCATACTTGTAGCGTTATATCTCAGCTTCGTGGCGAAGTGCCCCTTAGCTCGCTAAAGACCATTCTTATTGTGATGTACACATTTTAGTAAGGCACTACCCAAAACTCAAAAAGTTTGCAACGAAAATTAGGGGTCGCTATGATTTTGCGTTTGGTGAGTATTACGCCATATGTGCGTATGAAATTTAGCTAACATGCTGAATTTTTGTTTAGACTTGGGAGGAGGTCTATATCTGCCTCCGATCTCGAGAAAATGGATCCCATGTAGCGCGCTCACTTCCGATCTCACGCCCGCGAGAATGAAATACTCGCAACATCTCTCATATCTCCTAAACAGCTCGAGACATCGAAACGAAAGTTTGGCGAATGATAGCACACAAGGAGGAGAGTGTTTTGCCAATTCTTAAACACACGGAACTTTCTTATCTATGTATCAGTACTTATACTTCCCTTTTTATTTATTTCACTCCAGTGACTGTAATTTTTTAAGAGTTATCGACAGCTAGCGAAACAAGACCTTCCTAGTATGAAAATAAATACGAAATTTTTTCTTTTATGTTACTGCAAACCGACACTATGAGATCTTTCGTAAGCTTTGGAGGTCTGTGATTGCCAATCACTTGTTTAATGAGGCACTCCGTTTCGGAATTCTGTCTCAATAGCTGCTGTGAGATAAGTTTGACAAATTACACCGTGACAAAGGAAGTACAATTAAACCAGTCACCAAGAGAAATGTGGCCGTTACTCACAAACGGTGATGCTTCTTCGAATGAGAAAAAGCTAACAACTCACACAAAAATAGATTGCCAATTCTGTTGGAATTTTGGTGGAATCCCCACAACCCACTGTATTTTTAACACTGAGCGACTGGAATGGAAACTTACCAAAGGATTTTATCCTTCTCTTGTTCTGAGCAGTATTAAAATAATGACGAGCGTTTCTTCAGGAGGAATGATAAGCACATGCCAGATACTGGTTACTCACCTACGGCTTGACAAACTGACAGTGTGTGATCGCGAATAAAATAGTTATTTAGAAAAAAATACGACTGATCGGTCGGACAATACAATGGTCAGTGTATTGTCAGCAGCGGAGGATAATGCGCGCGACAGGAATGCAGAAGCTGGCCGTGTGTGCTTTGTGAGTTGGAGTTCGAAAAATATTGTCATGAACGTAGATCTGCCTTCGTCATCTGTACATTTCAACAAATTAAATAAATCTAATCATAACACTCTTTTAGGATATTCCTACTTTCGTAATAATACCGATCATTTCTTCATTTGTGTAACCTGTTGAATAATTAATTTATTAGTGCTGATAATGTGCATGCAACAATTGAAATGCTTTTTCTCATCACGGCGAACCAATTAAAACATTGTTGTTTGTGACTGATTTTCGACTGCTGCTAGCTTGCAGTGGAAATGTGATGTTCACATGCATGTAATACAGTGTGCCGTATTACATTATTACATCCGTATCAGAGTAATCACAGTGAGACTTGCCGGCCGCGGTGGCCATGCGGCTCTAGGCACTGTAGTCCGGAACCGCGAGACTGCTACGGTCGCAGGTTCGAATCCTGCCTCGAGCATGGATGTGTGTGATGTCCTTAGGTTAGTTAGGCTTAAGTAGTTCCAAGTTCTAGGGGACTGATGACCTCAGAAGTTAAGTCCCATAGTGCTCAGAGCCACAGTGAGACTTCTATACTTCTTTGACGCTTTTTACCAGGACCGCAAAGGGACCACATCTGTGGAGATTATCCCTTTCAAAATTTTTGTAACAGGTCTTACAGATACGCCAGCATACAGGGCCATTACAAATGATTGAAGCGATTTCATAAATTCACTGTAACTCCATTCATTGACATATGGTCACGACACACTACAGATACGTAGAAAAACTCATAAAGTTTTGTTCGGCTGAAACCGCACTTCAGGTTTCTGCCGCCAGAGCGCTCGAGAGCGCAGTGAGACAAAATGGCGACAGGAGCCGAGAAAGCGTATGTCGTGCTTGAAATGCACTCACATCAGTCAGTCATAACAGTGCAACGACACTTCAGGACGAAGTTGAACAAAGATCCACCAACTGTTAACTCCATTCGGCGATGGTATGCGCAGTTTAAAGCTTCTGGGTGCCTCTGTAAGGGGAAATCAACGGGTCGGCCTGCAGTGAGCGAAGGAACGGTCGAACGAGTGCGGGCAAGTTTCACGCGTAGCCCGCGGAAGTCGACGAATAAAGCAAGCAGGGAGCTAAACGTACCACAGCCGACGGTTTGGAAAATCTTACGGAAAAGGCTAAAGCAGACGCCTTACCGTTTACAATTGCTACAAGCCCTGACACCCGATGACAAAGTCAAACGCTTTGAATTTTCGGCGCGGTTGCAACAGCGCTCATGGAAGAGGATGCGTTCAGTGCGAAACTTGTTTTCAGTGATGAAGCAACATTTTTTCTTAATGGTGAAGTGAACAGACACAATGTGCGAATCTGGGCGGTTGAGAATCCTCAAGCATTCGTGCAGCAAATTCGCAATTCACCAATAGTTAACGTGTTTTGTGCAATCTCACAGCTTAAAGCTTACGGCCCCTTTATCTTCTGTGAAAAAAACGTTACAGGACACGTGTATCTGGACATGCTGGAAAATTGGCTCATGCCACAACTGGAGACCGACAGCGCCGACTTCATCTTTCAACAGGATGGTGCTCCACCGCACTTCCATCATGATGTTCGGCATTTCTTAAACAGGAGATTGGAAAACCGATGGATCGGTCGTGGTGGAGATTATGATCAGCAATTTATGTCATGGCCTCCACGCTCTCCCGACTTAACCCCATGCGATTTCTTTCTGTGGGGTTATGTGAAAGATTCAGTGTTTAAAACTCCTGTACCAAGAAACGTGCCAGAACTGCGAGCTCGCATCAACGATGCTTTCGAACTCATTGATGGGGGACATGCTGCGCCGAGTGTGGGAGGAACTTGATTATTGGCTTGATGTCTGCCGAATCACTAAAGGGGCACATATCGAACATTTGTGAATGCCTAAAAAAACTTTTTGAGTTTTTGTATGTGTGTGCAAAGCATTGTGAAAACATCTCAAATAATAAAGTTATAGTAGAGCTGTGAAACCGCTTCAATCATTTGTAATAACCCGGTACTAGGCAGCGAGAAGATAACCTTGTTTTACTTTCCTGCCTTGATTCTTAATCACATCATTTTATAATATTCCTTGCTTCCTTATTCACTACCCACTGTCCCTTCTTGCGATCTGAAAACATCGCGGAGGCATATGATTCAATTCCAGCGGCCAATGGCTCATCAGTTACTGAAGTCTGCATTTTTATTGACAGAAGAAAAACAAAACAAAACTATAAAGATATAAATAACAGAAAAGTATAATGTACTAACGAAGAAAGCTGGAGCGTTTAAATGTTGAAAAACGAAACACTACCCAAAGGCAATCAAATTTAGTATACAGTAAGGCAAAATTTATCGTATGGGCAATACTACCACCCTCATATGCGCCGTTCCGATGTGAGCATATGGCCGGGCTACTTTTCCGCTCCCCGCCTCATATTTCGCACGGTGCTAGCGAGGCAAGCGCGACGCGCGGCGCGAGAAACTGTGCCTCAACCACAACGCCGCGCGACCTGGCGCAGGCGCGCGTCGCGTCCCAGTCGCGTCGCGTCGCCATTTGCGCGGTCCCACTTGAACCTGTGAAGTTACAAAAACACGCGCTGCGCTGCATCGCGCCACACGCTCTATATGCGTCTCAATTTGCGCCTAGTTAGGTTGTGCGGGAGAAGGCGCACGCGTCAACTTGTTCACTAAATGCACGCAGTGTGGAATGTACTGGTCGACATCTCTCCTAATCAGTGTGAGCAACCAAAGTGGCCAAGTGACTTAGGACCCAGATGTTAGTTATGTCAATTGGTTATCCGACACGATGTTGTAGTGATGAACTCCTCTGATCGCGGATCAGACCTCTTTCAAGTTTAATGGTATTTACAACGCCTGTGGACGGAGTAATGAAAATGCATTCGACACACTAGTCTCACATCAGAAAAAAATTTGTTTCTACACGTAGGCTGGGCTTGTATACACTAATAAGACTCTTTTATATGCGGTCCGTCTGGCAACTAAGTGTAAGACTGTTTCACGCCATACGCTTTTCACTTTTTATGAAGTATCTTTAGTGGCCTGTAAAGCTAATACTTATTTGTTTCATGTACACAATAAATGCTTTGCATGAAAATTCGATTTATGCTGCTGTATTATAGTTTTTGTTACTCTCTCGTTTTTAAGTAACAATCAATATTTTGGAGTGTAAGATTCGTAAAGTTTAACTCATGGTTCTACTTACGATTTCTTGATCTTATTATTCTTTTTTATCACCCTGGGATTGCACTTAGTTGACCTCCTAACGCCAGGATGTCCGATGTTCACATTTTCGAGCACAATTCGACTGGACATATCACCTTCATTCTTTCACTGTGTTAGTTCCGTTTGTTCGCTCTATGTAGTGTTGCCAGCTGTAGCTGTGTGTTGCGCATTCCTCTTCTGATTGTCCTGTTGCGTCTGTATATGGGTTGATATTCGTTTGTTAGATGTGAGCGTGTATTATTGTATGTGGTACGTTCAGCGTTAGGAAAAAGGTCGAATTCTGAGTGGAGGGAGTCGCAGTTATTTAATTATTTTAATGTCTGTCGTGGTATATAAATTGGCCGTCCCCCCTCCCCTTCCCACCATATCGTCCCCCGCCCCGGCTGAATATGGAAATTTTGAGACTTCCTTGAGACCAAGCTGTGTATCTGTATTCTCTATTAATTTAGGATTACATTTCAAACAAATAAAACACAGCATTAGGGCAGTCATAAACACAAGGAAAAGGATAAGTTACGTTCAAATTCTGGAGTACTAGGAACGTATCCTAAAGGTAAATATTTTTAAACTCACAACCCTTTATTGCAAAGGTTTTACATTAACTAAATAGCCGTAACTAAAAGCATCATTAATTGAAACACTGTTCAACCATCTGCGGCCGCTTGCACTAGCAATTTGATTACAGAATGGTGCAGGTGACTTGTAAAACAAGAAACGAACATACTATAACCACTAAAACACAATTATTGTGAAGCCCACCAGAATGAAAAAAATAATCGACCTAAATTCTAGCAGTTGTTAATTAAAGAATGTCTTGGGCACAACCAGAACCATTATATTTCTTTAAAATACAGCTTTGAATTTAAAAAACACGGCTTTTCCTAAATGGTGTCGCAATAACGATGCAGCTGTTAATTTTCTCCTAAGAAATCGAACATAACTGTAACCGTCCAGTACCAAAACAGTTTACGAACGTTCACTGCCGTGAATTAATGAACCAATAATTCATACTTACAATAATTAGATTACAGTCTCTTTTGATATACCATAGTACCGCTTAAAACACACTGTAAAATCTAAACCACAAAAAGACAATTTAAATAAATCTTAAAAACAACATTTAGTAGCAAAACCATTTTTGTACATTTGGTCAACATATTAGCTGGTAAACGTAACAAACAAGAAAAGATACATACTTAAAACTAATAAACGTCAATGAGAGTTGAACAATGGACGAGATTCCACTCAAACAATCAAACTACTGGCAAGGAAAAGAGTTTATTTCATAGACTTGCAGATGCTCACTCTTATAACTGCATAGTGAGGTTTGCCTTCATCAGGCAAAACACCTTACAGCGTGAAGCCAACTAAAGAAGCATAGCATCCACAGTACACTATACTTTGCGAGCCACCCAATTCCACCGCCCAGTGCGGTTAGAAGAGCCGACTCAACTCGATGCAACGTGGACCTAAGTTCCATACGGGACGGTGTATCCCAATACAAGCCCGTGTGAGCTAACTCCGTGTAAGACGGTTAAATAACACTTCACATTCTTAAACGTGCACGTCCGCTGATACACACTTCAGACATCACACTGCCAACACAGCCACACACAATGCTCGACGTTGATTGCTGTCTGTCACCATCATTAGGACACATTTCCAAGCCACGCCATCTAGTACCCGCCGCTAAACCAATAATCTAGGAGAGCACAGCAAGCTGCTCGATCTCCCAACTTACTTACTTTATTTATTTCTCAGCTAAAGACCTGCTGCCTGTTGTTATATAGCAGATGGTACATTGTGTGATTTTACATGTTGTTGTTGTTCTTGTGGTCTTCAGTCCTGAGACTGGTTTGATGCCGCTCTCCATGCTACTCTATCCTGTGCCAGCTTCTTCATCTCCCAGTACCTACTGCAACCTACATCCTTCTGAATCTGCTTAGTGTATTCATCTCTTGGTCTCCCTCTACGATTTTTACCCACCACGCTGCCCTCCAATGCTAAATTTGTGATCCCTCGATGCCTCAAAACATGTCCTACCAACCGATCCCTTCTTCTAGTCAAGTTGTGCCACAAACTTCTCTTCTCCTCAATCCTATTCAATACCTCCTCATTAGTTACATGATCTACCCACCTTATCTTCAGCATTCTTCTGTAGCACCACATTTCGAAAGCTTCTATTCTCTTCTTGTCCAAACTAGTTATCGTCCATGTTTCACTTCCATACATGGCTACACTCCATACAAATACTTTCAGAAACGACTTCCTGACACTTAGATCTATACTCGAAGTTAACAAATTTCTCTTCTTCAGAAACGATTTCCTTGACATTGCCAGTCTACATTTTATATCCTCTCTACTTCGACCATCATCAGTTAATTTACTCCCCAAATAGCAAAACTCCTTTACTACTTTAAGTGTCTCATTTCGTAATCTAATTCCCTCGGCATCACCCGATTTAATTCGACTACATTCCATTATCCTCGTTTTGCTTTTGTTGATGTTCATCTTATATCCTCCTTTCAAGACACTGTCCATTCCGTTCAACTGCTCTTCCAAGTCCTTTGCTGTCTCTGACAGAATTACAATGTCATCGGCGAACTTCAAAGTTTTTACTTCTTCTCCATGAATTTTAATACCTACTCCGAAATTTTCTTTTGTTTCCTTTACTGCTTGCTCAATATACAAATTGAATAACATTGGGGATAGGCTACAATCCTGTCTCACTCCCTTCCCAACCACTACTTCCCTTTCATGCCCCTCGACCCTTATAACTGCCATCTGGTTTCTGTACAAATTGTAAATAGCCTTTCGCTCCCAGTATTTTATCCCTGCCACCTTCAGAATTTGAAAGAGAGTATTCCAGTTAACATTGTCAAAAGCTTTCTCTAAGTCTACAAATGCTAGAAACGTAGGTTTGCGTTTTCTTAATCTTTCTTCTAAGATAAGTCGTAAGGTTAGTATTGCCTCACGTGTTCCGACATTTCTACGGAATCCAAACTGATCTTCCCCGAGGTCGGCTTCTACAAGTTTTTCCATTCGTCTGTAAAGAATTCGCGTTAGTATTTTGCAGCTGTGACTTATTAAACTGATAGTTCGGTAATTTTTACATCTGTCAACACCTGCTTTCTTTGGGATTGGAATTATTATATTCTTCTTGAAGTCTGAGGGTATTTCGCCTGTCTCATACATCTTGCTCACCAGATGGTAGAGTTTTGTCAGGACTGGCTCTTCCAAGGCCATCAGTAGTTCTAATAGAATGTTGTCTACTCCCGGGGCCTTGTTTCGACTCAGGTCTTTCAGTGCTCTGTCAAACTCTTCACGCAGTATCTTATCTCCCATTTCGTCTTCATATGTTATATTATACAAATTCAGTTTTATTACTAGTAATTTTTTTTGTAGAGAAATTTTACAAAAGGATAAAATAAAAAAATAAAAAACCATATATGTAAATACAAATGGGTAAACACAATTATGTTTAAACTTGTTGCTAACTTAGATAATGATAATAAATAAGATAAATAATATTTTTTGATGCATTTTAAATTTATTGAAGGTGTACGTAATGGAAGAAACAAGAGATGGCAATTTAACTTAGTGATGTGACAGTTCTTCCCTTTATACCTTCTGCGTATATGGTTACATCTGTTGTCTGGCCAGCGGTAATATTTAATTGAATATATTGATTAGTTAGGTTATGATCTGTTTCCGCCGGCAAGGTAGCCCTGCGTGTTCGGTCAGAGCGTTGGTTTGCCTCTGTAATAAAAAATCTGAGTGAAAGGATCAACAACGAACTTGAACGGATGTCATGTGACGTCCGAAATGGCCAAACATAACGATTAACAACGAACAAAATGGAAAAAGCTAGCGGTCTAAGGCGCTGCGCTCATGGACCGTGCGGCTGGTCCCGGCGGAGGTTCGAGACCTCCCTCGGGCATGTGTGTGTGTCTTTGTCCTTGGGATAGTTTAGGTTAAGTAGTGTGTAAGCTTAGGGACTGATGGCCTTAGTAGTTAAGTCCCATAAGATTTCACACACATTTTTGATGTGTTTTCAAACTTAAGGTAAGAGTGGAGATTGGAAGTTGATTTAAAATGTCTCTCAACTGTCACATTCTCTTTGACCGTCCAGAGTCCGACTTTCCCCAGATGGTCTGTGTCTCGTCCCTTCATACTTTGGGCTCTCAATGCTCTCCACCCAGCGGCGAGCGAAACGTCAAGCGAAGGGACAAAAAAATCACTTGAAGCGATTATAGATCGTCTCCGCAGATAAAGTCACTATTTACTCTGGTTATGCTCTATATCATTTTTTGTTTTTGGTTGGTCGGTTGGTTGGTTGGTTTGGGGGAGGGGACCAAGCAGCGAGGTCATCGGTCCCATCGGATTAGCGAAGGATGGAGAAGGAAGTCGGCCGTGCCCTTTCAGAGGAACCATCCCGTCATTTGCCTCAAGCGAATCTGGGAAATCACAGTAAACCTAAAACAGAAGGGCCGGACGCGGGTTTGAACCGTCGTCCTCCCGAATGCGAGGTTTCTGAGTTTTTCTGCAACGTTAGAAGTTTTCTGTCGTAGCCGTCCATTCAAATAGTTTTCATATCCTGTTTCATGTTAAGTGGTTAATGCTTATGCTTTATCAGGTGTGCAGAAGAGGTAATTGGCTACTTTAATACTTACAGTTCCTTATGTGTTCTTTGTATCTCGTACTAAAGTTCGTGCCTGTCGTCCCCAGACAGACTTATTCGCAATCGTAACATTCTAGTTCGTGTATACCACCCTCATGGTATTTGTCTGGTTTTTCTATTGTAGTATATAAATGTGTCTGGAATTGTCTCTTGTTTTGTGCGGAAGGTCTAATCCTTGATTCATCAAAATATTTGCCATTCTCTTACTTGATTTATTTGCATTTGTATGTTAAGGTGTGCCATTTCTTTTTGTTACGTCGTGAATGTTCCCGTTCTGTATATTTGTGTATACTTTAGTGTCTATGTTGTTTGCAAAGTTTTGTTGGCCGTGTGTCCTCTGCTTATTTTAATTTTTCTTTAGCTGTGTTTTGATTTTGTGGTTCATACTTTGCATTAACTGATCAACTGGCCGATCAGTTCAACTGGCTCTGAGCACTATGGGACTTAACATCTATGGTCATCAGTCTCCTAGAACTTAGAACTACTTAAACCTAACTAACCTAAGGACATCACACAACACCCAGTCATCACGAGGCAGAGAAAATCCCTGGCCCCGCCGGGAATCGAACCCGGGAACCCGGGCGTGGGAAGCGAGAACGCTACCGCACGACCACGAGCTGCGGACTACTTTGCATTATATGGATGTTATATCCACTGTTTTTGCCTATGAGCTACATTTTTTGTACCCCTTTTCACAGTTGAATGTCATTTTCTCCTCTAAAAAAATTCGTTTGATTTCAGTTGCACGATAAATTACAGAACTTTAAAGGTTGTCGATTCAAGTAAATGCCTAGAGATAACAATTTTGACCAACTTAAAATCGAACCACAGAATATAGGGTGAAGACGAATGAAAAGCGAGCAAGTTTTACTGGCAGAACCTTTAGAAGACGCAAGAAATCTACTGAAGAGTGTGCCTGCGATTCCTTTTTCCGTCCTTTTCTGGGGTAATGCTTTGCGATATGAGATCGTTACCAGGCTTATTTGACGGAAGACATTTTAAGAGGTTCAACGAAGGGCAATTCGTTTTGTCTTACTATGAAATAGGGGAGAGAGAATCACGAATATGATATACGAGCTGAGGTGGAAATCAACAAAAGAAAGGCGTTTCAATATCTACCTTCAACTCCAATCCAAAAACATTTTGTAGACTCCCACCTAATGGGAAGAAAATACCACGTTACAGCACACGGGAAATCAGATATGGAACAGAAAGTTTGTTCAATTTTCCCGTCTGCTATTAGAGTGATGCCATCGAAAAATAGTCTGAAAGTGGTTCGACGAGTGTGTAGACAGACGTATTTCTGCTGGTCTGCTCACAGGCTGCTTATGTTGCGTACAGAAAAGGCATTTGACGACAGTTCGGTGAGACTGTAATGTTGTGTGCTTCTTATGTGTAATACTTCGGTATTCGTGTGAGCCTTCTGGGATTCGGCAAGAGTAGGCGCATTCTGCCTGCCACACTATCGAACTCATAACTCGATTAATTCTAGCAGCTGTTACATACCTTGTAGGCTTACAACACCGAATGACGCTGACAATAATATCCACTCACGCTGCTCACTTCGATAGCAGGTAGAGTTTAATTACCAATAACTAAACCCCAAAAAATTCGCAATCAAAAGAAATGAAAATTATTATCCCTCCTGGCAAATCAAGAAATGTTCGAGATAATGGGACCTGGAAGGCCGACACATTGAATGCACAGGCTTATAGAGCCGCACGATGATACTTATTCAGAGAAATGGGTCAACTCACCAAATTGTTTTAGTAGACAGAATCGTTTGTATTCGTTAAAGTTACTCGTTAACTGACAGATTCAGAAAATGAAATGACTGACAGATCAAGGAAAACTATGATGACAGTTCACCATGTCATCGATAGTGAAATTACTGCACATGGAATTATATGCAGGAACAAATTACCCATTGTTGAAATAAAATTCCTGTATACATTCCGTGCACTGAATAGGTGCTGAACGCACCTGAATGCTCTGTGGAACACTGCTACTCGAAAAGTTAATGATCTTTCGAAGTCTGGCCGGCTCGTTCCAGGTACAAGATATCTACCATAAAAAGGAAGCTGACGTCGTGGAATAAACACAAAAGTTGCGAGCTGCTCAGAAGAAAGGCACCGCAAATGCAAAACGTGACACTTTGACAAATAGAACAGGGAAAGAAGCGGCAGGCTGGGCTGAAGATCTCGCGATATGTTCACGATGTAACGTCCCCCAAATGGTGAACTCTACTCTGTCTGTTCCTGACCACTCTTCTTCGCTACTGGTCGAGGGGAGGAATCTCATGTTTTGCCATCGTGACAGCCGATAATTTCTCTTCACGTTTATAAATGCAAGAGAAGTCAGCAGAATTTTCTCCAGAGGTGCTTCTAATATGCTCTTAAACTGACTAGGAATTGGTGTTGGATGGGCTTTCACCCCGAATGGCTAAAAATTCGTCTGGGCGCAAAATGCAGGTAGGTCACACACTGTCTACGGCAGTACAGTAGTGGCTCTTTCTCTCCCCATGCTTCTATAAAAGACCAAAGCCATTTCTATTTATCCCCAGTCGCCTTTCTCACAGCTCTGAGAAGGTGGGGTGCGGTACTACGGCCTAGCAGGATCGTCACCTGCGCCAGTATTCTTAGCTGTTATGTCCTTGAGGGAATTCAGGAAACGTCCAGGAAATCCACTTCTCTGTCACCCTACGTCCTAAGTTTGCAATTTTCCTTTCTCACGACTTTCCAGCAACGGCGAATCAAACGAGTTCAATACTCAAGACTTCACAAACTCTGCTTATCCATCCACA
Organism: Schistocerca piceifrons; assembly: GCF_021461385.2. NCBI lineage: Eukaryota > Metazoa > Arthropoda > Insecta > Orthoptera > Acrididae > Schistocerca > Schistocerca piceifrons. The sequence goes on along the minus strand of NC_060139.1, from coordinate 18,133,164 downwards.
AAATTTCGGCTAAAACAACAGCAATAATTACACTGTCGGAAAAAAGTAATACACCTAGAGAGACAACGTCGATTTTGTTCAGATGATGGCATATGCCACCGGGGGGCGTGGGGGGGGGGGGGGGGGGAATAGTAGATGTACTGATAATGGTTTCAGTGTGGCCAGCCACTGAGAGCGTAGTGGCATAGCTGCAAGAGCGCCATCTGTGTCTACACTTTAACAGAGAATACTCGCAGCCAGAAGGCTCAGTGTGGTACAAAGATGTGAAGTAAGCAGGCAACCATGCGACGGACACCTATCCGTGCTTCCTACAGGCAGCTGAGTAAGTTTAAATTGGGTCAAATTGTGGCTGGATAGCCGATTCAGAGGACTGCAACATAAGTTGGACGTGCTGTGTCAGTTGTGAAACAATGTTGGTATCTGTGGTCATTGCCAATCACACAGGCATGATTCTAGATGTCCATACAGTACAGACTCTCGCCAGGATCGTCATACTGTAAGGGCAGCAGTGGCAGATCGTACAGCTAGCACAGCACAGGCGAGAGGCATTGTGAGCCCAGACGTGTCAACACGAACTGTTGCGCACCAGTGGCACTACGGGCACACACTCTTCCAGTCCATCTTCCACTCACGCTGCAGCATCGACGTGCACAACTCGACTGGTGCCGTCAGAGGATCACTTGGATGGCTTGCACACAAGTGATGGTCGTTTGTATTGGGTCTCACTGTTTAGAGCAGGGCCGGCCAGAAATTCTGCACGCGTGCGGTGCGTCTGCACATGTGCAACTTCCGGGTCACAGCGTGCACGCCGCAGCCATCAGCGTTCATGTAGTGGATGCTTCTACCCACAGATGTCGCTTTATCCACTTGCTGGGATACTCTGTACCGGCGCATTCTAGTGTTCTTTCTACAGCTTGCAAGCCAACCATGGGAAGGTATTTCGCGTATTAAACATTTGAAATACTATCACAGTCTACTCATTGAGACGTCTACTTTTATGTTAACAGTGTAACCCAGTAAGACAAGTAATACAGTTAACAACCGGGGGGTTTTAGTAATGCAGCATGTAAACACGCGTAATGTTTTTGATCTAGTATTTAAGAAAGAGAGCACTTATTCATGATTTCAGATAACATTGAACTAATGCAAGTTTTCGTATAACTAATTCTCGGTGCCCTCACTTACACCCACATAATTTCTGTCTCACTGACCTCTGAACAGAATGATAACCGCAGACCTCTCGATGATCACCTGTTATTTCAATACCATTATTCCTATACCTTTCATGAGTTACGTCTGAAATCTGCATAATAACCGAAAATTAGATGAATGTTATGCTTTATCGACTTCAGCTGAGCGTAGCCCTTCACACATTAAAAAAAAAACCTAAATGTAAGTATAAATTGGAACAATCAGTTTAATGACCACCTTTCCTGATAATAATGTAACATGGATCAGAATGAGGCAATAATGCACAATTAGTAAACAATAATTTTTAATTATGAAAGGAATAAATCCAAACACGTTTATCACTGGTCATGAGAAATGACAATCGAGTTGATGTGTCTCATCCATTTTCTTAAGGACATTTAATTTTGCTTGCCGTTCTTCACTGTTGAGTACACTACACTCGTCTTTGTGATATGTATTGTAGTGTCTTTCAATTGAAAACTTACGCTGGCCGCCTATTATTCGGCGGCACAGCAAACATTGTGAGTTTTCACCAACGGCTACAAAAAAGAATTGCAGTTTCCAGTCATTTTTAAACGACTGAGAACATAGATCCCCCGTCCTTTGCTTTTTCACAGTACCTGCCATTTCTTAGTACTTCTCTGTTAAGGTTGCGGTTACCAAGGGTAAACGAGACTGGGTATGTTGCGCTCTTGCTTGTACCACATAAACAGGGTAGTGGAGCCGCCGCCGTTCATTTGGGACACATGTCTAATAACAGATGTCGCTGTCGCTCGATGTGGCACACGTGCGCACTTGTGGAGCACTTCCGCACGTCTGCACTCTGTGCAGCGTTTGGCCGGCCCTGCTTTAGAGGCACAAAAGGAGTGGGTGTTTTCAGCTCGTTACTAAATGCAAACAAGTAGGAGGCAGAGTTGATAGGGGCTGAAAGACTCCAGGTTCCAATCATATGCGGTACGGCACACTGTTAGACAGAACGATTATTATTCAAGAAACACATAGTACAATGAAATTACTTATCTTCAGTAGTTTGTAGGACTGTAGCTACGGCTAATAACTAATACAACATATTCTCAGGGACTAAGCGTGATGGGCCCTCCTCAGAGAATCAATGCAAATATTACAGAACTGGTTGAGGGCCGATTATGAAAGTGCGTCTGCCTAGGATGAGATCTAGCTAAGAAGTGGACGAGGCACACTCCAGTTCCGTCGAGCTGCACAGCCCGCTAGAATGCGCTCTGCTCGGCAGACAACGGGCTGCCGACCTTGTGTTGGCGCGGCGTTGTAGTAGCATCTGTGGCAATGATACTACAGTTTGTGTTTATGATGTGGATCTGGTGAGTACTGTTTCATAGAATCAGTTCGTTCACTACTCACTGGCCCCACCCACCTCAGACCTTACTGTGCAACAAGCTGCAATTCTCGTTCACGTTTGGTGTTTCTGGAGGGGACGTCAAGCAGCAGCCGGTACATGCAGAATACTGCAGACCCATTCTTTTTTCCCGTTCTTCCAGCAGTAAAGTGATGTGTTGTTCTTACAGAATAATGCTCGTCCGTACACATTCATGAAATTTAACGCCGTCTGAAAGACGTGGCGCAACTTCCCTGCCCATTAAGATCTCGGTCTTGTGTCCAGTCGACACATGTGGAATCTAATGGGACGAGAAGTGACTCATGAGACTCGTCAACCAACAGCTGTTGCAGAGCTACAAGAACAAGTCTAGTAGATGTGGTATAACGTATCCCATGAAAGTATTCACTATCAGTATGATTGACTGGATGACAGAGTCAGGGACTGCATTGCCGCCTACGGAGGCTACACCACATACAAGTGTGGGCGCTTCGGCATGAGTCGTTATCTGGGGCTCACTACCACTTGTGGTACTGATCTGTAAATGCAACGATTCAATGTTCTCCTTATGCACTGTTGCTGTCTTCAGTGAACTGATAACTTCTGACCACTCCGTCATCAGGCCACAAGTGGCCCATCGGGACTATCCGACCGCCGTGTCATCCTCAGTTGAGGATGCGGACAGGAGCGGCGTGTGATCAGCACACCACTCTCCCGGTCGTTACGGTGGTTTTCTTTGACCGGAGCCGCTACAATTCGGTCGAATAGCTCGTCAATTGGCATCCCGTGGCGGAGTGCACCCCGAAAAATGGCAACATCACCATCACATAGTGGCCCGGATGGTCACCCAGCCAAGTGCCGGCCACGCCCGACAGCGCTTAACTTAGGCGATCTGACGGGAATCGGTGTATCCACTGCGGCAAGGCCGTTGCCCCAATACCTCTAAGGGTATGCAACAATCCTTTCTAAATTCCCCCCCCCCCCCCCCAGGAGTGTGTTTAGCGACACGTGACTCAGGAGTTACGCCACATGACATTACGCGCATTTCCCTTATTAACTATTCCATAAGGCTTTTGAAAGTCCCTTATTTGATCTGGCACATTACCAGACACTGCTTTTGATTTGACGTGTCCATTTCGTGTAACATATGTGCCACAACATTTCCTGCCAATACTGCGTACTCGTCAGCAGCTATTCCCAGAGCTAACGACGCTGGCGAACGCCCGCGTCACTCGTTATGGGCAGGCGCACACAGTGTCTGGCGCACACCGACAGTCGTACAGCCGCGCAGCAGCTGTCGCGCGGCCCACGGCGGTCGTTGCCTGCGCGGCGCGGCGCGGCGCGCATCAAATATTTACGAGGTCGCGCGGTGATTGGCCGGCGCTCGCGTGCTGCGCTGCCGTGACTGGCCCGCACGCACGCTCTCCCCGCGTTCCACGATCCCCGCCGATAGCGCGCGCGCGGCTATTTTCCCTGGGCGCCGCTGACGCCCGTGTTTGCAGCCCGTAATGGATGTCGATCGTCGATAGCCGCGTGGCCACCCCCACCGAAACCCACCGTTTCTTTTTCCGTTCTACGCCGTGCGTCGCGAAGTCTGAGCTGGGAGAACTTAGGGCCGCATGACTGACATCTACATCATGTGGTGTGCGTACTGTAAGACCTTCGGTACGCACACCATCAGGTTATTTGACTTGTCGCTCTAACGAAGTAGGCGAGTGTCAGCAATATGTCTCGTGGTCTTATCGTGGCGTGTTTATCTTCTGCCGTTAGGTCAGACGATAGAAATGCCACTTGCAAGTTTAGAGTAGCAGATTGACGGTGACCAACTTTAAACTGAACTTGATTAATTTTAACACACATTTATTAAAATAATAACAAGCATAAAAATAACTTTACTTGGTTCTGGATGCTATTTACAATTGACAATCCGAAGTTCCTTTGGTCTTGGTACGTTAATCTTATTCTCACATATCTCTGATACTTGACAAAGTGTCTATTCATTTATCTCCATGGCTATGTACAGGAATATGGTAATCTTATTAGGCGCATACTGAAGCTTGACTATAGACTGGTACAGACAAATGCAGACCAATGCAGACTAATATAGACTGACTAATCAGAGGTCTGTACACTCATTATAATACCTCGCGCGTTCAGGTATCACTGCTCGAGTGTGATCCGCTAGGAGAAAAGGTTCTACCTTAGCAGCAATCTCATTGGCTGCATTACATATTAATACGCGGATCGGCGGAAACACAATTTGGTGCGTCTCTAAGACAGCACCATCTCGTAGTGCGGAGACGGACGAGAGCTGCGCCTGCGCTGTTGTGCTTAGCGGGGCGCGCTCTAGTGGGAAAGTTGTGTACGCGCTGACTACGTGGAACTATGTACACAACACATCTACATATACATCTACATGGACACTGTGCAAATCATATTTATTTATTTAATTAAGCTGATCAGATTAGGGCCAGTGTCCCACACATGCAGCATTTCACACATCAGAGTTACATCATGACAATAGTTTCAATAAGAAATTGACTGTTTTTTGAAGCCGGACATGTTTTTAAGTTCTTTAACATAACGACGGATGTTATTCCAGAGTCGGGTTCTCGCTACTGTAAAGGAACTTGGAGGAGGTGACTGAGCTATGCAGTGGAACAGAGAGGATTTTATTATGATGGGAACGTGTGTTTCTGTCATGCTGTTCCGACATAAACCTTAAGGACGAGAAGAGATATGAGGGACAGTGTGCATTTATAAGGCAGTAGATGAGACAGAGTGTATGGAAATCTCTGCGTTTGTCTGCACGCAGTCAGGACAATTTTGCATATGCTGGTGAAATGTGATAAAAAAAAGTCGAACGTCACAGATATATTGCACGCAGGCATTCATGACCAGTTCCAGACGTCGCGAATTTTCCTGAGAGAGGCCTTGTAGGAGAATATTGCTGTAATCAATGATTGGGAGTATAATCGTTTGTACTAATTTCTTTTTCGGATCGAAAGAGAAGAGTTTTTTTTATATTTTTTTAGGACATCAATGGATGTTAATGCTTTTTTGCACACTGCAGTTACGTGCTCTGTCCAATTTAGATTTTCATCTATTATTACTCCCAAACTCTTTGCTGAGGGAGAGAAGTTAATATTTGTTCCATTTATGATAAGAGATAGTACGGATTCCCGATGTTTTGGGCTAACAAGTGACCAACAAGTACCGCTTGGATTTTAGATGGGTTTAGTTTTAGTCCTATGTCCTGTGCCCACTTTTATAGTCCATCGAGGTCAGTACTGAAATTTTCAATAGCTTTCTTAAGATTGCTTGGTTTCGCACTTAGATACAACTGAAGGTCATCAGCATACATATAATACTTGCAATAGGTCAGAACCGATGACAGAAGTGCCTGGCAGAGGGTTCATCGAACCACCTTCAAAATTCTCTGTTATTCCAATCTCGTATAGCGCGTGGAAAGAATGAACACCTTTATTCATTCCGTATGAGCTCTGATTTCCATTATTTTATAGTGGTGATCGTTCCGCCCTATGTAGGTCGGTGTCAACAAAATATTTTCGCATTCGGAGGAGAAAGTTGGTGATTGGAATTTCGTGAGAAGATTCCGCCGCAGCGAAAAACGCCTTCCTTTTAATGATTTCCAGCCCAAGTCCTGTATCATTTCTGTGACACTCTCTCCCATATTTCGCGATAATACAAAACGTCCTGCCTTTCTTTGAACTTTTTCGATGTACTCCGTCAGTCCTAGCTGGTAAGGATCCCACACCACGCAGCAGTATTCTAAAAGAGGACGGACAAGCGTAGTGTAGGTAGTCTCCTTAGTAGATCTGTTACATTTTCTAAGTGTGTTGCCAATAAAACGAAGCCTTTGATTAGCCTTCCCCACAACGTTTCCCCGGTTCTTTCCAATTTAAGTTGTTCGTAATTGTAATACCTACGTATTCAGTTGAATTTACAGCTTTTAGATTAGACTGATTTATCGTGTAACCGAAGTTTGAGTTCCTTTTAGCACTCATGTGGATGACCTCACACTTTTCGTTATTTAGGGTCAACTGCCAATTTTTGCATCTTACAAATACCTTTTCTAAATCGTCATCTGCAAACAACCGAAGACGACTGCTCAGATTGTCTCCCAAATCGTTTATATAGATAAGGAACAGCAAAGGGCCTATAACACTACCATGGGGAACGCCTGAAATCACTTCTGTTTTGTTCGATGACTTTCCGTCAATTGCTACGAACTGTGACCTCTCTGACAGGAAATCACAAATCCAGTCACATAACAAACGATGGTCCATAAGCACGCAATTTCACTACGAGCTGCTGGTGCGGTACAGTGTCAAAAGCCTTCCGGAAATACAGGAATACGGAATCGATCTTAAATCCCTTGTCGATAGCACTCAACACTTCATGTGAATAAAGAGCTACTTGTGTTTCACAGGAACGATGTTTTCTAAACCCATGTTGACTGTGTGTCAATAGACCGTTTCCTTCGAGGTAATTCAAAAAATGTTAAAATGTGTGTGAAATCTTAAGGGACTTAACTGCAAAGATCATCAGTCCCTAAGCTTACACACTACTTAATCTAAATTATCCTAAGCACAAACACACACACACACACGCCCGAGGAACCAGTCGCACAGTCCATGACTGCAGCGCCTGAGACCGCTCGGCTAATCCCGCGCGGCTTTCGAGGTAATTCATAATGTTCGAACACAATATATGTTCTAAAGTCCTGCTGCATATCAACGTTAACGATATGGGCCTGTAATTCAGCGGATTACTCCTACTACCTTTCTTGAATATTGGTGTGACATGTGCAACTTTCCAGTCTTTGGGTACGGATCTTTCGTCGAGCGAACGGTTGTATATGATTGTCAAATATGGAGCTAATGCATCAGCATACTCCGAAAGGAACGTAATTGGTATACAGTATATACCAGGAGACTTGCCTTTATTAAGTGATTTGAGTTGCCTCACTACTCCGAGGATATTTACTTGTACGTCACTCATGTTGGTAGCTGCTCTCGATTCGAATCCTGGAACATTTACTTCGGCTTCTTTTGTGAAGGCATTTCGGAAGGCTGTGTTTAGTAAATCTGCTTTGGCAGCACTGTCTTCGATAGTATCTCCATTGACGCTCCAGCATTCGGTGCGTCCTTTTAAACTCGAGGACCGCGCCACTGCACGTGCGGCCACAGATACACAAGGCCCCAGAGACGACGATCGGGGGCAAAGACGTACAACACGTGCGTGAATTACATCTATGGCTGCACAGTCGACCCACGTAGCGATATCGCTGCGCCGTTGCGAGCTATACTGTGGCGACGTCTTCATAAGTTTCTTACAGAAAGTTCCGAATTGCAGGATTTATCCGAGATGAAACCGCTATCGTTATTAATTAACTTGAAGCCTACAGTGTTTTGGAGCTATGTTGATGACAAGTTTGTCGTGTGGGCCCCATGGTGAAAACAAATTACAAATTCTTTGACCATCTGAATTGCATCCATAGTCACATCCAGTTTACAATGCAGATCGAAAAAGAGGAATGCTGTCCATTTTTGGATATTTTGGTACAATCAAAAGATTATGGCACTCGGGGCCATGCAGTATATCAGAAACCGACTCACACGTATTTAGATTTATGTGCAAATAGTTGCCACTATTCTTCCCCGACTAACAGTGTTCTCAGAATTCTGATACACGCATCATATATATCACCGCTGACGTGAGCACTCTGGAGGACGAACTTCTACACTTGAACAGAGTTTTTGAATTCAGCAGATGCTTAAGGCATTACGAATGGCCGGCCACGGTGTTGGTTCAAATGGTTCAAATGGCTCTGAGCACTATGGGACTCAACTTCTGAGGTCATCAGTCCCCTAGAACTTAGAACTACTTAAACCTAACTAACCTAAGGACATCACACACATCCATGCCCGAGGCAGGATTCGAACCTGCGACCAGCGGCCGCGCAGTTCCAGAATCCGGCCGCGGTGTCCGAGTGGTTCTAGGCGCTTCAGTCTTGAACCGCGCGACTGCTACGGTCGCAGATTCGAATCCTGCCTCGTGCATGGATGTGTCTGATGACCTTATGTTAGTTAGGTTTAAGTATTTCTACGTTCTAGGGGACTGATGACCTCAGATGTTAAGTCCCATAGTGCTCAGAGCCATTTGAACCATTACGAATGAAACTATCGGTGGGCATAAGGAATGCTGAAGCGCACAAGGTAACTTTCAATCCATGGCTTTCCTGCCGTATGTGGGAAGCTTGTCGCCAAAAATAGGACGGATCCCCAGGAAACATAAATTAAAATGAAAATGGCGTCAGACAGGATCTGTTTTGAACAAGTCAAAAACGTCCGAAATGTGCCCGCCCATCAGAAAATGTGGCTGGAGAAAATGCTTCAGAGCCCTACAAAATCAGTCCGACGCCCCTCGCATGTGACCGGCGTATCTTGTCGAACGCGCGGGCGAATACTCCACCTGGACCTGGGCATGCATTAAAACCAGCAGATGTTTCTCCTGCTTTATGAGTGGCTGCTCACTGAGGTAACAATGAATGGTTTGGACATGGATCTGTTCTTTATGTCTGATGAAGCCTGGTTTCATCTGGGTGGTTACGCCAACTAACAGAATCACAGGTCCCGGACAGAGTAGAATCCGCATAACTTCCACAAGACATCATTGCATGGTCAGAAGGTTGGGATTTCGTGTGCAGTGTCTGCGGGCGCATTATTGGTCCCACCTTCCTTCATGAGACGGTGACTTCGGCGCTTTACATTGCGAACTTTTTGAAATCATTTGTGGCAGGAGTAACGGAGGAGGAAAAGACCTGCAGTTACTTCCAAAAGGTTGGGGCAGCCGCCCACATAGACGGCCGATCATTGGAGCACATTTACGCAATCTTCACGCCTCACGGAGAAGGGAGGAGGAGGAGATTAGTGTTTAACGTCCCGTCGACAACGAGGTCATTAGAGACGGAGCGCAAGCTCGGGTGAGGGAAGGATGGGGAAGGAAATCGGCCGTGCCCTTTCAAAGGAACCATCCCGGCATTTGCCTGAAGCGATTTACGGAAATCACGGAAAACCTAAATCAGGATAGCCGGAGACGGGATTGAACCGTCGTCCTCCCGAATGCGAGTACGCCTGACGGAGTTGTTGGCAGTCAGTCTGATAGCGACCCAAGCTGACCACCCTGCTCAGCTGATCTGTCAGTGTGCGGTTAATTTGTGTGGGGAGCCCTCAATTCTAGGGTGTGTCGCAACGACCTCATAGTCATCAAGAACTGCACCAGAACATTTAGGATGAGTCTGCAGCAATTCTAGTAGTCCAGCTTCTATACGTCTTCAGCAACTTGCTGGCCAGATGCCAAAAGGTGCCAACACGTGAAAGGCAGTCACTTTCAACATCATAGACAGGTTAGTACTGTATTTTCTTTCCCCTGCTCTGTTTCTTTGTACCTCGAAACTCTATTCTGTTTTATTTGCCCCAGTCTGTAGTAACAACAATGAGTACAGTAGTTCCGGACTTTGTCATTAAAGGATGGGTCGAGTTTGACTACTGTCGTCCGGACTTTTCTCATCCGGGAGCCACATGTTGCCAAAATTGATTCGTCAGGTGCCTCTGGCACACGCCACGCCGGGCGCACAAGTTGGCCACCGCACACCAGCCCCGTGCTTGCTTCGTCCAGGTTGCTGCTATCCGACTCCACACTCTGGGCTTGCACATGCCTCAAAAAGCCCCTCTACATTGGCGGTCGCGCCCTCTTGCGATTGTCCAAAGTATCTCAGTGAGACTGACGATTGATAAATCGAAATACAACATATCAGTGCTACCGTCAAGTAACGCACGTTCGAAACATACAATTTCTACAGTATATTACTTAAGGTAACTAAAAGAAAGAAATACGTAATTAGACGCACGGGAACGACGCTTTTATTCAGTGACAATAATTACTCTGAAGTCACCATACACTGGACTCGCATTCGGGAGGATGACGGTTCAAATCAACGTCCGGCGACTCAGTTTTACGTTTTCGTGACTTCTCTAAAAGACCCAGGCATTTACCGGGATGGTTCCTACGAAAGGGAACGGCCGATTTCCTTCCCCATCCGTGAAACAATTCGACCTTGTGTTCAGTCTCTAATGACCTCTGTGTCGACGGGGCGAAAAACCAGATCTCTTCCTTTCTTTTTTTGAAGTCAGTGTGATTCGTGATGGCCTCCTGAACGGTCCAAAAGACGGGACATTGTTCTTAATAGGGTGTGTGATCATCACAGAGCCATGCTCTGAAACGTGCCCGCATGCTGGCCGCAAGCTTCCCAAGGAATTCTTGCAGTAGGGAGTTTCATTCTTTCACCAGCAAGGCTGCAACTGGTGGATGGTCGTTGATGCATCTGGACCTGCTGTAGTACGTCTCCCCAACGCATTCCAAACGTGTTCGATGGGATTAAAGACTGGGCAATGGACAGCCCATACGGCGAACACCCTAGCGTTCTAGGAGACCTCTACTTGTGACGTTCGATGCCATCGGGCCCTGTCACCCATAGAAGTGAAGTCAGGGCCGAGTGTATCCTGGACAGGAGGCAATTGGGGAAGTAGTATAATGTCACACTAACGTTGAACAGTGAGTGTATCGTGTTGGAAGATCTGGAGGTCAACACGACCATGCAACGTTAGCCCCCCCCCCCCCCCACACACACACACCATAAAAATGGCACGATCATATTGGACTGAGTTGGTCATATCATCATATGGCGAGCGCTTCCAGGAAGTTTGTCGAACATAATTGTTGAAGGTGTGGTCAAGGTGTTATGGTGTGGAAAGCATAATGTTGCATGGGTGTACCGACCTCCAGCCCTTTGAACTCGCTACGCTTACCGGTAAACGTAAGTGTGACACTGTACTCCTTACCACCTTTTCAGGAGTGCATTTTTATAGATAACAGGTGGGGGAGCTCTAGGAATGAGAGGATACTCGGTGAATGGACTGGCCGGCCCAGTCCCCCGAATCTGGTGGAAGAATAAAACGTTCTATAACAATAACTCCTTACCAACGAGACGAGGTATTTACGCAAGTAAAGCTGTGAGTCGCTCAGTTGGTAGAGCACTTGCTCGCAAAATGGAAAAGTCCCGAGTTCGGGTCTCGGTCCAGCACACTGTTTTAAACTACCAGGAAGTTTCAACTCCTTACCAAACTTGTGAGCAGCGTGGGAGCACTTTGCAGACTATACATTGCCGTGTTACTATACTGTAGCAGTTCTGTCTACATACGACCCAAGTTTGAGCGAGGAGTGCCACACGACACGAAAGTGGTTTCGTCCTCAAGTTTTGCACACCAAAGTACGGGGTGTTCAAAAAGTCTCTCCGCAGTGCCCTATGATTGTTAGCCGCGCGTGCCATATGATTGTTCGCCTGCCTGGGTTACTTCCCTTCAAGTGGACTCTCCCAACATTCAGAAAGTCTCTCCGGAGTGCCATATGATTGTTAGCCGGTTATTTTCAACAAGGTGGTGTAACTGTGCGTACAGCTCGCCTTTCAGTGTCACTGCTTGCTGATGTTTTTGGTGATCGCATATTTCACAGGGACTTTGGCATCTACGATCGCCTGACCTAACACTACCTTACTTTTTCTTCTGGGCTGCAGCGAAAGCAACTGTCTATAAGAACTGTCCAAAATCCATCGATGAATTGAAAACTGCAATATCCACTTTCACTGCTTCTGTTAAACAGGAAATGTCACAGGTTGTGTTTGGAAACATGATTAGACGAATTGAATTGTGTAGTCAACAACAGGAAGGAAACTTTCAACATTTAATGCGAAAATTTGTAAGTAAAAATGAATATTCAAAAAATTAATAACTTGCATTGCACTGAGTTTCATTTCGGTATATTCACTGCGGCATACGGCACGCGCGGCTAACTATCATACGGCACTGCGGAGAGGCTTTTTGAACACCCCGTATAAGAACAGCCACTGCTGCTGAATATTGTTATAAATGTTCTTCACTCATCATTATAAAAAAAATTAGAAATCAATATGAAACGACAGATCTCATTTAACTTACTACATCTACATACGTAGTGCCTAAAATAGCTTACGGTGTGTACCGCAGGCCTCGTCGGGCTGTTCATTACCTATTGGTACATCGGAAGAACGTATTTCTTTAACTTTACCCTCTTGGTGATTGTGAGGATGAATATGGGATGAAGGGACATGCTGACTGACCTTTCTTCGACCGTACATATCGGAATTGTTATATTAAACTTTTCCAGGTGGTACAGTTGGTCTCTTGTCAGATCTGCCGTTAGGTCTGATTATCTACCTGAATCTTTAGAGATTTCTACAAAGTCATGAAAAAATGCGCCACTCGCTTTCCGATCTTCTCTGCTTTATTTGGTAAGGAGTTTGACGAGCAGTCGTCAAGAATCGCTCGAAGGAGAGTTTTTGAATTTCTCGTTCGTGGATGACTTACATTTCCTAACTGTGCAATATGCCGTTCATACAACTAGTTTCATGTGATTTACTTTAAATCAATCCAGACGATAATTTCCATATGTTTAAAGACTGGGTTTCCAGTGATTCTGCCCATGTCCGGTAATAGAACCGTCTTTCCTATAGTTGTCACTGCATCTCCATATCTGTCGTCATCTGTTTCTATTTTTCCATGCTCCCTCGTCTTTTTATGTTTCTCATCATGGCCTCCTTTACCAGATATAACCAGGCAACCTTCAGCTTCTTTCTTCTCTTTCTTCCGTGAAGATACTACATCAAAGTCTTGTTTGACGATCTCATCTGTAACTTGCATTATATGTCCATACCTGGCGAGCTTTAGTTTTTTTTTAATTCTGTGATGATATTTTGTGACCGTGTCATTTGCGTAATCTTAATATTTTTTACGTGGTCTCTCCGAGATATCCTACAATATCTACTGCAATAATCGATTTCTACATCTGGGTGATCTACTGTAAGGCGTAACCTACAATGTATTAATCAATAACGTACATTAGGGTCAAGTCCACACCCTGCAGCGAACACGACCTTGAGCAGTAACGACGCTACAGCACACTCTCGGAAGAATGCAGGAACTTATTTTCACATGTAACTGTTAACTCCCACAGGAACGAGGAGCTGATTTCCATTTGCCAGTACAGCTGACCCAATACTCGTTATGCTCGCACACAGTACTACGGAATGCCTTTTGGGAAATCAAAAAAACTCTTGTTTCAACCTAAATGCTGCTTTACACTACCTTCTGGATTTCATGGATGAATAGAGCAACATTCAGAAGACCGCTGTTGTCAGTAAAACTACATGGTTATACACAAATGATTGAAGCGATTTCACAGCTCTACAATAACTTTATTACTTCAGATATTTTCACAATGCTTTGCACACACATACAAAAACTCAAAAAGTTTTTTTAGGCATTCACAAATGTTCGATATGTGCCCCTTTAGTGATTCGGCAGACATGAAGCCGATAATCAAGTTCCTCCCACACTCGGCGCAGCATGTCCCCATCAATGAGTTCGAAAGCATCGTTGATGCGAGCTCGCAGTTCTGGCACGTTTCTTGGTAGAGGAGGTTTAAACACTGAATCTTTCACATAACCCCACAGAAAGAAATCGCATGGGGTTAAGTCGGGAGAGCGTGGAGGCCATGACATGAATTGTTGATCATGATCTCCACCACGACCGATCCATCGGTCCTCCAATCTCCTGTTTAAGAAATGCTTCTGCTTTAGCCTTTTCCGTAAGATTATCCAAACCGTCGGCTGTGGCACGTTTAGCTCCCTGCTTGCTTTATTCGTCGACTTGCGCGGGCTACGCATGAAACTTGCCCGCACGCGTTCAACCGTTTCTTCGCTCACTGCAGGCCGACCCGTTGATTTCCCCCTACAGAGGCATCCAGAAGCTTTAAACTGCGCATACCATCGCCGAATGGAGTTAGCAGTTGGTGGATCTTTGTCGAACTTCGTCCTGAAGTGTCGTTGCACTGTTATGACTGACTGATGTGAGTGCATTTCAAGCAAGACATACGCTTTCTCGGCTCCTGTCGCCATTTTGTCTCACTGCGCTCTCGAGCGCTCTGGCGGCAGAAACCTGAAGTGCGGCTTCAGCCGAACAAAACTTTATGAGTTTTTCTACGTATCTGTAGTGTGTCGTGACCATGTGTCAATGAATGGAGCTACAGTGAATTTATGAAATCGTTTCAATCATTTGTAATAACCCTGTACAAAGGTATTTTCGTGGTTTTATGTGTGTGTGTGTGTGTGTGTGTGTGTGTGTGTGTGTGTGTGTGTGTGCGCACGTGAGTGCGCGTGCGTCTGCGTGTGTATGAGTGTGTGCAGCAGGCCAACGCAACTATCACAAGCAAGTAGCTAAATTCTTAGCGAAGCTGCCCTGAGTACGCTCTCGGTGTCCAGATCACAACTTTTGCTGCCGCCTGGTCGTGTGCGCGACAAGAGGGCGTGTTGCGGGTCGTAAGAGAGAAGCAAGAGGCGGGGCGAGCCGTGAGCCGGGAGTCGCCGCAGAGTTACGAGCCGAGCAGCGACTCCGGTAAGGCCACAAGGAGAGGCCAGCGACGCCAAACTTGGCCGCAGTCTCCGACCACGCCCACACCGCGCGCCGCCGTCGCAAACGAGGACAAACCGTAGCACCGGCGAGTGAGGTGGCTGCTCTGTGGCCCTCTCAACTTCTTGAAGTCGTGGGGGTGAAAACATTTAGCACTAACAATGAAATTTGGATTTTCAAACTAGTGTATCCGACCTGAATGATTGTAAATTGAGGCTACGAAAAAGTCCGGTATAAGGCACAAACTGTGCCCAACTAATAATCAGTCGAGATTTTGGAAGGATGCCTTTTAGCGAAGTGAAACTAATCCCCCGATTTCAGTAAAACCTGTGTCCCAACGTTGTGCAGATAAACACCACCCTCAGGAATTGTCACGCTCTCTATCCTGTGCACGGATGTCTGACTAGAAAACAATATATTAGGCCCTGACTTTAACGAAAATTTATGAGTTGACCCAAATGAGATCGACAGGAAGTGCAAAATGGCTAAGCAGGGATGGCTAGAGCACAAATGTAAGGATGTAGAGGCTTATCTCACTAGGGGTAAGATGGATACTGCCTACAGGAAAATTAAAGAGGCCTTATGAGATAAGAGAACCACTTGTATGAACATCAAGAGCTCAGATGGAAACCCAGTTCTAAGCAAAGAAGGGAAAGCAGAAAGGTGGAAGGAGTATATAGAGGGTCTATTCAAGGGCGATGTACTTGAGGACAATATTATGGAAATGGAAGAGGATGTAGATGAAGATGAAATGGGAGATACGATACTGCGTGAAGCGTTTGACAGAGCACTGAAAGACCTGAGTCGAAACAAGGCCCCCGGAATAGACAACATTCCATTGGAACTTCTGACGGCCTTGGGAGAGCCAGTCCTGACTAAACTCTACCATCTGGTGAGCAAGATGTATGAAACAGGCGAAATACCCTCACACTTCAAGAAGAATATCATAATTCCGATCCCAAAAAAGCAGGTGTTGACAGATGTGAAAATTACCGAACAATCAGTTTAATAAGACACAGCTGCAAAATACTAACACGAATTCTTTACAGACGAATGGAAAAACTAGTAGAAGCCGACCTCGAGGAAGATCAGTTTGGATTCCGTAGAAATACTGGAACACGTGAGGCAATACTGACCTTACGACTTATCTTAGAAGAAAGATTAAGAAAAGGCAAACCTACGTTTCTAGCATTTGTAGACATAGAGGAAGCTTTTGACAATGTTAACTGGAATACTCTCTTTCAAATTCTGAAGGTGGCAGGGGTAAAATACAGGGAGCGAAAGGCTATTTACAATTTGTACAAAAACCAGATGGCAGTTATAAGAGTCGAGGGACATGAAAGGGAAGCAGTGGTTGGGAAGGGAGTAAGACAGGGCTGTAGCCCCTCCCCGATGTTATTCAATCTGTATATTGAGCAAGCAATAAAGGAAACAAAAGAAAAATTCGGAGTAGGTATTAAAATCCATGGAGAAGAAATAAAAACTTTGAGGTTCGCCGATGACATTGTAATTCTGTCAGAGACAGCAAAGGACTTGGAAGAGCAGTTGAATGGAATAGACAGTGTCTTGAAAGGAGGATATAAGATGAACGTCAACAAAAGCAAAACGAGGATAATGGAATGTAGTCGAATTAAGTCGGGAGATGCTGAGGGAATTAGATTAGAAAATGAGACACTTAAAGTAGTAAAGGAGTTTTGTTATTTGGGGAGCAAAATAACTGATGATGGTCGAAGTAGAGAGGATATAAAATGTAGACTGGCAATGGCAAGGAAAGCGTTTCTGAAGAAGAGAAATTTGTTAACATCGAGTATAGATTTAAGTGTAAGGAAATTGTTTCTGAAAGTATTTGTATGGAGTGTAGCCATGTATGGAAGTGAAACATGGACGATAAATAGTTTGGACAAGAAGAAAATAGAAGCTTTCGAAATGTGGTGCTACAGAAGAATGCTGAAGATTAGATGGGTAGATCACATAACTAATGAAGTATTGAGTAGGATTGGGGAGAAGAGAAGTTTGTGGCACAACTTGACCAGAAGAAGGGATCGGTTGGTAGGACATGTTCTGAGACATCAAGGGATCACCAATTTGGTATTGGAGGGCAGCGTGGAGGGTAAAAATCGTAAAGGGAGACCAAGAGATGAATACACTAAGCAGATTCAGAAGGATGTAGGTTGCAGTAGGTACTGGGAGATGAAGCAGCTTGCACAGGATAGAGTGGCATGGAAAGCTGCATCAAACCAGTCTCAGGACTGAAGACCACAACAACAACAACAACAACAACAACATGAGTTGACCCCTTTAGATAATTTACAATATATTGAATAATCTCCCCCATTAATGTGATTAATTGCAGGACATTCAAATTTGGTTGTTAATTACTGAAATGATAGCGAGATGTAATATCACAATGAGGTATGTTCATTTAACAACAATAAATCCAGTTTTTGTTACGAAAATACGTCGATACTCAAATAGACGATAAGTACAGTGAGTTTCCATGAATAATTAGTTGGCGAAGTTGATGAGGGAGCCTGTCAAATGGCTGTCAAATGGTTGCAGTTCACTTTCGTCTACTGCGTGTGAGCTGGTCGTCCTAACAGGTTGCTAATTCGCTGACTTGTGGTACAGTGATCCAGTAAGAGAATTCGTTACAGAATCCCAGAAGTAAATCAGAAGTAAATTCATGTGGAGTCAGCTATTAGCAACTGTAGGTTGCAATTAGGATTGCTGTCTACTTGATAAGCTCAGCCGTGGAGGAAGTACCGTTAAGTCGCGAAATCGAACTCGAGTCATGCTGACCGGCTGTGCAGATCTGCACTTACTCTGTCCGGAGTACCGAGACAGTGAGTACTCTTAACTCGACCGATCTCCCGTCACTGCTTCACATCTTTTCTCTGTGGAATGGAGTTCCTAGAGAAATTCCGTTATGTATTTTTCTTTTTTTGTTCGCGGCAGTTGTGTGTGTGAAATACTTACCTCCAATAAAATTTGCTATAAATTTTTTGCAGGAAGGTGTAGAAATGATGAAAGAGCAACGTTACGACAATCGTACAAACGAGTAACCCAAAACGGAGACCGATTGTCGCAAATCTAAGCGTTGACATCGTCAGTTTCCTGTCGTCACATATTTCACAAATAGAGGTGCGATGTTCCATTTTGCGTCGCTCGTACATTGTATGTCTCGTAATACCTACTCTGTATAATTAAAATGTACGTTCCTTGCTTATTGCAGACCTAACATGGATTTACAAGTATGAAGAAAACCACCAGTCCGCTTCCACTGAAAAATGCGCCACACAACAATAGCTTCATCACGGGGGAGCGCAGCTGTAACGCTGCTCGAGAATACATTGTTGTGCCATCTGTTGCCAAAACTAGGAAACACTAAACTGAATGGGATCATCACAGCTAGCTTATAACGCAATACTGCAAAATTACCTATACTGCGGCATTATCTTACTCAACTACAGAAAAGCAAAACTTAAATACAGTAGACAAGTGTCTTTTTTTTTTTTAAATAATCTACATCTACATCCATACTGCGCAAGCCACCTGACGGTGTGTTGCGGAGGGTACCTTGAGTACCTCTATCGGTTCTCCCTTCTATCTACTAGATCTGTTGAGCCAGACTCAATCGATTGAACCCTTCTGAAATATTAATTCATCATGCGAAAATAGTGAAAATTGATATGAGAGAACATGTGATTCTGCGAAGCCGGCCGCTGTGGCCGAGTGGCTCTAGGCGCTTCAGTCCGGAACCGCTCATCCTACGTCGGGCATGGATGTGTGTGATGTCCTTAGGTTAGTTAGGTTTAGGTAGTTCTAAGTCTAGAGAACTGATGACCTCAGATGTTAAGTCCCATAGTGCTTAGAGCCATTTGAATTTGATTCTGTGAATCTCCTGTGGTATCGAAAGTCTCCAGATACGTTTATCGGATAACTGATTGGATATAAATGCTGCACAAATATTCGCGCACTCGGACTTCGCAGTGCGATTCCTAACGCAATAGCAATACAGAATTGTCTGTCAGAAAGTTTCGTTGTGTGCATATTTCCTGCAGTAAATGGACGTTAACGACTGACAATCTGGGAACACTGTAATAACACGTACGGTAACTATTTCTTTTAGGAGGTTGCACTCGTGCTGTGCTGTTTCTGCAGTGGCTAGCGTTTTTAGTTAGCATGCTCAGTTGTCGAGGATTCGATTCTAGGTCGAGGCGTATCTTCTTTTATTTGCTAAATGTAGCTTGCGTGGTACGGTATCTGGTGTCTTAATCGTCATACAGCGATTAGAGTGGGTCTTCTACAAAACATTTGCACTTACATACTACGAACACAGGAACTGAAGGATAGTTGTTTTCATTGGTGAGCTTTTACACAAGCCTTTTGCACGTCGTGGACGCGAATTGTTTATCAGCACTTCATGTACCAGATGACAATCCTGTTTTCTGTGTACCCTCCCCCAACGCTTGTATCGATTAGTACCAACTATTATTCTGCTATATACACTGCTGGCCACCGTAAATGCAACACCCTGAAGGAAGCATCCGAATCAAGTGAAATTTATACCATGGGTTTGCAGCGATGAGATATGCAACTGATTAGAATTTCAGCGCAGACGCACATCACGCGCGCCTGTGGCGCCACCTCATAGCGCCATTTAAGGCTTGGCGATTTCGACGAGTGTACGTTCGGCACGTGTGTTTACCTTGTGGTTGTTTCACAAGACGATCAGTTATGCCTCATAGACAACAGCGAACATCGTTTGATCAAGTATTCGAGTTCGACAGAGGAAGGATAGTGGCTTACCGAGATTGTGTCTTATCATACAGAGAAATCGCTAGTCGTGTTGGACGAAACCAAACAACTGTAATGAGGATATGTGACCGTTGGATGCAGGAGGGTACGACGGACCGACGTGGTCGATCGCATTCACCTCGGTGCACCACTGCACGTGATGATAGGCAAATTGTGCGCATGGCAGTGACGGATCGCTCAGTGACATCCCGAACCATAGCACAGCACATTGCGTCTGTAACGCATCATCCAGTGTCTGCGCGTACCATTCGACGCCGTTTACAGCAGAGTGGTCTGTCCGCAAGACGTCCATTGCTTCGTCTACCATTGACGCAGAACCACAGACGTCTCCGTCGCCAATGGTGTGAAGACAGACGGGTGTGGACGGCAGAATGGAATGACGTTGTCTTTACGGACGAGGCACGCTTCTGTCTGCAGCACCACGATGGTCGGATTCGAGTGTGGAGACACCGTGGAGAGAGGATGCTGGACAGCTGCATTATGCACCGCCACACTGGTCTTGCACCGGGTATTATGGTATGGGGCAGTATTGGATATTACTCTCGCACGCCTCTAGTACGCATTGCCGGTACTTTAAATAGCCGGCGCTACATATCCGAGGTGCTGGAGCCAGTTGTCCTTCCTTACCTTCAGGGCTCGGCCACAGCCATATTTCAACAGGATAATGCGCGACCACACGTGGCACGCATTGTCCAAAGGTTCTTAGTCAACAACCAGATTGAAGTGCTTCCGTGGCCGGCTCGCTCTCCGGATCTTTCGCCGATAGAAAACATGTGGTCCATGGTTGCTCAACGAGTGACCCAGATTACATCCCCAGCTGCCACACCAGATGATCTTTGGCAACGTGTGGAAGCTGCTTGGGCTGCTGTACCCCAGGAACACATCCAACGTCTCTTTGACTCAATGCCGAGACGTGTGGCAGCGGTGATCCCCAACAATGGCGGCTACTCTGGCTACTGATTCTGGCAGGAACCACATGTCACAGACGTCTGTAAACGTAATCATTTGATACTTGGTCAACATGTTATCTACAAAATAAATTTCGTTGTGCTACCTCTTGTCTTTCTTGGTGTTGCATTTACGGTGGCCAGCAGTGTATTTCATTAGGACCTTACGTCAGCGTTAGATCTAGCAGCGGTTACAATTTACATATATTATCACCATGGAAACGCTAATTATGCCTTTTAACACTAACAAGGGGAGGCCGCCAATTGTGGAATTCAGATTCGCTTCATACTGCGCATAATAAAAGCTCATGGCCAGAGGTGTAATGTGGCAAAGCACCAAGACGCACTTCTCAGCCGTTGTCGAGAAAATCGACAGTTAAAAGAAACCGTTGCGGTGAAATACTCTCTACAATTACTAATTTCCCACAGTGTCGTGGCGCAGCGGTAAGCGCTCCGGTTCGTAATCCGAAGGTCGCCGGATCGAATCTCGCGGCATGCAAGTTTTTTTATTATTTGTTTTTTTGTAATTCAGACGTACACACACACGCATATATATATATATATATATATATATATATATATATATATATATATATATATAAAATTCCCGGCAATCAGTTGCAACAATTATGCATATAATAAGTTGTTGAAAGTCGTTTGTCGTGGAAAAATAATACTTGAAATAAAACACAATATTACAAATAGTATTCAAGTGGATACAATCTATTGAAAAGTTCGGTTATACACTCGCACATAGTTAACAATTAGTGACCAGAAGTAGCTGGAGTATCGCACGAACCAGAGTGATAGTTATCATAGAAACATGGAAAGCAGAAAACATCACGACATGGAGCACATCTGATAAACGATGCGTTTTTACAAGAACAATTGTTTTTTAAATTATCTGTTGGGAAACACACCTGATCGACTTTCTGAAAAATTGTTCCATCGTTCGTCAGGTTTGATGCATACCACGCGTATCGTATCATATCGGCTAAAATCGGAGAAGACAATTGGTGGTGGACGATGGATTGGATTTTTATACAATCGTCTCTGGAGTTGATGTCACGGTTTCGCTCGATCAAAAAAGCACAATTTTCAAGGCACTTGATCAAATTTTTTACCTGCCGGTGAAAATACACGTCACATGGTTGGACGAGAAGAGTGCACTTTGGAGGAATGACTTTTATAGTGCACATTGGTAACTCCTTATCGTCCTGGAACATCTCATCGTATAATGCCGGATTCGTTTGCCCATCCCAAGAGTCGACCAGAAGGAGAAATTCTTTCTTTTGTACGTATGGTTGCAAAGCATTACGCAAGAAGTCCATGAACAAACCCGTTGTTAGTTTACCGGATTTGGAGGATGTAATAACAATGTTGGTATACTTCTTGGCGTACTCGTCGACTGTCTTCTGTACTCTGGGTCCAAACGTACCTGTGGACTCTTGGAGGCATACGAAAACAAGTGGCAAGACTCGTCCAGACATCGTGATTGAATATTGTGCCGTATACGAATGCGTCCCAGGACAGCCTTTGTGTGTGTGTGTGTGTGTGTGTGTGTGTGTGTGTGTGTGTGTGTGTGTACATTTGTATTACAAAAAACAAATAATAAAAAAAAAGTTGAATGGCGCGAGATTCGATCCGGCGACCTTCGGATTACGAACCCGAGCGCTTACCGCTGCGCCACGACGCTGTAGAAAAGTATCAATCGTAGAGAGTATTTCACCGCAACGGTTTCTTTTAACTGTCGATGTTCTCGACAAAGGCTGAGAAGTGCATCTTGGTGCTTTGCCACACTACACCTCAGGCCATAAGCTTTTATTATGCGCAGTACGAATCGAATCTGAATTTCACAATTGGCGGCCTCCCCTTGTAAGACTCATACGCGCATGCTGTTTAGTAAGAATTCCATGTGTTATTATTACTATTGTTATTATCGATGGAAATGTGGATGCATCACGTCCATTATCGTTAGGAAAAAAGTGTTATTCGAAAAAGAACATTTCAATCTCTGGATGAATCACGCACGACGTGTGTATACTGTACGCGCTGTTCACCAGAAGGTGACCGCTAGCTAGCGGAGCAACACGCCCGTGACGACTCCACGTACATTCGTACATATATCATATTTTCTTCTTGTGTTATTCTAAAAAAGTGTGACAGATGTACGGAAAATACAGGCGATGAATATCTGGATACGGTTCTGTTCCTTGGTGCATTTGATAACAGGACTGGTGTTGCTCGTGAATAAGCTGCTAGACATGCTGGTCATCCATATAAAAATGTTTCTCGTTATCTCCACCTTCGCCTTCGGAGGAGAGGTGCTCTCCTGCCACCATTATGTGACAGTTGTCCACGGACTCGCCGTACTCCAGATACTGACGAAGGTATTCTGGAAGTCATACACCAAGAACCCCAGCGAAGGACAAGTAGTGAAGCAAGGGAGCTGCGTGTCTCGCAATGAACGATGATTGACGTGCTGCAGAACGTAGGCTGCACTCCTATGACTGTTTTTTAACGCAATACCTGCATCTGCAGATGAAATTATGTGAATGGTTCCAACAACAGGAAGCCAACAACAACTTCATAAAGACTGTAACATGATCGAATGAAGGGTGTTTTCAATATGCACAGTGTCCACCATTGCTGTGGGTGTGACCTTAAACCGCACGTCGCCCGCGGCCGTGGGTGTCAGGTTCGCTTTGGGATGAACGTCTGGGCCGGAAATCGGGAAATTGGAGCTTGGGTCCCTATTTGTTAGGTGAGCGGTTGCCTGCATGAAGGTATCAAGCATTTCTCTCAAAATATTTGCCCTACGCCCTCGAACTTGTTCCACTTCATGTTCGTCAGGGGTTATGATTCCAACATGATGGTGCCCTTCCATACTTTTGAATTACGACAGTAAATATACAGAACACTTCCAGGGAAAATGGCTGGGACGGGGAGGCCCAGTTGTATCCCTCCGCGCTCATCTGGCCTAAATCCCCTGGATTTCTCGCTATAGTATTAGGAACGGAAAGTTGGTTAAAACCGGAAGTGAACAGTAACGAAATCCTAGACACAGAATGGAATATATACCGCAAGGATAGGATAAACGCCACTGGTGGAGGAGTATTTATAGCAGTAAAGAATTCAATAATATCCAGTGAAGTTATTAGCGAATGCGAATGTGAAATAATCTGGGTTAAGTTAAGTATCAAAGGTGGGTCAGATATGATAGTCGGATGCTTCTATAGACCACCTGCATCAGCAACCGTAGTAGTTGAGCGCCTCAGAGAGAACCTGCAGAACGTCGTGAAGAAGTTTCGTGATCATACTATTGTAATAGGGGGAGACTTCAATCTACCAGGTATAGAATGGGATAGTCACACAATCAGAACTGGAGCCAGGGACAGAGACTCTTGTGACATTATCCTGACTGCCTTGTCCGAGAATTACTTCGAGCAGATAGTTAGAGAACCAACTCGTGAAGCTAACGTTTTAGACGTCATAGCAACAAATAGACCGGAACTTTTCGACTCCGTGAATGTAGAAGAGGGTATCAGTGATCATAAGTCAGTGGTTGCATCAATGGCTACAAGTGTAATAAGAAATGCCAAGAAAGGAAGGAAAATATATTTGCTTAACAAGAGTGATAGGGCACAAATCGCAGAATATCTGAGTGACCACCATCAAACGTTCATTTCTGAGGAAGAGGATGTGGAACAAAAATGGAAAAAATTCAGAAACATCGTCCAGTACGCCTTAGATAAGTTCGTACCGACTAAGGTCCAAAGCAAGGGGAAAGATCCACCGTGGTATAACAATCATGTACGAAAGGTACTACGGAAACAAAGAAAGCTTCATCATAGGTTTAAGAGTAGTCGAATCATAGCTGATAAGGAAAAGCTGAACGAAGCGAAAAAGAGCGTAAAGAGAGCAATGAGAGAAGCATTCAACGAATTCGAACATAAAACATAGGCAAACAATCTAAACAAGAACCCTAAAAAGTTTTGGTCATATGTAAAATCGGTAAGCGGATCTAAATCCCCTATTCAGTCACTCGTTGACCACGATGGCACCGAAACAGAGGACGACCGAAGAAAGGCAGAAATACTGAATTCAGTGTTCCGAAACTGTTTCACTGCGGAAAATCGTAACACGGTCCCTGACTTCAGCCGTCGCACGGACGCCAAAATGGAAAATATTGAAATAAATGATATCGGAATTGAAAAACAACTGCTATCACTTAGTAGCGGAAAAGCATCCGGACCAGACGAGATACCCTTAAGATTCTACAGTGATTATGCTAAAGAACTTGCCCCCTTTCTATCAGCAATTTATCGTAGATCGCTGGAAGAACGTAAAGTACCTAGCGACTGGAAGAAAGCGCAGGTCGTTCCCATTTTCAAGAAGGGTCATAAATCAGATGCGAATAATTATAGGCCTATTTCGCTTACGTCAATCTGTTGTAGAATAATGGAACATGTTTTGTGTTCTCGTATTATGACGTTCTTAGATAATACAAATCTCCTTCATCATAACCAACATGGATTCCGCAAACAGAGATCATGTGAAACTCAGCTCGCCCTATTTGCCCAAGAAATTCACAGTGCCGTAGACACTGGCGAGCAGATTGATGCCGTATTCCTGGACTTCAGGAAGGCATTTGATACGGTTCCGCACTTACGTTTAGTGAAAAAAATACGAGCTTACGGAATATCGGACCAGGTTTGTGATTGGATTCAGGATTTCCTAGAAGAAAGAACACAACATGTCATTCTTAACGGTTCAAAATCTGCAGATGTAGAGGTAATTTCGGGAGTACCGCAGGGAAGCGTGATAGGACCTTTATTGTTTACAATATACATAAATGACTTAGTTGACAACATCGGTAGCTCCGTGAGGCTATTTGCAGATGACACGGTTGTCTACAAGAAAGTAGCAACATCAGAAGACTCGTACGTACTCCAGGAGGACCTGCAGAGGATTAATGCATGGTGCGACAGCTGGCAGCTTTCCCTAAACGTAGATAAATGTAATATAATGCGCATACATAGGGGCAGATATCCATTCCAGTACGATTATGCCATAGGTGGTAAATCATTGGAAGCGGTAACGACCGTAAAATACTTAGGAGTTACTATCCGGAGCGATCTGAAGTGGAATGATCACATAAAACAAATAGTGGGAAAAGCAGGCGCCAGGTTGAGATTCATAGGAAGAATTCTAAGAAAATGTGAGTCATCGACGAAAGAAGTAGCTTACAAAACGCTTGTTCGTCCGATTCTTGAGTATTGCTCATCAGTATGGGACCCTTGCCAGGTTGGATTAATAGAAGAGATAGACATGATCCAGCGAAAAGCAGCGCGATTCGTCATGGGGACATTTAGTCAGCGCGAGAGCGTTACGGAGATGCTGAACAAGCTCCAGTGGCGGACACTTCAAGAAAGGCGTTACGCAATACGGAGAGGTTTATTATCGAAATTACGAGAGAGCACATTCCGGGAAGAGATGGGCAACATATTACTACCGCCCACATATATCTCGCGTAATGATCACAACGAAAAGATCCGAGAAATTAGAGCAAATACGGAGACTTACAAGCAGTCGTTCTTCCCACGCACAATTCGTGAATGGAACAGGGAAGGGGGGATCAGATAGTGGTACAATAAGTACCCTCCGCCACACACCGTAAGGTGGCTCGCGGAGTATAGATGTAGATGTAGATGTAGATGTTGATGGGGACGCTTGAAGCACCACGTGTCCTTCGACACTTGTAGAAGAACTGGTACAGAGTTTTCTAGCTGCTCTTGTGTCTGTGGGCGCAGCCTTGCAGCAGAGAGTCCACAGCTGTACAATCCAGCGGGTCGCACAGTGTTTGGACGTGCAGAAAGTTCGCTTTAAGCATCTGCTCTGAGGACAACGTATTCTTTTGTAAAAGTTATGCGGTCATGAATATCGAAATTATTACTGACATTATGTGCTAATGCATTACATCTGAGCGGACGTACTGCAAGTAGTATAAATGACTGATGGATGTTTAGTTATTTAACTGCGTCAACTATCTTTAGCATCACGAAATTGATGTTTTTTTTTTTTTTTTTTTTGTTATTTTGTCCTACAACAGGTCATTTATTTCAGTTGTGTATTTCTGACTTGCCTGACCACACATTTGTTATGTTTGCCTTTAAAAAAAACTGTACCATGCAAAAGTCGGATACGTGTGGCATAAGAATCGGTGTATACTACAGTATTATATGGCAGAATGAAACTGGCAGATAAAAGCAAACTCGGCTCGACCCAGAATGCAACCCTCCACTTCCTGCATGCTCAACCAAAACGCTGTCCGCAGCACCAACTGCACAACGTTACTCCTATATACTGACAGAGGTAGTTACCATACATGTGATTACAGTGTTGCCAGATCACCAATCTTTAACGTCCATTTACTTCTGAAAACATGTGCTGGGCGAAATTTTGTAAAAGACGTTTTTGTACTGCTAGTATGTGACAAATTGTGCCGCGAAATCCGAGTGCGTGAATTTTTCTTCACAATGTATATATACTGAACCAAAGTAAGTCTGTCGTGCTGTATTGACGTCGCTAGTAATATTGAAGAGTGGCGTTTAAAGTGGCTGATGAACATGGAACTTATACAGCCATAGAGATGACAATCATGACCAGTTAACCACTGTCATGAGTTGACACTAAAGACATTTCTTCTGCGTAGATAACATATGATTATTCTAGATAATGGACCTTATACTATATGTTTGATTCGCTTGTAATTCTGTGGACCTTAATAATATCTTTACACTGAGGTGACGGAGTCATGGTGTAGCGATACGTACACATACAGATGGCGATAGTATCGCGTACATAAGGTATAAAAGGGTGGTACACTGGCGGAGTTGCCATTTGTAATCTGGTGATACATGTCAAAAAGTTATGGCCGTACCACGGAAGTAACAGACTTTGAACGCAGAATGGTAGTTGGAGCTAGACACATGGGACATTCCAGTTTGTAATTCGTTAGGGAATACAATAATCCGAGGTGCACAGCCTCAAGACTGTACCGAGAATATCAGATATCAGATATTACCTCTCACCATGGACAACGCAATGACGTACGGCCTTCACTTAATGAACGGGAGCAGCGGCGTTTGCGTAGAGTTGTCAGTGCTAACAGACAAGCGAGACTGCGTGAAATAACCGCAGAAATCAATATGAGAGGTACGACAAACGTATCCGTGAAGACACGGCACCTGTGGTCTAGGGTTTTTTTTTCTTCATTTGGTCCATATAGTTCGTTGTGTTTCGTTTGGGCGTATGTCACAAGACTTCCTTTCAAGATGACCATTGATTCCTTGACTCAGTTTTCTTATTACAGAGAGAACGCAGCCCTCTGACCGAACACGCTGAGTTACCGTACCGGCAAAAAAGAAAAAAAAACGTGGGGGTGGGGATGGGTGTCGTTTTGCGTCTTTGATTAGTAACCAAAACGCCTTCGATCCCGGGTTCTACACCCGACGCTGCTCAAAGTTTGATCAATATTCAAAATTGGTGGCTGAATACTCCCAACATAAGAAGTAACCCTCATTCTGCCAACGGTCTTGTCAAAAAGGCGGAGGGACGGACAGAAGTTGAGGACACTCTCTTTTCCTAGGGGTGGGAAACTGTCTCTAAAGGCGGAAGAATCAGCAATGATCAACGACATGAGGATACAGAAGGCAATGCAGACCACTGCGTAAAGTGTATCCAAAGGACATGTTGCCTGTAATTGAAAAAGTGTCATGATGAACTCTCCCTTGGCAAAAGATTCCGGAACAGTCCCCCATTCGGATCTACGAGAGGGGACTGACAAGGTAGAGGTGACGATGAGCAAAAGATTGAATAATCTAAGAAAGGATAACTTACCACGAGTCGAGGCGTGGAATGTCAGAAGCTTGAACGTCGTAGGGAAACTAGAAAATCTGATAAGGGAAATGCAAAGGCTCAATCTCGATATAGTAGGGGTCAGTGAAGTGAAGTGAAGTGGGACGAAGATAAAGATTTCTGGTCAGATGAGCATAGGGTAATATCAACACCAGCAGAAAATGGTATAACGGGAATAGGTTTCGTTATGAATAGTAGGGCAGAGAGTGTGTTGCTGTGAACAGATCTGTGATAGGGTTGTTGCTATCAGAATTAACGGCAAACTAACACCGACAACGATAGCCGGCGTCGTAAGCAGAAGACGAAGAGATTGAGAAAATATATGAGCATACTGAAAGGGTAATACAGTACCTGAAGGAAGACGAAAATCTAGTAGTCATGGGATACTGGAATGCAGTTGTAAGGAAAGGTGTAGAAGAAAAGGTTACAGGAGCATATGGGCTTGGGGCAATAAATGAGAGAGGAGAAAGACTAATTGAGCTCTGTAGTAAATTTCAGGTAGTAATAGCCCATACTCTGTTTAAGAATCACAAAGAGTAGGAGGTACACTTGGAAAAAGCCAGATGATATGGAAGATTTCAATTTGATTAAATTATGGTCAGACAGAGATTTCGAAAGCAGATCCTGGATTGTAAGGCGTACCCGGGAGCAGATATAGACTTAGATCACAATATGGTAGTGATGAACAGTAGACTGATGTTTAAGACGTCAGGAAGAATCAATACGCAAAGAAGTGGAATACGGAAGCATTAAGGAATGACGCGATATGCTTGAAGTTCTCTAAGACTACAGATACAGCAATTAGGAACAGCTCAGCAGGCAGTACCGTTGAAGAGGAATGAACATCTCTAAAAGGGACCATTATAGAAGCTGGAAAGAAAAACATAGCTACAAAGAAGGTAACTGCGAAGAAACCGCGGGTAACACAGGAAATACTGAAGTTGATAGATGAAAGGAGGAAGTAGAAAAATGTTCCAGGAACTGAGGAATACAGAAACACAAGTCTTTGAGGAATGAAATAAATTGGAAGACGAAACGGCTGCATGAATAATGTGAACAAATCTAAAAAGAAATGACTGTTGGAAGGACAGACTCAGCATACAGGAAAGTCATATCAATCTTCCGTGACATTACAAGTGAGGATGATGACATTAAGAGTGCAACAGGAATCCGACTGTTAAATGCAGAGGAGAGAACGGGTAGGTGGAAAGAGTACATTGAAAACCTCTACGAGGGGAAAGATTTGTTTGATGTGATAGAAGAAGAGACAGGAGTCTATTTAGAAGGGATAGGGGATCCATTATTAGAATCAGAATTTAAAAGAGCTTTGAAGGACTTAAGATTAAATAAGGTACGAGGGACAGATAGTATCTCATCAAAATTTCTCCTGAATGGCTTGAACAATCTAATGAGTACAGAATATGAATTAAGAGTAAATCGAAGAAAGACGAAAGAATTGAGAAGTAGCAGAAATGAGAACAGCGAGAAACTTAACATCAGGACTGATGGTCAAGAAAGTAGATGAAGTTAAGGAATTCTGTTACCTAGGCAGTAAAATAACCTATGACGGACGGAGCATGGAGGACATCAAATGCAGGCTAGCAATGGCAAAAAGAGCGTTCATGGCGTAGAGAAGTCTACTGGCATCAAACAAAGGCCTTATTTTGAGGAAGAAATTTCTAAGTATGTACGTCTGGTGTACACCATTGTATAGTAGTGAAACATCCACTGTTGGAAAACCGGAACAGAAGAGAATAAAAGCATTTGAGATGTGGTCCTACTGATGAATGTTCAAAATTAGGTGGGCTGTTATGGAAAGAGGAGGTTCTGCGCAGAATCGGAGAGGAAATTAGTATGTGGAAAACACCGATAAGGAGAAGGGACAGGATGAGAACGGACCGGAGAAGGGACAGGGTGTGTTAAGACATGAGAGAATGACTTCCGTGGAACTAGAGGGAGCTGTAGAGGGCAAATACTGTACAGGAAGACAGGAATTGGAATACATCCAGCAAATAATTGATGACGTAGGTTGCAAGTGCTACTCTGAGATGAAGAGGTTGGCACGGGAGAGGAATTCGTGGTGGGCCGCATCAAACCTGTCAGAAGACTGATGACCCCCCCAAAAAAAGGACAGTCGCAGTGAAATTTGGCATTAATGGGCTATTGTAGCAGACTATCGACACGAGTGCTTTTGCCAACAGCATTACATCGCCTACAAATTCTCTCATGGGCTCGTGAAGACATCGCTTGGTCCATAGACGACTGGAAAACCATCGCCTGGTCAGATTAGTCCCGATTTCAGTTAGTAAGAGCTGATGATAGGACTCGGGCTTGGCGCACACTGCAGTAAGCCATGGATCCAAGCTGTCGACAATACATTGTGCAAGCTGTTGGTGGCTCCATAATGGTGTGGACTCTATTTACATAGAATGGACTGTGTTCTCTAGTCCAGTAGAACCGATCACTGACTGGGAATGGTTATGTTCGGCTACTTAGAGACCATTTGCAGCCGTACATGGATTTCATGCTCTCAGACAACGATGGAATTGTCACCGGGCCAGAAACGTTCGCGTTTGGTTTGAAGAACATTCTGAACAATTCGAGCGAATGATTTGTCAACTCAGATCGCCCGACCTGAATCCCGTGGAATATTTATGAGAAACAATTCTTGCATGATTTAACACTTGGAACAAGCCTATGGAAATGCAACAGAGTACCGCGAGCACAATAACACTGAAAACGAGATTCGTGAAAGAATTTTAATTTAGTACGTTTTCCATTTTCACTCCTCAAATACACATACAACGTAATTCTAACTTATCTGCAAAGAAAGGGGTCAATGTGCGCGTAGGAAGAACATCCTTTCCCACAAGCAACTTGACCGACCACAACCAACAGTTTCAAACAACATTTACATTTTTTCTTGGGCTAAAATGGTGGAGCTCCTTTGTACCCTCACGAAAAATCCAATGCACGAATGATAATTCCAACTGTCGGTAGTCTCTGCCAGTCAACAGACGAGGTCAGCCTGTTCGCTTTAGAGCTGTACGTGTCCCTTCACGTTTCCATTTCACTATCACATCGGAAATAGTGGACCTACGGATGTTTAGGAGTGTGGAAATCTCGCGTACAGACGTATGACACAAGTGATACCGTATCACCTGACCATTTTCGAAGTCCGTGAGTCCCGCGGAGAACCCCATCTCACGATGTCTAACGGCTATTGAGGTTGCTGATATAGAGTACCTGACTGTGGGTGGCAGCACAATGCAGCTAATACGAAAAACGTATATTTTTGGGGGTGTCTGGATACTTTTAATCAAATAGTGTAAGTGTTAAATGAATTAAATGAGTCTAAAATAATTATTATGTATGCGTACATGGGCTTGGCCGAGGGCAGGAAGTTAGTTGTGTATATGAATTATAAGTGTAGAGTATATGTAATTTCTTACATAACGTGATCTTCATTATATGGTATCCAACTTATTTATACGCCCGGACAGCCATGCGTGTTAAGCATCATTGTCAGGATGGGTATGAGCGCTGGCCCTAGATCGAATCCACCCGTTGGGTTAACGACCAAGGTCAATGTGCCGGCTAGACTCGATGCCGCTACTAGGCGGTATAGTACATCAAATTAGACAAATGCCAAGCTGGGACGCAAACTTTTAGAACACCTGCGAGCCATTTCACATTGATAATACTATTCGCAGACTATTGAGGAACAGAAATTCCACAGAGTCGACATTTTTGCCACTGTCAAGTGAGCCTGTAATGATGGTACAATTTTTCATAAAAGTGTACGATAAAAGTAAGTTGTTTACTTCTAGAGTATAATAAGAATTATGCAGCTTACTTATCTGTTAGTAGTCACATACTTTACGACTCAGACGTTACGACGCATGCTGGAGCGTCTGTTTGATTGTCTCTCAGTGCTATTAGTCACGTTTATAATAGTGATATAAATTCTGAAACTTCCAGGCAGAGTAAAACTTTGTTCCGGACCGAGATTCGAACACGGGACGTTTTCTTTTCGCCGGCAAGTGTTCTACCGGCTGAGCTACCGAAGTAAGGCTCCCGAGCCGTCCTCGCAGCTTTGCTTGCGCCAGTACCTCGTCTCCTAGCTTGCAAACTTCACAGAGTCTCTCCTGCGAACCTTGGAGAACTACCACCCCTGGAAGAAAGGATATCGCAGAGGCATGGCTTAGCCACAGCCTGGAGTATGTTTCAGAATGAAAGTTTAATTCTGCACGGGTCACGACCCGTTCTCACAGCTTTACTTGCGCCAGTAGCTCGCCTCCTACCTTCCACAGAACCTCTCCTGCTCTCTTGTCTCCGAAATAACCTTTCTTCCAGAAGAGCTAGCTCTGCAAGTTCGCTGGAGAGCTTCTGTTAAGTCTGGAAGGTAGGAGACGAAGTATTGGCATAAGTGAAGCTGTGAGGAAGAATCCTGAGTCGTCCTTTCGTAGCTCAGGCGGTAGAACACTTGCTCGAGAAAGGAGAACGTCCGGACTTCTAGTCTGGGTCTAGCACATACTTTTAATCTGCCAGGAAATTTCATATCAGCGCACACTCCACTGCAGAATGAAAATTTCATTCTCATACAAATGCTATTATAAACGTGACCAACAGCACTGAGAGATAATCAGAAACACGCTTCACGATGCAATACATAAAAGACGTCATAACATCTGAGACTTAAATAACTACTGACATGTATCTAAGCTATACAATTTTGTATCATACACGTAAGTAACATACTTTTATTGCACGTTTTTACGAAAAAATGTACCATCATTATAGACTCACCTGAGAATCGGAAAAACCCCGAAAAGAGCTCGCCTCAATATACATATAACGAATCAATAAACCGTCAAAAGCAAAAACTTGGAATAATTTATAGTATGACGTTCTTCGGCCTAAAACGTGCTGCGGGCTTATCGAAAAGGAGAATTTTTGATTTATTCTAAAAAATTAAGTTACTAACTGCAATAAAACCAGGATAAAAGAAGATTTTCTTTCCAGCATCTTCTGTTCAATGCATGTAATGAGAATAACAGTTATTTGCACAATAAAGTAACACGTATTCTTTATGAAATCGGATTGTTTTAATTCGTTCCCCACTCTTTTCGCTACGAAATTCTATTTGTGAACATAATCTCTGTTCTGTACGACGGCCTTACAGCATCTTACCAGGGAAGCCTGTAAGCCCGCATGGTACCACTGTGCTGGTCAACGTCGGAGCCAGCGTTTTTCTGCATAAATTACCTCCGCATTCTCGCCGTACGCGCAAGCAATCCCGCACACAGGGTCCTACATTCATGTGTAAGGTCTATTAGGCGGCAAGGAATCTTGCCGGCACTCATCTTTGAAATTAATTATAACGGTCGAGATCGCAGAGCACGTTTATTAAAAGGTGACCGGTTTCGACCATCACATGATCATCTTTAGACGTACAATCACATTGATGGACAATGGCTATGAATTGGTAGGAAACCGCTGAATGACGACTGAGCAGTTAACTATTGTCATTCACATGTTCCTGCTTCCATTCACAGCCATTGTACATCAAGATGGCTACAGGTCTGAAGATGATCATGTGACGATCGAAACTAGTTACCTTTTAATACGCGTGCCTTGTGAGCTAGACCGTTGTAATTAATTTCAAATATGATATTGTAATCACTGATTTCTCCAATAATTAAAAAACACACCTTTGAGCACCCCAACTGGTGGACGGGTGTGTAAGCACTGCCAACAGAGACGTCCAATCATGTAGCAATGTGAGTATGATTCGTCGACAGCCACGAATGAGAGTATCCTCAGGTTCCAACACCGTAGGAGTCAAAGCTGTGTCCGGCCGACCAGCACTCGGGAATTCAGACGGGTGTGCACGATCTTGTTACGGTCATGATAAACGCATCGCCCAACGACTCACCGTGCTTTTGTTCATTGCCGGGTCTCGTAGACATACCTCAAGTGCCTATTGACAGCTGTCTGCTACAAACGTATCTCCTTTACAGACGCCGTTTTGAAAACTACATACAGAGCGGCCACCTATCGGCACTACGTGAAACTACGGGGACTGAAGTGGGAATACTCCATGATGTCTCACAACAAATTCCGCATTTTCTCAACCGACACTGGCTGACAAAAAAAAAAAATCTGTGTTGCATTATTTACTGGACTCCCCTCGCAAATAAAAAATAGAAGAAGTGAGAGGACGTTTAGTTTGGGAGCTCAGCTGCAGTTCTACATCCGGCTTAGGCAGAGATCACTGGGTCTGACACACAGCTCCCACAGATTACAAGCGCGTGGAAGTCCGGCAGCTCACCACAGGGGAGGGGGTCCGCCGGGTATCCAGCAGTGACACAGTGGCGGCAGCCGCAGGGCCGCGCGTATTTCGCGCCGCGGCCGCCGAACCGCGCATAATCCACGTTTCTCCACTTCCACTGCCCCCAGCCACCCCTCATCCTTCGCCCCCCCCCCCCTTCCCCCACCCCGCATAAATCTCTGCGCCGCCGCCGGCGCTCGAGCTGACGCTTTTTGCAGGACGGACCGTGCCCTCCCGTAACAAATCGCCAGTCGCATTTTGCGACGAACGCGCAAAAAGACGCGGCTGGACGTGGCCGAGGTCGGAGGGAAGTGTAACTGGCGTGATTTCCACCACTGCGCTTGGCCGAGTGCCCGGACACCGGTCAGCGCATCGCACAAATTCCCTGGTGACGACGCTAGATCTGTGACAAAATTGTCCGTCCGAATAATTAAAGGACGTAGACGACACCAGGAGAATATAGGAACGTAAGGCCCGCTGGCGCCGGTTTTAGAAGGCAGGCGTCTTTCGTACAGTGGTTAGCCTAGGCAGAAAGAAACCTTTGTTCATGTGGAAATACCTTAATAAACAGTCAAAAAGCCTGCAATATGAAATTGCCAAATAGTACAAGAGAATCCACAGAGTGGTGCAAACCCTCAGCTGCGAAAGTGCCCTGATTCGGTCACCGTCGCTTCGAGAACACAGCAGCTTAGTGCGGTTATGCCGTTCGTCCAATGTTTAGAAAAAAGAAAGTTCAAATGTGTGTGAAATCTTATGGGACTTAACTGCTACGGTCATCAGTCCCTAAGCTTACACACTACTTAACCTAAATTATACCTAAGGACAAACACACACACCCATGCCCGTGGGAGGACTCGAACCTCCACCGGGACCAGCCGCACAGGCTCGTCCAATGCATTCGGTCAATCCATAGATGATGTACATTTCGGTCAACCCTTCATCGGTAAACGAATAAATGCTTTTGTTTATCACAGTAGATATGCAGTTCAGACTGCCCGAAATAAAGAGACAAAAGCGATTGGTAGCCTACAGAAATCAAGATGAGGGCAAATAGTAAATCTGTCATTACTATTTTCAACAGCGAATACCATTGATGAGTAAATGGAATACGTTTCGTTCGAAACAAGACGCATAACACATACCGTCGAAATTTACAACGTCGTGTAGATATTTACAGGGTAATAGATGCACAAAAATAAAAACTTACGGTCCGAGCACAGTCATCTCAAAGCAGCTCTAGCACCAGTTTCTGTCTTTCCCAGTTTATACCCTCTACAGTTCTCTCTAATACCATGAAGGTTTTTCCCTAATGCTTTAATTCATGAATTATTTAGTAAACACAGTAGTGGTCGCCTTTAAGATTTTAATTTTCATGTTAAGACGACCGGTTTGGTCTTCTAAAGATATCACTATCAGATCTACATTCGTTGATGACAGCAGGAGTCGCTGGCATGGAGACCACTACCAGCGATCCCTACTGTCCTAAAAGAATGCTGATCTGACGATGATCTCTTTATAAGATCGAAACCGGTCATTTTAAAATGAAAATAAAAACTTAAATGCGACCACAACTGTGTTTACTAAATAAATATTAATATTAATAGGTCGTTCTTTCCCTGGACGATGTTCCAAAACACTTCAATACATGTCCTACCATTCTATCCCTTCTTCCTGTCAGGGTTTTCCATTCTTCGTCGATGCTACGAAGAACGCCCTCATTCGTTATCAGTCCACCTGATTTTCAACATTCTTCTGTAGCCCCACCTGTCAGGCGCTTCAGTTTACTTCTGTTTCACTTTTCCCACTGTCCATGATTCACTGCCATATAATGTTGTGCTCCAAAAGTACATTCCCACCATTTTTTTCCTCAAACTAAGACCTATCTTTGATACGATTAGATTTCTCTTCGTCTGTAATGGCGTCTGAGTGTGCTTTTTATTTTCTCCTTGCTTCATCCGCCCATTTTCCTTCTAATGTGCCAGAACTCCTTAACATCGTCTACTTCGCAACCACCAGCTTTGATAAGTTTTTGCAATTCTCATTTCTGCTACTTCTCATTACTTGCGAGTTCTATAGGTTTATTCACAGTCCATATTCTGCATCCATCAGACTGTTCATTCTGCTCACCAGATGCTGTAATTCTTCACTTCCACTGAGGATCTCGTCAACGAATCTTATCGCCGATATCATTTCACTCTGATTTTTAATCCCACTGTTGAACCTCATTTCCAATCAAATTAACAGTTATGTTATTGTGTGCTTAGCGGTGTTGCTTCTTAACTTTGTAGGACCGCTCGAACGTTCGTTTCACCACCAGCAACCCAACATCGGAATATTGAATGCTACGTACGTTGGAAGACTCGCTACAAACACTGAATGATATCAACAGTAAACAAAATTATTGTGACGAAATCGTCGGTTGGGTTAATGATTGTTTCATATGCATGTTACTTGAGAAGACCCCTGAAAGAAGTCCAGATATCTCAGGCTAGGTGAGTGCAGTGGTCTAGCCAGTTGGCTGTTTATTGACCTGTTCACAAATGGAACTGTTACGTAATTTCTGACATTATCACTTCAGTGGGACGGCATCCCCGTGGCTTCGACGTACATTCTTCACGAAGCGTCTAAAGGTTATACAACATTTATAGAAACACTCTTCGAGGAATATGTTAATCTCTATAGTTAAACTGTTTAACCTTACAACCTTACAACCTTATAACTGTTTAATCTTACAAAAAGAAGAGAAAAAAGTTTTTCTGTCATGGAAACAAAGATTCTCAGGTGGACATCTGGCTTAACGCTGCACGATCCTGTTACAAAAGAGGAAGTTCGTAAGTCATATGGAGTATCATCAGTAGAAGACAATATGAGAGAAAGCCGTCTACTATAGTATGACCATGTTCTTAGACCAAACGCAACATTGAAAAATTCTGGTTTTAGTTTGAGAGCAAATGGGAGACAGCCAGTACAACGATTCTGGCAGCTACGGATTGATAACCTGCACGAAGATCTCAAGATCCCAGGTCTGCACCCTGATCAGGCACAAGAACGTATAAAATGGCGACAGAGAGCCAAAACAGCGGGCCCTGAAAGCATGTGGGACAAGTGCTAAGGAAGATGAAGAAGAAGAAGACTGGAAGTAGCAGAAGTTGTATGAGTTTCCTATTCATCTCAATGGATAACTAACTGTGACGGTGCCATCACCGTTATAACTTAACCAAAAATCTTAATTCTGCATGCCAAGGTCTGTACTATGAGCTGCAGAATGCTCATGTATTTTCAGTTAGAAATTACTGTTAGTCGTTTGACTTGGAAACTGTATTATTAGCCTACTTTTCACACTTTCCACAAATGCATAACCTACAGTATAATCACGTGACAAAGTAAAGCTAAGGTCAAAACAGCGTTTATGCTACAGAAGTATGTAGTAAGAATATTTTTTTAAGATTGTTAACCACACATTTTGCATATCCCTTTCGACAGATGTTGGGATTCATACACTCACGTGGCATTTACTCCCTAGTGAAATTTGCAGTTCATTATAAGAGTGAATTTAGGATGAACTGTGTAATTTCTAGTTACAGTATTAGGAACGAAAATAATTTCTATTTAGTATATGTGTCGCCGTCTAGGGTTCAGAAATCGCTCCCTACGGTCCTCGTAGGCAGGCGGCTGGAAATTAGAAATTATCAAATGTTAAAAAAAGTAAAAGCGTAGCTGATAATCCACTTCTTCTACAGTTCATCAGAATATTTGGACTCGGGAAAGGAAATGGAGTTTAGCAGTAATATTCATGTTTTACCGCTTTAAATTTTGCTTTATACAGTGCGAACCAACAAGGGTGGTAATGTCAAGAGTACAATGGGAATTCCACTCTTGAAGGCAGAGGAAAGAGCAGATGGGCGGAAAGAGTATATTGAAGATCTGTATGAGGGAGAGAGCTTGTCTCATGATTTCATAGAAAAAGAAATTGGAGTCGATACGGAAGGCATAGCGATCAAGTAAGTGCTCTGGAAGACATGATAGCAGTAAAGACAGGAGAGACAGATAATATTCTGCCGGAATTTCAAGAATCATTGCGAGAAATTACAAGTAAATGACTTTTCAAGTTGGTGTATAGAATACATCAAACTGGTGAAGTACCATCAGATTTTCGGAAAAATATCAGCCACACAATTTTGAAGACAGAAAAGGCAGTTAAGCGCGAGAATTACCTTACAATCGGCTTTAACAGTTCATGGATCCAAGTAGTTGACAAGAATAGAACGGAAAAAAATTGAGGATGCAGACTGGCCTGGCTTTAAAAATGGTAAAGGCACCAGAGAGGCAGTTCTGACGTCACGCTTGATAATAGAAGTAAGACTGAAGAAAAATCAAGGTATGCTCATAGGATTTGTCGATATAGTAAAATCACTTTACAATGTAAAATGGTGCAAGGTGTTAGAAATTCTTAGAAAATATGGGTGTAAGCTATAACTATTCATTTCATCAAAATCTTTCTATGTATAATTCCACAACATCACGTGAAACCGTTGGGGTACTTGTCACACTGCATCGCTTTCCTCAAGATGTAGACAGTCTATGTCACAGGGTAGGTCGCTGCAACACACTCGAGCTATTTCAGTATTTTAAGTTACTATGTTGATGAGGTGGCAGCCACCCAGAAGGATTTCAATTGACGTTGACATCGATATCGGCCACGCAAACCTAAAATTCATGTGACTGTAAATGTCTCCAGGATCAAAGGGACCATTTGTTCTCTTATAAAACATATTTCCTTTGTTGTTATCGAACTCCCGTTTTCATTTGAGCACATAATCTTGTAAGATTCTACATTTATGTTCTATACATCACCCGAAATGTAATATTTTTGGTTAGACTGAATGAAGAATTGTTAGAGTATAATGTGCCGTCGACATAGTAGCCAGTAAAAGAAAGGAAGATGTGCTCATTTGCACAAAGACATGGAAAATTAAGCGGCTTTGGATTCTTTGAAGAACTGTCTCCATACTAATATGTAGAGATACCGAAAAGTATGATGGTCATAAATAAAGATGGCTGGAATTCATTTCTTTTGGTGACTTACTAATTCATGTCCATATAGGCGGTAAAAGAAAACAGTTGAAAACGGGGTTACGAAGAAAGTGCGTCACGTTACGAGGTAATGGTCAGATTAAGTACAAAGTGAGGAGTCATAAATAACAACATGATTGCTAGAGTAGATACACCAAATGTAATGTATTGCGAATACATAGAAAGAAGGATCCTTTATTGTATGATTATATGATAGCGGAACAAACACTGGTAGCAGTTACTTCTGTAAAATATCTGGGAGTATGCGTGCGGAACGATTTGAAGTGGAATGATCATATAAAATTAATTGTTGGTAAGGCGGGTACCAGGTTGAGATTCATTGGGAGAGTCCTTAGAAAATGTAGTCCATCAACAAAGGAGGTGGCTTACAAAACACTCGTTCGACCTATACTTGAGTATTGCTCATCAGTGTGGAATCCGTACCAGATCGGGTTGACGGAGGAGATAGAGAGGATACAAAGAAGAGCGGCGCGTTTCGTCACAGGGTTATTTGGTAACCGTGATAGCGTTACGGAGATGTTTAACAAACTCAAGTGGCAGACTCTGCAAGAGAGGCGCTCTGCATCGCGGTGTAGCTTGCTCGCCAGGTTTCGAGAGGGTGCGTTTCTGGATGAGGTATCGAATATATTGCTTCCCCCTACTTATACCTCCCGAGGAGATCACGAATGTAAAATTAGAGAGATTAGAGCGCGCACGGAGGCTTTCAGACAGTCGTTCTTCCCGCGAACCATACGAGACTGGAAGAGGAAAGGGAGGTAATGACAGTGGCACGTAAAGTGCCCTCCGACACACACCGTTGGGTGGCTTGCGGAGTATAAATGTAGATGTAGATGTAGATGTAGAATAGCTGCTTATAATAAGTAATCTTTATTTACGACAGACTATTTCGGCTTAATCGTCATTTTCAAGTATCTGCAATTACAATTTTGGTGAGAACAGATATGGATGCCAATGTCATTCATATTGAAGTAGCTGTCTTGTACTCACGTCTAGACTGATGTGACGTCCACATTGCGCCGTTATTGGACGGTTTTGTAACTGTCACCGTGTTATTAAGATAGTAAATGATGTCATGATGTTAAAATTAAATGTTAGTTACGACGTGACAGCAGTTTGACAGTTCCACTCTTACGACGCTATATGTACACGAGAAAATACCCACAAAAATATTAAACGAACATACAGAATTTAGACATAAGTACTACCTTAAAAAGTTTATTGAACCGCTAGAACACGAAAGTGGATAAATCGGAAGTAACCTAAGATAATCCTAACAAATTTTAGTTAGTCAAATAATACCCCTGTTCACAATCTTTGTAAACATATAAGTCGTAAGAGTGGACCTGTCAAACTGCTGCCACATGGTAATTAACATTTAATTTCAACATCTTGACATCGTTTACGATCTTATTGAAGCGGTGACAGTTACAAGACAGTCCATTAACGACACAATAAGGACGTCACATCAATCTATAAGTGAGTAGAAGACATCTGCTGTATATGAATGACACTGGCATCCATAACTGTTCTCACCAAAATTGTAATTGCAGGTACTTGACAATGGCAATTAAGCCTAAACAGCCTGTCGCAAATCAAGATTACTTATTATAAGCAGCTATTTGATGTGTCTTCTCTAACAATCATGTCGTTCTCAGACATATTTTACGCTGCTGGCCCTAAAGAAGAAAAATCATAAATAACAGCTTAGTAAAGGAGTTTGAGGCGATGCTTTACAAAAAGCAATAGGTTAGTGGACACTTACTGTCATATTTAGAAAAAGTTGTCACTGTAAGGAAGCTTGAAAGAGAAAAGTTGCAGGACAGAGAAATACAATAGATGGTTCAGCATCTTCGGTATAGTGGACATGTAACATTCATATTATCAGTCCATG
Organism: Schistocerca piceifrons; assembly: GCF_021461385.2. Taxonomy (NCBI): domain Eukaryota; kingdom Metazoa; phylum Arthropoda; class Insecta; order Orthoptera; family Acrididae; genus Schistocerca; species Schistocerca piceifrons. Next base: position 18,091,031 of record NC_060139.1, on the reverse strand, counting down.
AGAAGAGAGGTGGGACCACATCAAAACACTAGAAAGATGAACCAATTTGTCTTGCACTGTTTTTGCGGGTCCCTTCTTTGCTAAGATATAAGTGCTGGTTTTAAGACCTTTACATATTAATTACATCGTTTTGTGAGACCATTTGAGTATATTCTCTAAATAAAAATTGAAGAGAATATTTTGAAAACTGTTGCAAATACTTAAATCACTGTGCATTAACGTTTTCATTTAGGTAAATCAAAAGCAAACCAGTAAAATTTTATTTATTATAAATAAAATCATTAATGTGCAACATAGTAGAAATTCATATTGTGAACTTGCGCACATGTTCTACATGTTGCGTCGTTTAATAGCTTGAGTATCTTGTACATGCCTTGGTTGAAAAAAATATAATTTATAAGTGGGTGCGACATTATTCAAAATTCAAATTTACTTTCCCGTTGTTCGAATTGTGTCTTTCGTGCTTCTCCTCTTCCTCCCCCCCCCCCCTCCTCCGCCCGTTGTCTCTTCGTATGTGTGTGTGTGTGTGTGTGTGTGTGTGTGTGTGTGTGTGTGTTTGTGCACCCGCTTCAAAGTCTAAAACGTTGGACAGTCAAGACCAATGATATGAATTGTGGCGATACTGCGCTTTTTGAATACGTCTTTTAATAAAGTTTCTTACTGCTGATTTCGTGACCTATTTATTCAGTGCATCTGAAAGGCTTTATAAGTTAATCGCAAATGCTGTAAACCTAAAGTTATTTCGTTCTTTGGCTTTGCCTCTTTCTCATTTCTCCACATTTAAGGAGAGATGCCATTCAATAATCAACTAGAAGGGAAAGGAGATATATAGTCAGAACATCAGTCACAAAAACTAAAAGATGTTAATTGAAGTGGTGTATTATACTGGACGGAATCTAAATGAAAGAAAAATTATGAAATAAATGATATATGATGAAAAGCAGTGACCCAAAGGATGGGAGTTGGAGCGTAGAAGAGTTGACTAGAACGGAAACAAGAATGAAGTACACAACCGTAAAACTCCAGTTTGTATGCAGAAGACTGATAAATGAACTCTTTGTCCTGCAGTTACAACAAAAAATCTGGTTTCACATGCACGACACGTCTCATATTCCAATATTTCGATTTAGTGGAGCACCGTCGTTTCCAATTAGCGGTCACGTCACGTATTTCTTCGTCCGCAAATGTTAGACGGCCACGCGAAATTGCTGACCAACCAGCGGGGAGCTGCTCCTTCTTCCCTACAGCCACTTCGTCACAGTTAGGGATAGCGTCATACGCTATCCCTCGGGACCCGGGAGGGGCGGTGTTGGCTGTGCGGGCCCGCATTATTCAGCGCGGAAGGCAGGTCGGACGCCGCAGGGGCAGGGATACCGGCCCGCGTTGCTCGTTAGAAGCTCCGACCCGCTCTCCCGCTGCCGCCACAGGCAGTCTGTGTGCGCGCCTAGCCCTTCTCTTTTTGTCGACTCCCCGCACTCACAAATTTCTGCCCCGTCCCACAATGGGAGTACGCACACAAAAACTGACCTGCTCGCACGAGGGTGTCTGCGTAATAAATATGCCACAGACAATGTGGTCCAATCAACATTCGTTACTGTGATGCACAGCGAGGGAGGAAAAGATGGGAAAAACACTTCTCCGCATTGTCGCACTGAGATTTATTTTCTCAACTCCCACAATGGCACGTACACACATTGTTGCCTTTTTGTATTCCATACTGCTGCACTATACCGCACAGTTTTTTTTAATGAAACGAATAATCAATATTGTGTTGGATCGAGTTACAGATATTCTCTTTACAAACAATTACAACTTATTCGTTAAGGGGGGCTGGGGCGACCTATCCCAACAATGTTAAATTTAGTGACTTGTCTTCCCTGTATTTCAGGAACCACTGTAGCCATTGATATGAAACTTTTACAGGACATTAAACTGTATATTCTGAGTGTACTGAACTAAAATAATTGCATTTCAGCCACTGCTTTCGGAAATGCTTTTTTTTAATTTCACTGTTAAAGTTTTGCGTACTTTTTTTGTACGCTATCCTAAATAATTTTAATTATAGATAACATTACGCTCTAATTTTAGTTCAGTAGACTCAGGATACGTATGTTGGTACCCCCTGAAAATTTTAATACTGTACTCGGAGTGGTTTCTGAGATTTAGGGGAAAATGCTACAGAAAATGTAAATTTTTAGGAACGGCTTCTAAGATTTCAAAAGACTCTAACTCACTAAATATGAGCTTAATTTTTTATTTTTAGTCTCAGAAGCACCCTGCAGCATACTGTATATCATGCTCTTAATCTTTTTCCAAGTTTTTTCTTCTTTTCTTCTTTCTGGACTCCTTAATGGCCAAATGTGCTGCATTCTCTTCTTAATAAATGCGAACTTTGTCCATCCATTCACGTTCTCGGTTGCAATTTGCTCCAGGATTAATTCCGATATGCTGTAGCACTTTCACCCTACCAATGCTGCCATCATTAAAAGCAATAACTGCATCATTGACCCCCCCCCCCTCCCCACTTTAGTGTCTTCATTCCAGCAAAAGCAATTTTTAGTATGTGAGTCCATGTAAGATTATTGAACGACTCGTTGAGATTTTGAGTGTGATCATGCAGACACTTCTTCAGTAATTCGGGAATTGCCAGGTCTCTGTAAATACATTGTATGATATACATGACTGCTGCTGGGATGGATTGTTTGTGCCTATATGAATTGTTTGAGTACTGGGCATTGAGGTAACTGCACCATGAATCAGGCCCAGGGGCGCAAAGTTGGTGTACTGGTTTTTCATCAGTTGACAGTCTGTGGAAGAAGGTAGCCCATACTGCCTGATTTATTTTCAACAAGTCCTCAATATTATTTCTTATGGCCATCCCATAATACTGCTGTGTTATAAAGGTTAAATTACGTGTCTGCATTGGTAGCACTATCATAAACAGAATCGTATCGTTTCGTAATATAAACACGCTTTTTTTGTCTGTCAGCCTGCCTCTTTATGGTTTTATCATCAGAAAGCTTCTTGTCTCTCAAACTTTGTTTCAACTTCCTCAACCTGGTGCCCATCCTCTTCTGGACATGACCAACTCATTCCAGTTTTGTGATAACCTTCTCACCATAAGGCTGAGCGGCTACTACACTACTATGTGCTTTTGAGCCTCCATCACCTAAGTACTTAACGTAACACACTTCCCTTTCATTCACAGACCGACTAAAAATTTCGATAGCTGCAGAGGCCTCCATATCACCACTTGTTCCTTAATTTATGTCACAGATACGCCCTTCTTCATTCCCTGATTTATACTTATGACAATGATTGGTTAAAATCTGGAAATCTATTACCTTCCTAGTATCCACACTGGTCACCATAGCAACAGAATTCTTAGAACTGTAGCCGCGCTTTTGCCAAGTGCCTTCAAAAGCTACTGGTACATCAGTCATACCATAATTTATTTCAACAGCTTCGTTTGCAGCACCCTTCATTGAGTCACATGCAACAGATTCCACAGCAGCTCCAATAAATCCTGAAAACTTGTCGATTTTACAAGGTGGGCGTGGCATATTCATCGTGGCACACATATTTTCTGCTGCAGTGTGTCCTTTGCCAATAGCTCTCAAGCCATAAAACCACCTAACATTTACTTCAAAATAATTAGCTTTACACTCACCAGAATTCCGAAATGAATGAGTATATTTACAACTGGCACAATTAATGATATGTTTCCTGGCTAGTCCATTTGATACTTCACAGTCTTCACAACCTTCATCTGAACTAACTGTCCCTCCACAGATTTTACAACACACGTATTCACCTAATACCCTTGTTAGGATGTGTAAATATATCAGAATATAACCTAACCTACCATTTACGTCACTTTCGTTTTGAGAAAACTGTGTATCACAACATTTTATTTTAATCTTCGAAGCACGTATGGGTGTTTCTCTAGATACTGAAGAGTTTTCCTGTATTTCTTTGTCTGTGACTTTACACGCCACAATCCTTCCCTTTATTCGAAAATGTATTACCATGAAACCTACGTTTCTTAAAAACACGTCGTTTTGGCATCATACTTAACTTTACTTCGAAAAACGTTAGCTCTTCGACATACAAAGCGTGTTTATATTACGAAACGATACGATTCTGTTTATGATAGTGCTACCAATGCAGACACGTAATTTAACCTTTATAACACAGCAATTCACAGCCTTCGATATACAAAATTACCGATTTTATTAGATCTTGAAGTAATACACTTTCAACCGGTATGGCCTATATTTAAAAAAATAAAATAAAATATTTCCCATGTGGGTTTATTCGGAAAATTGCAAATTATATGATGAGATAAAAATCCGAAAATGTGAAAAAAAATTCCGATTCTAACTCCCCTTAAGTCAACTTTTGTTTGACTAATTTAATTTTTTTAGTGTGGGATAACAGTTTAATGTCTGCTTGTCAGCTACATCCGCCAGTAATTGGTTTTCCATTCTGATCCTACCAAATTTCCAGTGTATCGTCTTAACCACTCCTGAAAATCGTAATGTACGCCGAAAGCTAAATGCTCTGTGCATATGCAGGAACGTTGCTTCGCAGAAAATCCAGTTTTGAGAAGAACCGGTTGTCTCGATGGATAGAGTGCCACCGTTGGTTGTTGAAGTCTTGATTTCGCTGACACAAAAAAAAGAACCCAGTTGCGACATTAAAATCAGGCAGTTATTCTCAATTTATTCAAGGCCCTGCAGAGTACTGTATAGACATCCACATGTTGCACAAAGATGTTTTGTCCAGTCAAAAATTAAATATATTCCACAAAATGTTAATATACGACCAACCCAAGTAATAGCCATAGCTAAGTTCCAATAATACATCTGAGTACGAAAGACGACCTGTAAGAATGAAAGAGAAGAAGTAATACATCGCTAGCAATACTTCACATGTCGCTGTCTCACATCTGTCAACTGCCCCACCAAAGAATGTACTTCACCACTTTGGTTTCCGCCATGCTATGCTGCTCCAAAATATATTCTTGATCCCTTGGTGCCAGAGATCTTACGGAAAAATTGTTCTACATGCTAGTAAGTTGTAACTCTGTGGCCATATGGTAAGTTTGACACATACATTATACAAAACATGCCAACATTGGCACAACGGGGACCCCTGTCAATGTGTATCATGCTCTTATTTTTGGTTCTTCTGGTACACCGTATATTTCTTACATCAATCGTTTTTTCATTTTTCTCTCTGCGAGGGTAACTTACTAAAGGAATCTTTACACTGTACTCGGTGCATTTTCCTTTCTGGTCAATGCACTTAATTCGATATTCTACCAGCGAGCAGATGCAGTACTTAAAGTGCTCTTCCGGAATATCTGCAAACTATCCATCAGTGGTTACAACAGTCCTTCTCCGTATCGTTCTCAAGCAATAAATATCTCTAATGTGAGAATAAAGGAAATATACAATTAAATACTTCTCAAATAACTTTAGAAGCTGTAAAATTTTTTACTCAGACAATGAAACAAAGCTTACTTAATTGGAAAGCCCAAGTCCTAGAATTAACGAAGTGCCTTACTTCAGAAACACCTAAAATACGTAAGATGATGTGATTAATAATAATGTACAGAATAGGGTAAAGAAAACTAAGGAACTGTTAGATGACAATCACTTTGGCCTTAGGAAATGTAAAAGCACCAGAGAGGCAGTTCTGAAGTTACGCTTGATGATGGTACCTCAAGACACTTTCATAGGATTTATTGGCCTAGAAAAAGCCCTAGACCATGTAAAATGGTGCAAATTGTTCAAAATTCTCAGAAAAATAGGTGGCAGCTATAGGGAAAGATGGGAAATATACAATACATAAGTGATCGATGTTCTGAGACAAATATGAATAAGCTGTAGGGGACACTAAGCTCGGAAGGCCAAGAACGAAATGATTAGAGTTGAAGGGTGTAAGACAGGGGTACCGTATTTCAACTCTACTGTTCACTTTATACATCGGAAAGCAATGCCAGAAATAAAAGAAATGTTCAGATGTTTACAAATTAAGGTAAAGGAACGTCAGGGACGTTGCTGTCCCCAGTAAAAACGAAGAGGAATTATAAGACCTATTGTATGTTGTTTTCACAACAACACCCTGGATGGATTCAATAGTAACATGGGTACAGAATAGGGATTGAGGGTAAATCGAAAATGATGAAAATAATGAGCAGCAGAAATGAGTTCGGTGACAAATTTAACAATAAAATTTGTGATCACGAGGTAGATGAAGTGAAGAAATACAGCTGTCTTGGAAGCAAACTAACAAATGATTGACGAAACAAGAATGACATAAAAAGCAGACTAGCACAGGTAAAAACGGCATCCCTCACCAAAAGAAATCTACTAATATCGAATGTCGACCTTAATTTGAGAAAGAAATTTTTGAGAATGTATATTTGGACCACAGCATTGCGGAGAAATGAACCATGGACTGTGTGAAAACCAAAATATAAGGAAATCGAAGAGTTTGAGATGTAAAGCTATAGAAATAAGCTGAAAACTATGTGGGCAACAGGTTCTCTGCATAATCAGCGAAGATAGAAACATAAGGATAGCCCTGACAAGAGAAATCCATAGGACTGTAGGACATACACTATGTGATCAAAATTATCCGGACATCTGGCTGAAAATGACTTACAAGTTGGTGGCGCCCTCCATTGGTAATGTGGGAATTCAGTATTGCGTTGGCCCACCCTTAACCTTGATGACAGCTTCCACTCTCGCAGGGATACGTTCAATCAGCCGCTGGAAGGTTTCTTGGGGAATGGCAGTACATTCTTCACGGATTGTTGCACTGAGGAAAGGTATCGATGTTGGCCGGTGAGGCCTGGCACGAAGTCGGCATTCCAAAACATCCTAAAGGAGTTCTATAGGATTCAGGTCAGAAATCTGTGCAGGCCAGTCCATTTCAGGGATGTTATTGTCGTGTAACCACTCCGCCACAGGCCGTGCATTATGAACAGGTGCTCGATCGTGTTGAAAGATGCAGTCGCCATCCCCGAATTGCTCTTCAACAGTGGGAAGCAAGAAGGTGCTTAAAACATCAATGTAGGCTTGTGTTGCGATAGTGCCACGCAAAGAAACAAGGGGTAAGGGGTGCAAGCGCCTTCCATGAAAAACACCACACCATAACACAACCGTCTCCGAATTTTACTGTTGGCACTGCACACGCTGGCAGATGACGTTCACGGGCATTCGGCATACCCACACCCTGCCATTGGATCGCCACATTGTGTACCGTGATTCGTCACTCCACATAACGTTTCTACACTGTTCAGTCGCCCAATGTTTACGCTCCTTACACCAAGCGAGACGTCAGTTTGCTTTTACCGGCGTGATTTGTGGCCTATGGGCAGCCGCTCTACTATGAAATCCAAGTTAACTCACCCCCTGCGTAACTGTCATAATACTTGCAGTAGATCCTGATGCAGTTTATAATTCCTGTGTGATGATCTGGATAGCTGTCAGCCTATTACACATTACGACCCTCCTCAACTGTCGGCGGTGTCTGTCGGTCAACTTACGAGGTTGGTCTGTACGCTCTTCTGCTGTACGTCCCCCTTCTGGTTTCCACTCACTGTCACATCGGAAACAGTGGACCTAGTGTTGTTTAGGATTGTCGAAATTCTGCGTACACACGTTTACACAAGTGGCACAAAACCTCCTAACCACGTTCGAAGTCCGTGGGTTCCACAGAACGCCCCATTCTGCTCTCTCACGAGGTCGCTGATATGGAGTACCTGGCAGTAGGTGGCAGCACAATGCACCTAATGTGAAAGGAGTATGTTTTGGAGGTGTCCGGATACTTTTGATCACATGTTGTATCTTAACACATCAGGGAATAATTTCATTAGCCTTAGAGAGGATAAATTTCCATGGAGAGGGAGAGGGAGGAATATATCCAATAAATAATTGACCTTGGGTGTAAACGCTCCTCTGGGATGAAAAGGTTGGGACAGGAGAGGAAGTCGTTTTGGTCGTGTGAAATCAGCCAGAAGACTGACAACAAAAAGAAATTAAAAACAGGGAGATGCTATTCTTTGCCACATTATTTGGAAACGCAACTCACAGGAATATATTGTCAGGATGCAGAATCTTCTCAGAACAATTACGTGATTATTGTACAGGAACTTACAAACTTATCAGTGGATTTCAAGTTCATCCTGTAGAAGATCCTGGAGTCACCTCATCACAGATCTCAATAGTCTGAAAACAATTTAAAAATATAATCTGTCGTTACTAATATTTCCTTTCCTCAAGAAAGAGCGGAAATCTTGACTTCAGTACTAGGACCTAAAATGTCTCTACAGACGTTTCAAGGGCTTTAGTACGGAAAGATGTCAAATACTTTGGTACGATATAAGTGCCTCCCATGGTAACTTTCAGCTCAAAATCGACGTAGTGCGACCCCATATAAGTCATTTCAGACAATGAATACATTAGTGGGATATATTGTGATGGAAGTTACTCCGAAACGGATTGAAGGATGCTTCTACATCTACATCTACGTGGATACTCAGCAATTCACACTTAAGTGCCTGGCAGAGGGTTCATCGAACCATTTTCATACCACTCTATCACTCCACTCTCGAATGAGGCGTGGGAAAAAGGCACACCGAAATCTTTCCGTCCGAGCTTTGATTTCTCTTATTTTATTATTATGATCATTTCTCCCAACGTATGTAGGTATCAACAAAATATTTTCGTATTCAGAAGAGAAAGTTGGTGATTGAAATTTCGTAAACAGATCTCGCCGCAAAGAAAACCGCCTTTGTTTCAGTGACCCTCAGGCAAAACAAAACAAATGCAACAACCAACTTTATACATATGAGTAAAATTGCGCAGTTGAGGTAAATTATAAAACCAGGAGTCACTACAGATAATTTGTTTTATACCTTCCTTTCGAAGGATTTACGGATTTATGTTGTTATGAACTTCTTGATATGTTTTGAGGTCAAGAATGAATCCGTAAAATTTGACACACTGTATTTTAGCTTTGAAAGTAGATGTACAAGTAACACAAGCCGCGCGGGACTAGCCGAGCGGTCTAAGGTGCTGCAGTCATGGACTGTGCGGCTGGTACCGGCGGAGGTTCAAGTCCTCCTTTGGGGATGGGTGTGTGTGTTTGTCCTTAGGATAATTTAGGTTAAGTAGTGTGTAAGCTTAGGGACTGATGATCTAAGCAGTTAAGTCCCGTAAGATTTCACACACATTTGAACATTTTGAACTAACACAAATACTGCATAAACGGAAATACAGACATGGTTTACCATTACCCATTTTCACTAGGGTAGTAACGACAGCCTTGTGTTTCCATTTTCATACTCAGGGTGAGGAATCTGTTGTTGTTTTCTTTTATTTTTGTTATCCAGATGAACAGTGACCAGGGGCCAACGAAACAAACAGAATGGAAGTATGCTGTTTTCCTTCACCAATCTAGTAGACATCGAATCAAATCTACTGATATGATTCTTTTGTAGATCTAATAAGAAATCACGAAATAAAAATATATTAAATATAGGTATTTATGGCAAATGCTCCGACTGCTGAATGACATACCATCCGGAAGTTTAAGCCGTCCTCCCAGGACACTTGTGAATGGATAATCAGGGTTGCTGAGTTATACTTGCAAACAAAAAATTAATTACGTAAGTTTACTTTTGCGTAGCGGTAATTAAAACCTTGCTACTACTCGTAAAGCGTTTCCGAGCGTTATATCCACGTAACTTTTTTTTTTCACCGATCATTCTGCAAGCTTGGTTGCAGTTTCCTCATCGTGGAATGGCGGTAACATTGACAGAACTCGCCAAATATTGGTAGCATTAATTAAGGTTTGCATTGAGGCAATATCTATTTCAGTTACATAGCTGAGATATGGTGTTACGATATTTGTAGTGTTCGTTGATACAGTACTGAAGGGTGACAGTATCTGAATCGATTCCTTGTTGATTAAAGGAATACGCTGGTAATGGTGTTAGTTTATGAGTTTGGCTGGAAAATTTGCGCCAACAGTTGCCCAGTATTTTTCTTTCCAAAATCAAGCCAAGAGTTACGTGAAATTTGGTCCTTTAAATCTGTGCACCACTCAGACGTGTGTCGGAACAAACCGACGTGTGTCACAAAAAGCACCTTCACTTGTCGGAAACATGAGAGGAGATCTTTAGTCAGCAGTGCTGCAGTGGCAGAGAGGGAGGAGTGGCGGGGAGGGAGGGGGAAAAAAACGCTAAGTGGACGAAATGAGAGCATTCTATTTGGTCGTCCCTAGAGACAGATTTAAGCACCGTCCATTGGTACGGAGCTGGAGGTATCACGGAACGGTGTAAAACACATCTGTCTCTACGCGGAAGAGCTTTGCGACTCCCTATAACTGCTGCAGAGGGAAGACAGTGTCAGAGGGGAAGGGCGAGGAAGCAAGAAGAAGGGAACGAGAGGGATGAAAACAGAGAAAGAAGAAAGCGGAATAGGATGGAGGATGACGGCGCCCGGGAAATAATGAGTCGTCAGAGGGGAAGGAGGCAGGAGTAGTGGAAGATGGTGGAGGTGGCGCCGAGTGGCGGTGGGGAAGGAGGAGGAGGTGGTGGGAGGAGGGGACGGTGGTGGGGGTGGGGGTGGTGGTGGAGGCGGCGCTGTGTTTGTGGCGCTGATTAATTCCGGCGGCGTTGCGGCCGGCCGGCCCGACGCTCGCTTCTCGCTTCTCGGCCGCAGAGTCTGAGCCGCCGCCTGCAGCCTGCCGCCGGCTGATCTCCCAGACAAGACCGGCCGCCGGCGCCCTTAAAGAGGCGCTCCTTTACGTCTACCTCCGCGACTTTGTTCCCAGTAATCCCATAATCCCACACAAGGACCGGTAGCGTAGCGGGGAGTCGTGGCGGAGTGAGAGAGAGATTTTACCCGCGATCGTCTCACACACACGCACGAGTAGCGCTATTGCCTGGCTGCAGCTCATTCAGTTCGCCATGATGTACAAGTATAGTTCAATTCTTTTATCTTGGCGGCTCGCGCATGCCGGCCCAGACGCGGGAGATTGCTATGTTGCCAGTTGCACACGCCAAGAGAACCAGCGCCATAGTATAGTATAGTATAGTTCGCAAACTTACGTTTAGGGGGGAGCGCGCAGTTTATGAAGTAAAGTCACCACAGCCGCATTAACCCTTTCGCTGCTACAGAGACGTGCTCCCCGCATTCTCAGCTGTGCGCGATTTTGTCTTCACTGCACTGCTCGCCTGTGCAGGCACATGGTGTTCAGACTGCTTTGACACACTTATTATTCGATTTCACAAAAACTATTTGGCCCAAAAATTTGATTTTTACACATCTTCTTGACTGATACCTTCTCCCCATAAATAACTTAATTTTGTTTCGAAGTTCAATGCAGTTATTACGCAGCATTAAATGTGGTAAACCATTGCACGAAATTTTGAAGAGCTTGCAGAGGTAAAAGTCCACAGCGTACACTTTCCGTGTGGTCGATTTTAGTTGCCAGTAGAAATTTCAAAAAATTACATTCAAACGAATAAAATTCATGAAGTAAGACACTTCAATATTGTTTTTAAATAAAGAAAATGTCAAGCCTCGGACAAGGTTTGAACTCAGGACCTTTTGCTTAGCAGCCTAAAACCTTAACCATTACGCTAACGCAGCTCGTCATTGAACAGAGTTCTTGGAGGATTTTAAACAATCACGCAAAATACCGACAAACACTGATGGTATGACTATGAATTACTCACGTTTCGTCGAAGTACAATAGGAAATAAAGAATTACCGCTGTTCTTAATTGCCAAAAAGCGGTTAGTGAGAATGAATTTCCTTGCTGTCGCCTGAATTAGGAGGCTTATTGCTTGTTTAGTGTAATTAATAAATAGAATATAAAGCAGTTGGTATAAAGAATGCTTTTTCCAAACGTTCCTTTATAGAAAGTCTGCTATCAAGACACTGCTTTTGTTCAATTACTTTATTTATGACTGAACGTTTCTAAAACTGAAGACACTCGCCTGTGCTCGGCACTGCAGTCGAGATCTGGCAACCTCGTTCTCTGTTCATTGGCTGACTCTGTTTTGTGACGTCAGATGCGCAGAACGAACCTAAACTAGGCCACTGTCGTAAATGACGCGCACTTTAGCAGGGGCAGATCCTAAGGATGGTGAGGCGGGGCAGTGTCTCAGCAGAGATCATGTTCTCCAAAAAAATCGAACTCAACACGTCGCTCTTAACGGAACTAAATCGACAGATGTGAAGGTAATATCCGGAGTACCACAGGGAACTGTGTTAGGACTGTTGCTGTTTACAATATACAAGCGTCACTCCAAAAGAAGTGCACACTATTTTTTGAAAATTGTGATGACCTCAATCCACAGAAAAAATAATTATCAAAATCTGAACTGCGAATTCATCCAAAATTCTAGTTGGAAAACCACACTCTTTGTTACACTTCTCAACTGGTCGCGATTCCACTTTGTTTATGAAATGAAAACTCTAATATTCACGAGAAACTGCTCTGAAATTAACCTCAACCGACAAAATTGTGTATATATTCTCTGAAACTTCAAAGACATCTAAGACAATATCTGAAAGGAATTAGAAAAAGTGACAACATTTCGTGAATCACACACAGTACTGTTAATAATGGCATGAACACTTCTGGGGGGGGGGGGGGGGTTCACCATACGTCTACCCACTTTTGAATATAACCAGTATCTCTTAATACTACGACTCGTAGCAATACAGTATCAAAAACTTTTATTACTGGGTAAACAGTCCCTACGTGATTTGACAGCTGATATTTGTAATTCACGCTCACGTCAGGAAATGCACCAATACGGAAATAGCAGCTTTTACGTTATTGGTCGAACGCAAGCAATTATGGCGGTCGCCGTAATTTTCGCCCGACGCCATATTTCGCGACAAAATACTCTTATTAGTCACTGCCATATATCTAGTCTCATAACAATACATAAAACTACATAAAATAACTACAATAATTTTGACATGCAAGGAGAATTAGTCCTAATGAGAGGAAGAAGTTTATATTTACTGGTGTTTCAACAATGACTACCAGGCAACTTTTAATTCACTGATTGCAATTTTATTTTCGTTAGCAGAAAGCAAACATAAACTAAACAAAAAATTTATTTGAATAGAGTCTGTAATTCTTATACTTTTAATAGAGAAAGAAAGTTCTTAGGTCATGGGGATAGCGTTCGGCGAAATCTCATAACTTTTTTTTTTTTTTTTGCATACGAAGCGTTGCGTTGAGCAGCACGATGTCGGCGGGTTACGATGATGAGAGCAGCATACAGGCAGTTCCGCTGGTTAATCTTCTCCGGCGAAACGCACATAAAGTTCCGGCACAGCTGAATCATTAACCCCGTGGTGATTAACAAACCACAAGACACCAGTATGCGACCGTTGTTGACTTGTCCTCTCTTTCAAAGTACATTACGTAGATATCGCTCGTTTTTACACTTTATGCACTGTCCGTGACGCTATAGTCCATAATTACGCAGTTCGTCACATTCATATAGTCCTAGCCACAAATACACAGTTCATAGAATTGTTCTTCTGTGTGAAGCACACCGTTAACAATGTCTACTCTGTTCTCGCATTTCAAACTTCGACAACGTCACTGAAAGTCATTTATATTGCACAGTTAATTAAAGCCTTAACTTTCACGGCTTGATAGAATGTGACAGACAACAGTCCCACCACCCAAAACCAATACCAGCAAAGTTCATTCGCATAAAAGCACTGCTCGTGTCGGCCACAACAAAGTATTATTAGCGGCACTTTCACAGTCCAGTTTATTTGCTCTTAAAGTTCACTGGCGATGGCATTACATACCGCAGTGGTAAAGAGAATTAACAATCTGATAGTTCGGTATCACTGTCCATAAAATTACGTATGCTTTTCATAAAACACAGTACTATTTTTCCGCGCACGCTTCACAGACACGCCATCCACCATCCCCTCTACTACACAACAACCTTTCGACTATCGATATCACTATCACTGTCCACTGTCTATAGATGTTATATCGTTATCGTAAATTACATAAATCTTTATAAATGTTATTGACTGCATTTTTCACAATTAATAATATTCCAAAAGAGAACTTTACAAACTTTACCACAGGTACAAAGCAAGAAACATATTTATCCATTGGCAAACGAAATAATCACAATTACATCTTTACATTTAAAAACCACAGTAGAATGTTACATAATCACAATTAGAAATGCCCATATGAACAAAAGAAAAAGAACAGAAATCTAAAGAAAATCACGAAAAAAAATTTTATATACGTAATTAGCAATGCCTTCACAAAATCTATCTTTTATTCTACATGTTTGAAAGTTTTACAGTGTGTAGATAAATCCTTTAGGAACAATATATCCATTCCTCTACATAATTTCCATCCCTCTCAACTGCCTTACGCTGTCTTGGAACCAGCGCCTGTACACCCGCACGGGAAAATTTTGGACCAACCTCTTGGAGCCACTGTTTGGCAACGTGCACAAGGAAGTCATCATCTTCAAACCTTGTTCCACGAAGAGAGTCCTTCAGTTTCCCAAGAGATGATAGTCTCATGGGGCCAGGTCAGGACTGTAAGGCGGGTGTTTCAGTGTTGTGCATTCGAGTTTTGTGATCGCTTCCATGGTTTTTTGACTGACATGTGGCCGTGCATTGTCGTGCAACACCAAAACATCCTGCTTTTGTCGATGTGCTCGAACACGACTCAGTCGAACTTGAAGTTTCTTCACAGTCGTCACATATGCATCAGAATTTATTGTGGTTCCATTTGGGATGATGTCCACAAGCAAGAGTCCTTAAACACCGTAGCCAAACATTTCCGGCAGAAGGCGTGGTTTTGAATTTTTTTCTTGGGTGAATTTGCATGCCACTCAATTGATTGCCTCTTCGTCTCTGGTGGAAAATGATGAGCCATGTTTCATCACCTGTCACAATTCTTCCAAGAAATTCATCTCCACCATTCTCGTACTGTTCCAAAAGTTCGCTGCATACCGTTTTTCTTGTTTCTTTGTGAGCCACTGTCAACATCCTGGGAACCCACCTGGCGCAAACCTTTTTTAACGCCATCAATTTCAGTATTCTGGCAACGTTTCCTTCCCCTATCCCAATGTAGCGTGACAATTCGTTCACTGTGATGCGTCTGTCAGCAGTCACCAATCCGTTAACTCTCTGCACATTGTCTGGAGCGTGTGCAGTACGAGGCCTGCCGCTGCGAGAACAATCCCCAATATTTCCATGCCTGCTTTTATCACGTAACCTGCTTTCCCACCGACTAACTGTACTGCGATCGACAGCAGCATCTCCATACACCTTTTTCAACCTCTTGTGGATGCTTCCCACTGTCTCGTTCTCACAGCACAGGAATTCTATGACAGCACGTTGCTTCTGACGAACGTCAAGTGTAGCAGCCATCTTGAACTCATGCTGTGACGGCGCCAATCACGGGAACAGGTTGAACTAAGTTTGAAAACAAGCGGGAAGGCTGTATCTACACACTGTAAAACTTTCACACATGCGGAATAAGTGACCATGGTATATAAATGATCTAGCAGAAAGCGTCGGATGCCTTTTAAGGCTATCCGCAGATGATGCAGTTATTCATACCAAAGTAGCAACGCCAGAAGATAGCAAGAATTTGCAGAACTACCTGCAGAGAATCGATGAATGGTGCAAACTCTAGCAGTAACCCTGAACGTAAATAAATGTATCATATTGCGCATACATAGGAAAAGAAATCCACTACTGTACAGCTACACTTTTGATGACAAACAGCTGGAGACAGAGTCTACTGTAAAATATTGAGGCGTAAATATCCAGAGCGACCTTAAGTGGAATGACCATACAAAACAGATAGTGGGAAAAGCAGACACCAGATTCAGATTCATCGGAAGAATCTTAAGGAAATGTAACTCATCCACGACAGAAGTGGCTTATAAGGCGCTTGTTCGCCCGATTCTTGAGTATTGTTCATCTGAGATCCCTATCAGATCGGAATGATAGAGGAGATAGAGAAGATCCAACGAAGAGCGGCGCGTTTCCTCACGGGATCGTTTAGCTGGCGAGAGAGCGTTACGGAGATGCTAAACAATCTCCACTGGCAGACATTACAAGAGAGGCATTGTGCATCATCGAGAGATTTACTATTGAAATTTCGGTGCAGCATATTTCAGGATGAGTGAGACAACATATTACTCCCCCCCCCCCCCCCCCCACATTCATCTCGCCTATTAACCACGAAGAGAAAATTCGAGAAATTAGAGCCAGTACAGAGGCTTACCGACAATCATTCTTCCCACGCACTATTCGCGAGTGGAACAGGGTTGGAGAGATTAGATAGTGGTGCCGAAAGTACCCTTCGCCACACACCTTTAGCTGGCTTGCGGAGTATGATTCAGATTTAAAAAAATCAGTTTAGTAAAAGCGTATATACAGGGTTTCTCATTTATCTTGATCACCAAGAATAATTTTTTGTCTGGAAGCGAACTGAAAAATGTAGCATACGACTGTTGCTTAGCTACGACTGGGAAATTAACCAGTATGACTGACTTAAATCGAAAGTCCATATGAGTTGCAGGCTTTCTCGGTGAATTTAGATGATGAACTCTTCCCAGGTTAACAGCCCAGTCAAGACATTCTGCGACAAGGCATCAACAAGTTTCCTACACATCATCTTCAGGTGAAGTGGTCACGTAAAGGTTACGATTAGGAAACTTGTCGAAACATTGCCGAGAAGAATTCGGCAATGCAAAGTTCACGCTGAAATATCAACAATATTATGTACAGGATAGAATCCTACCCGTCCTTAAGATAACACATTGAGTTTCAGACAGGCACAACAAAAAGACTGACACACGGAGCGTTCGGCCAAAACCTTTTTCATATTCACAGAAGCAGTGCGCCTCACGCACATAAGACTGCCATCTCCATCCGCTCTCACCAGAATACCTCGCCAGAGCACCCGCAGAGAATTTTTCATATGTCCGTGTGGAGTGTTTGCTTGTGCTAATTTATGTGTGTGTGTTTTCCTTTTGTGTTTTCCTTTCTGACGAAAGCTTTGGCCGAAAGTTCACTGTGTGAGTGTTTGTGTTGTGCCTGTCAGCAATTCAGTGTGTTATCTATACAGTGAGTAGCAATCTATCCTTTTCTTGTAACTTCGTTTGTTACAAAGATAGAAACACAATCACATATTTTTGAATTGACATCGTGCATTTTCATTTGGTAATCCGTTCACCATCTTCAAAACTTGTTCGAAAAGGAATCCAGTGTATCATTTACGTAAAGAAGCGGCTGTTATAAATGTTACACCGAAATGACTTTGACTTTATTGTACGACGTAGGAACTTCAGAGAATGAGTTACATACACCGTCCCACGCTATCATTGGGCAACAATAGCACTTTTGTCAAAAGAGAGAGTATATGACCAGGGTTTCACGCTGATTCAGCTCTGCTGGGGTGTGGTTAACAAGTGTAGCGCAGTGAGCGATTGAAGTACGGGGCAACTGAAAACGTACTCCAAAGCTGAAGCCCTTGGGACAGTACGAGCCTTCTGGAGAAAATACGATTTCACTCTTTCCTGCAAGCTGCAAGAATATTTGGGTGACAAGCGGTTTTCCAATAACGAGGACGTTTGCACAGCGGTATCCGAATGACTTTGTGGTCAAAGACCAGATTTCTGCCGTGACGAATTGAACGATTAGTGTAAAGTTCGCACTATTATATCGAAAAATAGTATCACGTATCTAAGAGGGCTTGCTGAAAAATTTTGCCTCTGAAATATTTGTGTGAAAACTCTTAAAACTTTTTAAATAGAAAAAACGTTATCAACTCTTTTCATCTTTATTCTTTCTGTCTGCGTATTTATTTCAAATGGTTCAAATGACTCTGAGCACTATGGGACTTAACATCTGTGGTCACCAGTCACCTAGGACTTAGAACTACTTAAACCTAACGAACCTAAGGACATCACACACATCCATACCCGAGGCAGGATTCGAATCTGCGACCGTAGCAGTCGCGCGGCTCCGGACTGAGCGGCCTAGAACCGCGAGACCACCGCGGCCGGCTTGATTTCTCAAGGCGAAGAATACATTTCTCCCAACGAGAGACCAGTTTGTTGATACGGTCACTGTAAAGCGTTTGAATTCGCTGATGAATACACAGCCTCACCTCTGCTTTCACCGCTTTATCACTATCGAAGTGAAGACCTCTGTTCCTAAATTTGAGAAACAAATGAAAATCAGATGGGGCCAAGTCGGGTCTTGTATGGAGTATAATCGATGTTTAGTGGACCCAAAGCGTAGAATTGCATATGTCGCAGCGCTCGTGTGTGGCCTTCCATTGTCTTTCTGAAGGAGAGAGTGCTGTACGTGTGGACCAACTCTTCGAATTCGAAACTCTGCTACAGCACGCACCGACATAGTTACGTTACACACTGCCGTGTTACACGCTACGATTTGGAGCCCTCTGCTACAGCGGGCTGAGAATATGTAGTCACGAAAAATAAATATGTAGGACGCTAATAACGTTTGTTTTATTTAAAAGTCTTTAAATATTTCACATCAAATATTCGGAGGCATCACTTTTCAGCACGCCGTCGTATTTCACTTTGAAACGTTGTACAGCATTCGACAGAAACTACTTTGCATGCCGTAATAATGTGTAGCTTTCTTTTCTGAAATTCCCTCGTAGCACAAAGCGTAGGTGCTCGGGGTAAAGTAACTCGTCCATTTTCTGGAATCGAAATTACACAAACGGGAACAGGAAGTCATTCATTCTACGACGACAGCGTTGCCTTGGGCTGAAACTTCCGTTTCATGAAGCGTCACAGTAATACAACAACACACCCGTCAGGAAGGTGGGTTTTTGTCACGATACTGCTCCCTGTAGAGTTCTGCCTGAGTTTCATTACGCCTAACTTCCGCCACAGTAAGTGATGGTGATTCAGTTTTTAATCAAAGGCTGGCTTACGTGTCCACAACATGTTGTTTAAAAGTACTACACTATTGTTCTTCATCCTCTTATATTGTTGTTGTGGTCTTCAAATGGTTCAAATGGCTCGGAGCACTATGGGACTCAACTGCTGTGGTCATCAGTCCCTTAGAACTTAGAACTACTTAAACCTAACTAACCTAAGGACATCACATACACCCATGCCCGAGGCAGGATTCGAACCTGCGACCGTAGCAACAGCGCGGCTCCGGACTGGAGCGCCTAGAACCGCACGGCCACCGCGGCCGGCTGTTGTGGTCTTCAGTCCTGAGACTGGTTTGATGCAGCTCTCCATGCTACTCTATTCTGTGCAAGCTTCTTCATCTCCCAGTACCTACTGCAACCTACATCCTTCTGAATCTGCTTAATGTATTCATCTCTTGGTCTCCCTCTACGATTTTTACCCTCCACGTCGTCCTCCAATGCTATATTTGTGATACCTTGATGCCTCAGAACGTGTCCTACCAACCGATCCCTTCTTCTTGTCAAGTTGTGCCACAAACTTCTCTTCTCCCCTATTCTATTCAATGCCTCCTCATTAGTTACGTGATCTACCCATCTAATCTTCAGCATTCTTCTGTAGCACCACTTTTCGAAAGCTTCTATTCTCTTCTTGTACAAACTATTTATCGTCCATGTTTCACTTCCATACATGGCTACACTCCATACAAATACTTTCAGAAACGACTTCCTGACACTTAAATCTATACTCGATGTTAACAAATTCCTCTTCTTCAGAAACGCTTTCCTTGCCATTGCCAGTCTACATTTTGTATCCTCTCTACTTCGACCATCATCAGATATTTTGATCTCCAAATAGCAAAACTGCTTTACTACTTAAGTGTCTCATTTCCTAATCTAATTCCCTCAGCATCACCCGACTTAATTCGACTACATTCCATGATCCTCGTCTTGCTTTTGTTGATGTTCATCTTATATCCTCCTTTCAAGACACTGTCCATTCCATTTAACTGCTCTTCCAAGTTCTTTGCTGTCTCTGACAGAATTACAATGTCATCGGCGAACCTCAAAGGTTTTATTTCTTCTCCATGGATTTTAATACCTACTCCGAATTTTTCTTTTGTTTCCTTTACTGCTTGCTCAATATACAGATTGAATAACATGGGGGAGAGGCTACAACCCTGTCTCACTGCCTTCCCAACCACTGCTTCCCTTTCATGCCCCTCGACTCTTATAACTGCCATCTGGTTTCTGTTCAAATTGCAAATAGCCTCTCGCTCCCTGTATTTTACCCCTGCCACCTTTAGAATTTGAATGAGAATATTCCAGTCAACATTGTCAAAAGCTTTCTCTAAGTCCAAAAATGCTAGAAACATAGGTTTGCCTTTCCTTAATCTAGCTTCTAAGATAAGTCGTAGGGTCAGTATTGCCTCACGTGTTCCAACATTTCTACGTAACCCAATCAGATCTTCCCCGAGGTCGGCTTCTACCAGTTTTTCTATTCGTCTGTAAAGAATTCGCGTTAGTATTTTGCAGCTATGACTTATTAAACTGATAGTTCGGTAATTTTCACATCTGTCAACACCTGCTTTCTTTGGGATTTTAATTATTATATTCTTCTTGAAGTCTGAGGGTATTTCGGGTGTCTCGTACATCTTGTTCACCAGATGGTAGAGTTTTGTCATGACTGGCTCTCCCAAGGCCGTCAGTAGTTCTAATAGAATGTTGTCCACTCCCGGGGCCTTGTTTCGACTCAGGTCTTTCAGTGCTCTGTCAAACTCATCACGCAATATCGTATCTCCCATTTCATCTTCATCTACATTCTCTTCCATTTCCATAATATTGTCCTCGAGGACTTCGCCCTTGTATAGACCCTCTATATACTCCTTCCCCCTTTCTGCTTTTCCTTCTTTGCTTAGAACTGGGTTTCCATCTGAACTCTTGATATTCATGCAAGTGGTTCTCTTTTCTCCAAAGGTCTGTAATATCTGTCTTACCCCTCATGAGATAAGTCTCTACATCCTTACATCTGTCTTCCAGCCATCCCTGCTTAGCCAGTTTTCACTTCCTATCGATCTCATTTTTGAGACGTTTGCATTCCTTTTTGCCTGCTTCACTTACTGCTGTTACCATTCTGCTTGTGTTCTCTGTAGATGAGTAGCATTTCTGCCTTTTCTTCCTTGGTCTACATTCTACTCAGAAAGCCTTGAAGATGGTTGACTGAATTACTTGTGCGTATTATCCTTGTTTCCATTGGTTACCTTTGGTCGAGTTACCTCATATCATGTACCGGCCCTGTGTGGTAGTGCACGAGAGTCAAAGTCAGTTTTTAATGTGTTTACATGAGTGGTACACTGTAATATGTTCATGAGAAGGTCTTGACGAGAGGAACTGGACTACCGAATAATAAATGCAGGTTGCTGTTTCAAAAAGACACCTTATTGTTGAAATTTTCGAAACAATGAAAGTTATAAGAAATAAAATTATGCTGCCTAATGTCCCCCTCGTACCTAAGCATCATCTTGATACATATTTTCTTTTGTTGCTGGGCAAAAAGATATTCCATGTGGTCAAGACTAGTGGAGCAACTTGTACATCTGCATATGTCAGCATCCGAATTTCTCCGCCAGCTTAAGAAAGATGGAGTAACATGAAACCTAAGAATCTCACAAATGCTGAGGAATTCCCGGAATTAAAGTCTTGTCTAGCGCGGGACGCGGTTCAGTCAGTTGCGTGGCGCCCTCCTCACAGGGATGGACTTACCGCCTGACTTATCAACCAGGAAAAGACGCCCAGTTAGAGGATGACCGTACCCGCTGTCAGAAACAACTCTGACAAGGTTCGTGAGTCCACTGGGAGAAGTGGCGAACCACGTGAAATTCAATGTGGCAAAACAAAAAGAGAAAGACGTTCACTACCAAAAAACATTAGAGAAAGGCGAAAATGAGAAAGAAACGTTTAAACGCTGGCATAGCCACAGTCAGTAGATACGGATTCACAATCGAAGAGCTTAGTAAAATGTTGGTAAGGCTCTATCCATACTACGATTATATGTAACGAAAATTAAGACGTAGTCGAAGTTGCGTGAGTTAGTTGCTTTCACAATAAAGAAAGACAAATATCGTCTCGGCAATTTCTTTGTTAATTCGGCGTTATATCTTCAATTACGAAACTTGCTGTTATAGCCCTTAAATAAAATTTTTGACACATGTACTTCTCAAACTTTCAGACGAGTGAGTTTCAGGTGCTTTCATTCTTCGGATTGCAATTTATTCAAAGTTATGCCAAAGCGATGTACTAAACACTGAACTACCTTTTATATACCGAAGCGCCAAAGAAACCGGTTTAAGCATGCGTATTCAAATACAAAGATATGTAAACAGGCAGAATACGACGCTGCGGTCGGCAACGCCTATATAAAACGCAGCTGTTACATCGGTTACTGCTGCTACAATGGCAGGTTATCAAGATTTGAGTTTTAACGTGGTACTATAGTTAGCACACGTGCGATGGGACACAAATCTCCGAGTAGCGATGAAGTGGGGATTTTCCCCTGCGACCGTTTCATGAGTGTACCGTGAATATCAGCAATCCAGTAAAACATCAAATCTCCGACATCGCTGCGGCCGGTAAAAGATGCTACAAGAAAGGAAACAACGACGACTGAAGAGAATCGTTCGATGTGACAGAAGGGCAACTCTTCCGCAAATTGCTGCAGATTTCAATGCTGGGCCGTGAACAAGTGTGACCGTGTGAACCATTCGACGAAACATCATCGATACCGCCTTTCGAAGCCGAAGGCCTACTAATACCCTTTATGACGGCACGGCATAAAGCTTTACCCCTCTCCTGGGCCCGTCAACACCGACATTGGACTGTTGATGATTGGAAACATGTTGCCTGGTAGGACGAGTCTCGTTTCAAACAGTATCGAGAGGATGGACATCTACGGATATGGAGACACCCTCAAGAATCCATGGGCCCTGCATGTCAGCAGGGGACTGTTCAAGCTGGTGGAGGCTATGTAATGGTGTGGGGTGTGTGCAGTTGGAATGATATGGAACCTCTGATACGTCTAGATACGACTCTGACAAGTGCCATGTACGTAAGCATCCTGTCTTATCGCCTACATCCATTCATTTCCATTGTGCATTCCGACTTTGTTGTTGTTGTGGTTTTCAGTCCTGAGACTGGTTTGACGCAGCTCTCCATGCTACTCTATCCTGTGCAAGCTTCTTCATCTCCCAGTACCTACTGCAACCTACATCCTTCTGAATCTGCTTAGTGTATTCATCTCTTGGTCTCCCTCTACGATTTTTACCCTCCACGCTGCCCTCCAATACTAAATTGGTGATCCCTTGATGCCTCAGAACATGTCCTACCAACCGATCCCTTCTTCTGGTCAAGTTGTGCCACAAACTTCTCTTCTCCCCAATCCTATTCAATACTTCCTCATTAGTTATGTGATCTGCCCATCTAATCTTCAGCATTCTTCTGTAGCACCACATTTCGAAAGCTTCTATTCTCTTCTTGTCCAAACTATTTATCGTCCATGTTTCACTTCCATACATGGCTACACTCCATATATCAGTCATTCTGACTGATTTTTGCAATTCCAGCAGGACAATGCCACACCACCTATGTCCAGAATTGTTACAGACCGGCTCCAGAAACACTCTTCTCAGTTTAAACACTTACGCTGGTCACCAAATTCCCCAGACATGAACGTCATTGAGCATATCTGGGATGCCTTTCAACGTGATGTCCTGAAGAGATCTCCACCCGCTCGTACTATTGCGGATTTATAGACAGACCTTTAGGATTCATGGTGTCAGTCCCCTCCAGCACTACTTCAGACATTAGTCGAGGCCCTGCTACGTCGTGTTGCGACACTTTTGAGTGTTCACAGGGCCCTTCACGATATTAGGTAGGTGTACCAGTTTCTTTAGTTCCTCAGTGTACTAACGAAGAGACGTCCATCAAATATCGGAAACATAATGTTATTTAATAACACAATTCCATTGACCCCAACTGCTAAGAACCGTAGGGCAACCTCTGAACGAAACTAAATAGAGATACAATATTGAAGAATTTCACAAGAAGACCACAAACGTATTGGGTGCTCTGTATCCGATGATACACGCTCTCTGTGGAAACATCATGTTACTTAATAACCCAGTCACATTGACTCAAACTGCTAGGAATCTCGGGGCTGCCATTGAGTGGAACTAGACAGGGATAGAATGTAGAAGAGTTTCACAAGAAGATCACAAATGTAATGGGTGCCGTGTATCCGATATAGGCGCTCTCTTGGAGTGAGCAATTACGAGCAGTCTTACAAAACAACTTCATTCGTCAATTCAGACAACGTAACGTATAACACAACGATAGAAGCGGCCCGTGGCTCCACTAGAAAGGTCCACGAGAGGATGAATAAGATATACACAAAATCACTCGCACCTATAGATACAACATTACAGATATTTGTGGCCTAATAACTTCCTGCAAAAAGAAGATGAAAACGACGAGCTTACTTATGACATCGTAGATCCCACTACCTTAGAGGAATTACAAATAGCATTAACAGAAATTAAGATAGGAAGGCTACGGAATAGGATGGCATAAGCGCAGATTTATGGAGACAAGAAACGTCAGTATTAAATCAGATATTTCAGAATTTTATTAATAAATGTTGCAGCCGATACCAGAATACAGTATTCTGGTCGCATACCCGACTTATGCCTCTATTTACAGAAGGCGCTAGAGATAGATGTGAAAATTATAGGGGCACAATTGTTTTGAATGTAGGCTATAGAATATGTAGGCAAGAATATTAAGTAAGGAGTACGAGCCATCAAAGACGTTTCATAACTAGAAGAAAAAAAACGGCTTTAGAAAGGAACTATCCTTTAAAGATGCCGTTTGCTCAGTTAAGCATATATTACAATAAAGAAGAGATTATAACCTTGAAACTCATAAAGAGTTTGGTGATAACGAAAAGGTCCCGGCGGTGGTTCGAGTCCTCCCTCGGGCATGGATGTGCTTGTCCTTAGGATAATTTAGGTGAAGTAGTGTGTAAGCTTAGGGACTGATGTCCTTAGCAGTTAAGTCCCATAAAATTTCACACACTTTTTTTATATAACGAAAAAGCATTCGATCAAATAACTAGGAAAACATTATGGGAAATCGTGGTTCAAAGAGGATATTCGAATCATATAATTAAAGTAATAAAATGTACGATACAGATACGGTAATCATCGTGTATGTTGGGAATAGAAGGTACAGTAAAAAGATATATATTTCCAAATATGTTGGAGATTGTCTCTTATTACGTTTAAAATTTATAGAGACGTTTTGATTGAAGAAGGATGTATAAAATTATGAGAGGCAGTTGCATTGTACCAAATTTTATCCTGAAGACGATGCTATTTGCTGATGATCAGATTGTTATAAGTAAAACTGATGACGAGCTGCAAAGAATAGTAGGCCAATACATAATGCCAGGAAAGAACAATTAGTACACGCTTTTAGAGGTTTCTAATTCACTCAAGGTTTATTCTTGCAACAGTGCGTATGGAGTATATGAAATGATTGCACACACAGATCAATATCACTAGCAGTTCTGAGGTAGAGGGTTCTGAGGTACAACATATCGACCCGTGTTGAAACACTAATATTAGTACGTGGTGTAAGAACCATCGGCGGCGAAGTAGACGCTCACTTTGGCGTCCAGTCGATCGTACAGATTGTGAGTACTGTCCAGGATTGTTGTGGCGCTTCTACTCGATCTATTCACGTAGTTTTGTACGAGTTGTTGGTTGGCGAGCCGCACGAATCACTTCTTGTCCCATCGTATCCCACATGTGCTTGATAGAGACAAGTGCGGAGATCTTAATGACCAGGGAAGTTGGTGCACGTCTTGGAGAGCGCGTTGAGATTCACGGGCAGTGTTTGGACGAGCAGAAAAACGTGTCACCTCCCTACAGTAAGAAGAGCAAAAGAACGGGTCTAACAACATTCTGCACATACCGAGAGCTGGTTAACGTTCCCTCCAGAAACACCAGGGGTGAGCGAGAGTTCTACCTTTCCGCATCTCAGATCATAATGTCTGGGGTGAGGCCAGTGTTCAAATGGTTCAAATGACTCTGAGCACTATGGGAACCGAGCGAGGTGGCGCAGTGGTTAGACACTGAACTCGCATTCGGGAGGACGAGGCTTCAATCCCGCGTCCGGCCATACTGATTTAGGTTTTCCGTGATTTCCCTAAATCGCTCCAGGTAAATGCCGCAATGGTTCCTTTGAAATGGCACGGCCGACTTTCTTTCCCATCCTTCCCCAATCCGATGAGTCCGATGACCTCGCTGTCTGGTCGCCTTCCCCAAACAATCCAACAATCCAATCCACTGAGGTCATCAGTCACCTAGAACTTAGAACTACTTAAACCTAACTAACCTAAGGGCATCACACACATCCATGCCCGAGGCAGGATTCGAACCTGCGACCGTCGCGGTCACGCGGTTCCAGACTGAAGCGCCTAGAACCGCTCGGCCACACCGGCCGGCTGAGGCCAGTGTATCTTAGACCAACGCACTCTACGAGAGAGCGCTCGCAAGGTCTACATCGTACTCGCAAACGACCATCACCTGCACGCAGGCAGCATCTGCTTTCATCGCTGAAGATCACGGAGCAGCATTCCATCCTCTGGCGGCACCAATAGAGCCGTGCATGTGATGCTCTGCTAGAGATGTGCGTGCTAGTAACTACTTGGCGACAGTTCGTGTTGACACGTCTGGGCCCTCAAGCCTCCTTCTTACCTGTGCTATGTTAGCTGTACGATCTGCCACTGCTGCCGTTACGTTACGATGATCCTGGCAGGCGTCTGTACTGCGTGGACGTGCAGAACCTCGTGTACAGTCGTGGACAAAACGAGCGAGACCCCTCGCCTTTTCGTTATGCTGATCCGCACAGCTTTAAAGTCTGCTGCACAGCATAACAGGCAAGGGGACGAAGTGCTACCAACATACTATGCACAGGAGTGAAATTGAAAAACTATCCGAACTTTGTCAGACTGTTTTCAATCATCTGTAAGACTATACTAATGCTGATTATTGTGTTAAGCACAACACGTAAATGCAAGATATAAGTGAAAGAAGTAACGCTAATTAGTATGAACTGTATTAATAAAAACGAATTTCAGCTTCTCGAGATAACACAACAGTTTTAGGAAGACAAAGTACCCCAGATCGTTACGAATTAGCAAAATATTATGCGCATTCGGCCGCGGAACGGTCTGTGTTAACGTTCAGACCAATCGCACTGGATTATTGTAGCTGACTTACCATAAATGTGTACAAATTTAGCAATGCGTGAAGATTCATAACGAAATTCAGTTAAAAATATTTCAGTGTCACACTTAAGTCAATTCAACTATTGACAGAAGCGGAAAAAGTAGGCAGTAACAAGTATGAAATTCTACAAGAGTTTCATATTGACATCCACAGAGAGCCAGTACAGAATAAAGGTAGCAATAAAACGTATTGGGGGCGCGAGAATTTCTTAAAATTGCTTTACTGATAGTCTATCTGCCTCCTTCGAGATTAGAGCAGAAAACAAACCAGACTTCCCTTGCAGTAACAAACACCTTTCACTACACTAGCAGACAACCCAGGCAAACAGCCCTCTATTATTACCCCAGACACAAATAAGCCAGCAATTTCGCAATGAAAATGCAAAATGATTTGCAGTTTCTGTTGCACAGAGCTTTCTGGACTCAAAAACATGAATTTTCTACGTTTATGTCACCGCCCATGTGACAATCATTGGGAATGTTTATCGAAATAACAAAATACTGTTACTAGCGAGTAAAATTAGTAGGATAATTCTGCACCACCCCAGGAAATAAACGGCGACATAGCTGCCAAACGTATTCTACAATGTTTCGAATTCTCCATTAGACCCGCCACAGCGAGAATACGTTCATTAGCGGAAGTGTTTCTTAAGATAGCTAGCAATGGGAATGCTCGCACTTCTAAAACTAATTGGGAATAATACTGGGATCTGAATTATCACGTGTATAGGCAAATGGACTTTGTTTGCATTCCTGTAAACGGGTTCGAAAGCGTAGCTACGATTAATATGCTGATGTATCGACTGCAACCAGAACATTTCGAATAAAGACTAGAGGGAATTACTTATGCGGCCCTCATCTTCAGTAACTGTCGTAGCTATTTCGGTCTTAGGAATTCGTCACCTAAATCGGAAAAATTGAACCCTACTAGTCTCACTTTCTTGACCGTCTATCTGTCTACCCAACTCTTAAAACCCGTTTGCCTCGAGTAGTCTTAATAAGCGAAATGTATCGCACTTCCTGCGGTATACGGTCCCTTGGTGGTGTAAAAAAGTGAGCATCTATGTTAGGATCCAGTATGACTGGTCTGAACGATGACACAGACCGTTTCGCGGCCGAACGCGCATAATGTTTTGCTAATTCGTAACGATCTGGGGTACTTTGTCTTACTAAAACAGTTAGGTTATCTCAATAAGATGACATTCATTTTTATTAATACAATTCATACTAATTAGCGTTTCTTCTTTCATTTATATCTTATATTTACGTGTTGTGTTTAACACACTAGTCAGCATTAGTATAGTCTTACAGATGATTGAAAACAGTCTGACAAAGTTCGGATAGTTTTTCAATTTAACGCCTGTGCATAGTACAGGGCTATTACGAATGACTGAAGCGATTTCATAAATTCACTGTAGCTCCATTCATTGACATATGGTCACGACACACTACATATACGTAGAAAAACTCATAAAGTTTTGTTCGGCTGAAGCAGCACTTCAGGTTTCTGCGGCCAGAGCGCTCGAGAGCGCAGTGAGACAAAATGGCGACAGGAGCAGAGAAAGCGTATGTCGTGCTTGAAATGCATTCACATCAGTCAGTCATAACAGTGCAACGACACTTCAGGACGAAGTTCGACAAAGATCCACCAACTGCTAACTCCATTCGGCGATGGTATGCGCAGTTTAAAGCTTCTGGATGCCTCTGTAAGGGGAAATCAACGGTTCGGCCCGCAATGAGCAAAGAAACGGTTGAACGCGTGCGTGCAAGTTTCACGCGTAGCCCGCGGAAGTCGACGAATAAAGCAAGCAGGGAGCTAAACGTACCACAGCCGACGGTTTGGAAAATCTTACGGAAAAGGCTAAAGCAGAAGCATTACCGTTTACAACTGCTACAAACCGATGGATCGGTCGTGGTGGAAATCATGATCAGCAATTCATGTCATGGCCTCCACGCTCTCCCGACTTAACCCCATGCGATTTCTTTCTGTAGGGTTATGTGAAAGATTCAGTGTTTAAACCTCCTCTACCAAGAAACGTGCCAGAACTGAGAGCTCGCATCAACGATGCTTTCGAACTCATTGATGGGGACATGCTGCGCCGAGTGTGGGAGGAACTTGATTATCGGCTTGATGTCTGCCGAATCACTAAACGGGCACATATCGAACACTTGTGAATGCCTAAAAAAACTTTTTTTGTGTGGGTGTGCAAAGCATTGTGAAAATACCTCTAACAATAAAGTTATTGCAGAGCTGTGAAATCGCTTCAATCATTTGTAATAGCCCTGTATGTTGGTAGCACTTCGTCGCCTTGCCTGTTATGCTGTGTAGCAGACTGTAAAGCTGTGCGGATCAGCATAATGAAAAGGCGAGGGGTCTCGCTCGTTTTGTCCACGACTGTACATGTTTACGTGACCACTGATACCAACATCGTCACCCAGTTAACGCAGCACGTCCAACCTGTGTGGCAGCTATCCGAAAGGACCACGTGCCTTCTCGGAAGGACACAGTTTGCCCCGTCTCAAACTCTCTCAATTGGCTGTAAGAAGCACGAGTACGTCTCCGTCGCATGGTTACCTGCTTGCTTCAACGTTTGCAACCACATTGATCTTTTGGGTGTGTATTAAAGGATATACACAGCTCTAGTAGCTGTCCTACTACGTTGTCTGTTGTCGGACGCTGTTGAAATCACTATCATTGCACCCACTAACCCCAAGTGGTATACGCAGTCACCGGATCAAAATCGACGTCGTCTTTCCAGGTACACTGACTTTTCTTTCGGCAATGTGTGTCACAGAACTTACGGGAAATTAAAATTTCCGTAAAGAAAACTATACCAATAATTTTAATTACTTGCCAACGTATGGCAGTTTTAGATATGAAAAGGATTTTAAAACGAGTTACCCATTACATCAGAAACGGAGAGAAACAAGAATGACGAGGTACTGGCAGAAGTAAAGCTGTGAGGACATGGCGTGAGTCGTGCTTGGGTAGCTCAGTTGGTAGAGCACTTGCCCGCGAAAGGCAAAGTCCCGAGTTCGAGTCTCGGTCCGGCACACAGTTTTAATCTGCCAGAAAGTTTCCCATCAGCTCACACTCCGCTGCAGAGTGAAAATCTCATTCTGGAAGAATGACGTATTCTTCAAAGTAATGACTGCGCCTGCTTTTTTTTCAACGTATCTGAAACAAAGACATTGATAAAAGCTGATCAAAACAAGATACAAACTGCTGATATGAAGTTCTTAAGAACGGTAAAAGTAATTATCCATTCAAATAAAACTGCAAATGAAAACATGAGAGAGGAATTTCGAATAAATTGGGAGAAAAATCTGAAACCACAGAAATTACTGGAGACGCAAGTTGAGAGAAAGGCGAAGGAGAGTATGTTATACTATAGGGCTGAGGAAAGAAGCTTCCCGATAAGTCATGTTCTGAAGCTGGAGAAGGCAGCATTGTCTATCCTAGGAGTAAAGAAAAACAAGAAGATAAAGCAAAAGAAGAGGAATAGTTAGAAGACATACGAAGACAACAGCCGGCCATGGGAGCCGAGCGGTTCTAGGCGCTTCAGTCTGGAACCGCGCGACCGCTACGGTCGCAGTTTCGAATCCTGCCTCGGGCATGGGTGTGTGTGATGTCCTTAGGTTAGTTAGGCTTACGTAGTTCTACATTCTAGGGGACTGATAACCTCAGATGTTAAGTCCCATTGTGCTCAGAGCCATTTGAACGAAGACAACAGAAATTTTCAACATCGAACCAACAGAATAGGAGCAATAGTGTCAGGTAAAACACTGAGTCTATGAACAAGAAAAGCTTGTAGATGGAGCTTCGTTGGCAATACTTCACTCTTCTCTGCAGCTAGTTACAAATCGTTTGAAACACCCCGAATCATCTGATAAAGCTTAATACACTGTATATTTCGCTGCCCCTGTTCGTCATCTGCGTAAACGGCAGAGCGGTACACATCTCTTCTGAGATGTTCCCAGAGGACTGAGATCAGTTGATCTTGCATATCGAGGCCCTGCTCAGCCTACCCATCTTGTAAGCATATCAGTCCTTTAGATGTCGTCCTACATTAGCAACGAGTGCTGGTTCGCCGTCGTGCATTAAACACGCTCCCCAATTGCGGCTCATGAGTGAAATTTAAGCCCCGTTACATGAGGACTCAATCGAAAAGTTAACTTTTCAGTTACATTTGTAATAACTAGAACAATGTTTCATACTGAAGTGGTGATGGTAAGTTACTGACCAAACTGTTGAGGTCATCGGTTCCTAGGCTTACACATTACTTAATGTAAGTTAAACTAACTTACGCTTCGAACAACACACACACCCATGCCCGAGGGAGGACTCGAACCTCCGACGGGGGGAGCCGATCGAACCGTGGCAAGGCGCCTCAGAGCGCGGCTACACCGCTTGGCATGTGGCATACTGAAGTGATGGTTCGTAACGACGCATTCTCAATTTTTCCGAAATCTGCTCGTTTGTGGATGCATGTTTACCAAACGGTTTTGCATCAAATATAGCGTATTTCACACGAGCCAGTTTTCGATATTAATTATGATACCACCTGCATATTCTGCCTCGGTATCAACAAATAGCACGAAGGGAACGCATGCGACTAATTGATTGTTGTTCGGTTCGAGAGTGTATGACAGGAACAACAGTTCTGTCGGTAGATACATTGGACCTTACAAAATGTCCGAATTTTATGTAATTTTAATACGAGGGTGAGTCAAACGAAGACCTTAAATATTTTTTAAAAATATTATTTATTGTGCAGAAGGGGTACAAAGCTGTATCACTTTTCTCAACATAATCTCCGCCACGCTCAGAGCAATTCCTTCAGCGCTTACAAAGTGCATAAATTCCTTTAGAAAATAATTCTTTTGGTAGTGCGCGCAACCACGTATGCACCGCGTGGCGTACCTCTTCATCAGAACGGAACTTCTTTCGTCCCATTGCGACTTTGAGTGGTCCAAACATAAGGAAATAACTTGGGACAAGGTATGGTGAGTATGGTGGATGAGGAAGACACTCAAAATGCAGGTCTGTGATTGTTGCAATTGTTGTACGGGCAGTGTGGGGCCTTGCATTGTCATGTTGCAAAAGGACACCTGCTAACAGCACTCCACGTCACTTTGATTTGATTCCAGGCCGCAGATGATTTTTTAGGATGTCTGCGTATGATGCACTGGTGACAGTGGTCCCTCTAGGCATGTAATGCTCCAAAATGACGCCTTTTTCGTCCCAAGAGAGTCAGAAGAACCTTCCCTGCTGGTGGTTCTGTTCGAAACGTCTTTGGTTTGAGTGATGAGCAATGGAGTCATTCCTTGCTCGTTCTCTTCGTTTGGTGGAAGTGAACCCAGGTTTCGTCCCCAGTAACGATTCTTGCAAGGAAGCCATCACATTCTCGTTCAAAGCGCCGAAGAAGTTCTTCACAAGCGTCAACACATCGTTCTCTGAGACACTTTGTGAAACTGGAGCACATCATGCACGATGTGGTGTGCTGACCCGTGACTAATCTGTAAACATGCTGCAATGTCATTTAGTGTCACTCTGCGGTTTTTCTTGACAAACATGCATCACCGAACTGAACCTTCATTCGTCGATGAATTTCAATAGGTTTCACACCTTCACTACGCAAAAACCGAATAACAGAACGCTGTTCTTCCCTGGTGCAAGTCGCAAGTGGGGTGGCCATATTTATACTGATACTCCGACGGTATGTGTGCATCTGCACTATGCTGCCACCTACAGGCCACTCTGCACGCTGTTTTTAGCACGCTTACCAACTTACAGGATAACGGCGCGAAATTTCGATTTGTTATTACAAATTTAAGGTTTTCATTTGACTTACCCTCGTAGTATGTAGATGATGTGGAGTATAAAATACAAATCCTCGACATCAAGGATCCTTTTCTATATTGGTGGGAGAGCCAAAAAACCGCAAATCTTGCTACTTTTTTTATTTTTTGTCTTTATTTTCCTCCCCTTGCGCCCTACGACCAAAAGTCGAGTGAAATATTTTTTAGAATTTGCACTGGTTAAACGTATTTTAACACCACATGCTTCCACGACAGAGATGGAGGGGTCGGGGGGGGGGGGGGGGTAGAGGGCAGATGGTGGAGTGTGGAGGGAAGTGGGTGGAGACGGAGTGGAGGGAGGAGTTCGGTGGGTCTCCCAAGAACATCAGCCCACCTTGCCACTCAGTTCTCCAGCACTAGCAGAAATGAACATTCCATTGATGAGGGTGGGGAAGGGGATGGTTGGGGAAGGTGCTGACGTTGCTGAGATTGATAAACGTTGACAATTAAAGGCATTCAGAGTTAAGGTTTTAAAATCGTTGTACAACTGAAATTATAACTCTAAAATCTGTCCTTTGCAAATTTTCTGATAATTTGATAAATTCGTCATTCCTCTAAGGCACTGGTATGTATCTTGCGTAGCAAAGCGTTTAACCGGTGAAAACTGTAGCAATTGTAAGTTTCTAGAAGAAAGCTGCTCGTACATTTGGCACGGAATGCATCGGAGAAAAATTATAGGAAAAACACTGAAAAACGTGGTTGTTAAGTCCCTAAGGTGCCCCCCCCCCCTCTCTCTCTCTCTCCATGTTAGCACCAGGTTCTCGAGGATGAAAACTTGTATTCTCGATTACAGACCACCTATATGAAAAGAAGGGGGAGTGTTGTACATAGAGGATAGCTTTTTGGTCGGTACTTCGGTCTAATGTTTCGTTTTAAAATGGTATTAAGGAATACGCAACAGAGAACACCATAAATAGTTTCCGCCACTTCCTCCAGTTTTGATTGTTATACATGAAATTGTGTTCTGCGTATCATTTGTAAGTATGGTAGTTTACCCATCATCAACAGTCGCAGGTGTATTTGTTGAGAAAATCAGCAACCAGTTGCACAAAGGAAATTTTATTTGTTGACCAGTTTCAGGCACCTAGTTGTTGTTTGCTTTCCTTTTAATGTTGCATACATTTGCTAATTTTTTACGCTCGCTAACAATGTGATAATTCTAGGAAGAGGATATTACTGTTTAGCAACCCGTCGACAACGAGGTCAATACAGATCGACCATAAGCTCGGGTTGGGGAAGGAAATCGGCCGTGCCCTTTCAAAGGAACCATCCCGGCATTGCCTGAAGCGATTCATGGAAATCACGGAAAATCTAAATCAGGATGGCTGGACGCGGGTTTGGATGGTCGTCATCCCTCCAGTGTGCCACCCACTGAGCCACCGCACTCAGTGTGATAATTGTAATCTTCTGAAGAAGGGTACTATGTGCCTGAAACTGGTCAAGAAACAAAAATTCTTTTGTGTAACTAGTTGCTGATTTTCTAAACAAGTTTGTATTTTGCGTTCTACAGATTTAAGTACTGTATAACATGTTAAAGCTATTTGAAATATATTATTAATTCCTGAGGT
This sequence comes from Schistocerca piceifrons, assembly GCF_021461385.2. Lineage (NCBI taxonomy): Eukaryota > Metazoa > Arthropoda > Insecta > Orthoptera > Acrididae > Schistocerca > Schistocerca piceifrons. Next base: position 18,056,243 of record NC_060139.1, on the reverse strand, counting down.
ACAGTATATATTACGGTGAGTAAAATTCTATGTATTTTGGAACTTTTTCTTTTTTTTATTTTCTTTATTACAAACCATAGTAATTATACAATGTTAACCCACTTTCTTACCTGATTAGTGGGTGATAATAATTATACAACTGATATAATTATGTTGCAGCTAATTACAATTTTCAAGTGAGGTACAGTTGATATTACATACAATGGGCATTTAATATCAAATACCTACGACTTATATCTATTTCTTATTACTAGTTTCTATCGCCTGCAGCGTCACATGTGTGCCAGTGAGATATAAACCTACTTTCATAGCATTGCTCATCGAGCTAAACCCGAAGAGCACGCCCCTGGCAGTGGGCAGGCCAAGATGTTTATTCGCTGTAGTTCCCTAAATTAATTTTCCTAAACTAAGTCCTACAAACTAACTTATCCTACGTCATATCAGGTGCATGTCCTTCTTGGTAGCAGTGGCCCCCACTCCTCCTAATCCTGAACTATTTGTATGACATATGGACGGTTAAGTGATACTTCGTCGGTCGTCCACTAGATTGTGCCTTGAAACAGGAGGATGTCTGTTGTAAGTGGCGATCAAGAACTTCTCGTTTGAGGGCGGGCGTTACCAGAACGTACGTGCAACGTACCGTGTCTCCGATGCGGTACAGTAAGCGTCGACATGTAGGCAAGGGATAAGTGTGGAATTCGTGTATTTATGAAGTACCTGAGGTAAATGCAGTAATGTGAAATACAGCGACGTTATTACCAAATGCGTCGAAAGAGGAACAACGTGCTGTTGTTATTCTCTTGGCTACCAAAGGACTAACACCGACCGACATCCATCAGAGAATGAGGAACATGTATGGAGCAGCATGTCTGTCGAGAACCACCTTTGTGGAAGTGTGTGCCAAATTCCGCGCCGGCCGCTATTCGACATGCACGTACCCACACCGTAAAGGTCGTAACGCAGAAGGTTGTTGTTGTTGTGGTCTTCACTCCTGAGACTGGTTTGATGCAGCTCTCCATGCTACTCTATCCTGTGCAAGCTTCTTCATCTCCCAGTACCTACTGCAACCTACATCCTTCTGAATCTGCTTAGTGTATTCATCTCTTGGTCTCCCTCTACGATTTTTACCCTCCACGGTGCCCTCCAATGCTAAATTTGTGATCCCTCGATGCCTCAAAACATGTCCTACCAACCGATCCCTTCTTCTAGTCAAGTTGTGCCACAAACTTCTCTTCTCCCCAATCCTATTCAATACCTCCTCATTAGTTACGTGATCTACCCACCTTATCTTCAGCATTCTTCTATAGCACCACATTTCGAAAGCTTCTGTTCTCTTCTTGTCCAAGCTAGTTATCGTCCACGTTTCACTTCCACACATGGCTACACTACATACAAATATTTTCAGAAAGGACTTCCTGGCACTTAAATCTATACTCGATGTTAACAAATTTCTCTTCTTGAGAAACGCTTTCCTTGCCATTGCCAGTCTACATTTTATATCTTCTCTACTTCGACCGTCATCAGTTATTTTACTCCCTAAATAGCAAAACTCCTTTACTACTTTAAGAGTCTCATTTCCTAATCGAATTCCCTCAGCATCACCCGACTTAATTCGACTACATTCCATTATACCCGTTTTGCTTTTGTTGATGTTCATCTTATATCCTCCTTTCAAGACATTATCCATTCCGTTTAACTGCTCTTCCAAGTCCTTTGCTGTGTCTGACAGAATTACAATGTCATCGGCGAACCTCAAAGTTTTTACTTCTTCTCCATGAATTTTAATACCTACTCCGAATTTTTCTTTTGTTTCCTTTACTGCTTGCTCAATATACAGATTGAATAACATCGGGGAGAGGCTACAACCCTGTCTCACTCCTTTCCCAACCACTGCTTCCCTTTCATGCCCCTCGACTCTTATAACTGCCATCAGGTTTCTGTACAAATTGTAATAAGCTCTTCGCTCCCTGTATTTTACCCCTGCCACCTTCAGAATTTGAAAGAGAGTATTCCAGTTAATATTGTCAAAAGCTTTCTCTAAGTCTACAAATGCTAGAAACGTAGGTTTGCCTTTTCTTAATCTTTCTTCTAAGATGAATCGTAAGGTCAGTATTGCCTGGCGTGTTCCAACATTTCTACGAAATCGAAACTGATCTTCCCCGAGGTCGGCTTCTACCAGTTTTTCCATTCGTCTGTAAAGAATTCGCGTTAGTATTTTGTAGCTGTGACTTATTAAACTGATAGTTCGGTAATTTTCACATCTGTCAACACCTGCTTTCTTTGGGATTGGAATTATTATATTCTTCTTGAAGTCTGAGGGTATTTCGCCTGTCTCATACATCGTGCTCACCAGACGGTAGAGTTTTGTCATGACTGGCTGTCCCGAGGCCATCAGTAGTTCTAATGGAATGTTGTCTACTCAGAATGTTGTCTACGCAGAAGGTAGGCCGTATCAACTGGGAGACACTCGAGCTTCCGCACAGTGGTCCTGATCGCACCAATGCGTTTATCACGCCTTCAGTCCTTTAAAGAGGCGTTGAAGGGTCGACGACTCATGTCGGACGAGGACGTGCAGCGGACAGTTAGGACTTCTTCATGCAGCACGGTCTTTTACGAAAAGTATATCCTTCGCCTGATGCGTCGGTGGGATGGTTACCTCAATCCTCACGGTGATTTTGCATGGTTGGCAAACCGATTCTCAACTGTACAGCCTTTGAAGGGAAACTTTTTGATAGTATCTTATATCAGACAAAAGGTGCTATTTAAAACTGAATTGAGTGGCTTTAGAGTTCAAACAATTCAACCTGTCTCGGAAATGTGAATTTGTGTTTGTTAGGTAATGGGCGAGTTGTGCCGCCCTGGAAATATTCTATGTTCGGAGCTGGGGCAGCCGCACAGGACGCTCTTCAAAGCCGTGGCTCGTTAGCAACCGCGTTGTGCCGCACTATAGCTGGACCATATGGTGCCGAACGTTAGCCGGGGTCCAGGCGAGGCGTGGCTGGGAATTCCATGATGACGCTGTGTCGATGAAAGAGACATGCCGGGAGAGCCAAAGATGGCGAACTTTGTGAAACCATCATGGCAGACATTTCACAGATTGGATAGTAGCCAGATGAATGATGATAGCTCAAAAAGAACAAGGAACAGAAAAGCAACTGGAATCACTCAACAGAGGAAAGTCCACTGGACCTGACGGGATACCAATTCGATTCTACACAGAGTACGCGAAAGAACTTGCCCCCCTTCTAACAGCAGTGTGCCGCAAGTCTCTAGAGGAACGGAAGTTTCCAAATGATTGGAACAGAGCACAGGTAGTCCCAGTCTTCAAGAAGGGTCGTCGAGCAGATGCGCCAAAACTATAGACCTATATCTCTGACGTCGATCTGTTGTAGAATTTTAGAACATGTTTTTTGCTCGAGTATCATGTCGTTTTTGGAAACCCAGAATCTACTATGTACGAATCAACATGGATTCCGGAAACAGCGATCGTGTGAGACCCAACTCGCTTTATTTGTTCATGAGACCCAGAAAATATTAGATACAGGCTCACAGGTAGATGCTATTTTTCTTGACTTCCGGAAGGCGTTCGATACAGTTCCGCACTGTCGCCTGATAAACAAAGTAAGACCCTACGGAATATCAGACGAGCTGTGTGGCTGGATTGAAGAGTTTTTAGCAAACAGAACACAGCATGTTGTTATCAATGGAGAGACGTCTACAGACGTTAAAGTAACCTCTGGCGTGCCACAGGGGAGTGTTATGGGACCATTGCTTTTCACAATATATGTAAATGACCTAGTAGATAGTGTCGGAAGTTCCAAGCGGCTTTTCGCGGATGATGCTGTAGTATACAGAGAAGTTGCAGCATTAGAAAATTGTAGCGAAATGCAGGAAGATCTGCAGCGGATAGGCACTTGGTGCAGGGAGTGGCAACTGACCCTTAACATAGACAAATGTAATGTATTGCGAATACATAGAAAGAAGGATACTTTATTGTATGATTATATGATAGCGGAACAAACACTGGTAGCAGTTACTTCTGTAAAATATCTGGGAGTATGCGTGCGGAACGATTTGAAGTGGAATGATCATATAAAATTAATTGTTGGTAAGGCGGGTACCAGGTTAAGATTCATTGGGAAAGTCCTTAGAAAATGTAGTCCATCAACAAAGGAGGTGGCTTACAAAACACTCGTTCGACCTATGCTTGAGTATTGCTCATCACTGTGGGATCCGTACCAGATCGGGTTGACGGAGGAGATAGAGAAGATCCAAAGAAGAGCGGCGCGTTTCGTCACAGGGTTATTTGGTAACCGTGATAGCGTTACGGAGATGTTTAACAAACTCAAGTGGCAGACTCTGCAAGAGAGGCGCTCTGCATCGCGGTGTAGCTTGCTCGCCAGGTTTCGAGAGGGTGCGTTTCTGGATGAGGTATCGAATATATTGCTTCCCCCCACTTATACCTCCCGAGGAGATCACGAATGTAAAGAGAGATTAGAGCGCGCACGGAGGCTTTCAGACAGTTGTTCTTCCCGCGAACCATACGCGACTGGAACAGGAAAGGGAGGTAATGACAGTGGCACGTAAAGTGCCCTCCGCCACACACCGTTGAGTGGCTTGCGGAGTATAAATATAGATGTAGATGTAGATGAAGAAACATTTGCACGACGACTGTGATGGTGTAATTTCCAATATCTGTCTTAGTTTAAAGTTTAGTATCTGATGATAAATTATACAAGTAACACCCAGCAACAAATTTTCAAAATCTAAATGGTTCATCCGATTTTGTCGATCGACATGTCTTTAGAAAGATATTAGTGTAAGCCTAAATTGGTATAAATTACGGGCATGTAACTTGAATAGTGCATGAGTTATTGAAGGTCAAAGATGGCGATTACTATCGATCGCGTCAGGCCATAAGTACTCCACAGTTGCACGAGAAAACGCTAGCAGCATGCTTATAAATATATTTATTCGTCTATGTCTTTGTTTATATCCGATATATACTATTCATGAAGAAATTGGTTCAATACGTACTGTGTTTAGAAAGCACAGAGACATTAGGCTACTGGCCTTCCTTTTGTTTCTATTCCTTTCTGATATACGTTTATTTGATTTGTTTATGTATTTAATAATGTGTGTTAGAGCGTGTTTATGGTCCAGCGGTACGAATATTTATTTAATTTCTAGTTATCTAATGTAAATCCAGTATTTCGAATGTGTTTCATTGTATTGTGTGTGTACGTTGGCGTGGAGACAGGGTGGGAGCCCTGTAGCCAATCACAGTGATCTTTCGAAAAAGGACACATGGGGAGACTGTACGGAAGTGGGGAAGGAGGATCGTTTTGAGGGAGGACACGGCAGCTCCGGTTGGTACAGGAGAGGTCACGCGAGAGTCCTGGACAGAGTGTGCTGGACGCGAAGGAGCGATGCGGAGTCGCAGGAAAGACGTGGAGACTGGAATTGTTTGCGTGTGGTTGCGGGGGATAGAAATATTTCAGTTCCGACTTGTGCACTTGTGAGATTCCGTGGCTTCTGCAGTGAAGACGTAGTATGTGTTTAGAAGTGAATATCTCACGAGCTATGCTGTTGTTCATAACTAATTACATGAAGTAGGAATCTATTGTTTCCCTGTTATTCCGGTTATATTTTATTTTATTGCTGGACCATCGACACCAGTAAGTGTTTTGCAGTAATAAACAGTATTCTAAAAGGTACTTCTACCATCGTACTCATCATTTAAAGTCGTTAAGATAGTACCTGCAGATTTTATTTAATTGCAAAATTTCTTCGTTACATTCGCAATTGCCGAGTAATAGGAACCTTGACCATTCGATTTATGTATCTATTCATATTGTACACTGTAGACTCAGCAGTATTTGGCTTGTAATGCAGCAACTAGGTATCCCATCCGCTTGACAACGAAACAGCCAGATCTTTTAATATTCCAACTCAGAGACGGAGGGTAAGTAGTTGAGGGCCACCACCATATCACCTCATCACATTTTATTTGTTTGTAGACCCGCATGTTAGTTTCACATAGCTTTTATTTCAGAATTCAACTTGTGAGTGGTTTTTGATAAAACTTCTACTTAAGTGTTGATTTCATTTACTAGTTGTAGGTGCGTAATAGAGTAATAACGTAACAGACAGATTGGGTGTGAAATCTTATGGGACTTAACTGCTAAGGTCATCAGTCCCTAAGCTTACACATTACTTAACCTAAACTGTCCTAAGGACAAACACGCACACCAATGCCCGAGGGAGGACTCGAACCTCGGCCGGGACGAGCCACACAGTCCATGACTGCAGCGCCCTAGACCGCTCGGCTAATCCCGCACGGCTAACAGACAGATTATTAAATGGAGTATGGGAAAGATTTTCCAGATAGCAATGCTTTTAAATTTCAGTAGAATATTTGTTCCTGGGTACATGACCATGTTGTGCCTTGCAACATGATTTTACATTTGGAAAATCCTTAATTTTCACGAGTAGTTTTTGTAATTTCAAAAAAAAACAAAGACTGCAGTACATAAAACGTGAATGCCACAATTTAGAAATGGAATAAAAAATCGTAATAAAATTCTATTTCTGACTACGGGTGTAAGTCTGACAAGACTACCGAGATGAAACACTCTCCGTAACTAAAGTTAACGAAATTTCGAACTTTTATAAAGTACTCGTCACCCTTCTCATAAGTACCCGCCTGCCAGCCTCGTATGAGCAATCGTTGCAGGAAGCTGTGCGGCGCAGTAGGAAGGGCGTGCCTTTCGGCGTCCCCCTAAGCCCCCCCCCCCCCCACCCTACATGGAGCCAGTGAAGCCCGTAACGCAGGGGCAGCCGGGGGCGCGCGCCGTGCATTATTGAGAGGCGGCGCCGGCGTCTGCGGCGGACGTAAACGGGCGCCCGGGGGCGGCGCCGTCGTAAACTGGCCGCCAGGGCGCAGATTGAATCCGCCGCGCCTCCTTGAATATGCATGGCGGCAGGCGGCCCGCCGCTTCTTACCGAAGCCGGGGGCCGGACTCTGCGCGGCCCGCGACGCCGCCTCCACCTCCGCCCCCGCGGCTCGTTTTAATTAACGTGCCGGCCGGCAGGGTGCGCTGCGGCGCGGCGGTCGCCCTGCCGGCCGTATCGCGTCACCGGCACACGCGGCACTGGCGCCGGAATTAGCGGGGATTCCCCGGCGCTGAGTCGGCGTTCTCAGTGGAAACGTGAAATTGCAGGGTCGCGCTTCGTTGTGCGGCTTCTACTGCACTTTTGCTGCTGAGAAGTGCCACAGTATTGTTCCCACTGTGTGTGGCAGTGGTCTCTGTGTTGCTCTGGGTACACAAGATCTCGTTCTTTGGAAATTGGTTTATGCTCCTACTCCTTTTCCACTCAGCTGTGTCTGCTGTTTCAATTTATTTGCGATAGCGTTCGAAGCAACTACGGTTTCACCTTCAGGCGCTTTAGCACTGCGGTGGATGTTGTATAGTAACACACAAACGAGGTGCGATCCAAAGGTATTTTCGCAGCGTTATACTGTATATCCGATTATGAAAATTTATTCATTTTGTTAGTACCCACGCTCCCGATGTATGTTTGCATTTTCAGCTCTTTTGAACATTACCTCTATGGTTGACAGTCGAGAAGGTATTGTATTGTATGTTAACCGGGGGCCTAGAAACGACGGAGAGGCTCCGTCCCCGCCGCAGCCGCAGTGGTCCACAACCCCACGACGACTACCGCAGTCCACTTCACCACTCCGCCGCCCCACACCGAACCCAGGGTTATGGTGCGGTTCGGCCCCCGGTGGACCCCCCCAAGGAACGTCTCACACCAAACGAGTGTAATCTTTATGTTTGCGTGGTAGAGCAATGGTGGTGTAAGCGTACGTGGAGAACTTGTTTGCGCAGCAGTCGCCGACATACTGTAATTAAGGCGTAATAAGGGGAACCAGCCCACATTCGCCGAGGCAGATGGAAAACCGCCTACAAACCATCCACAGACTGGCCATTTCACCGGACATCGACACAAATCCGCCGGACGGATTCGTGCCGGGGACCAGGTGCTCCTTCGCGCCCGGAGAGCCGCGCGTTAGACCGCACGGTCGAGAAGGTTATATGTGTCTTTCAGTGCTCGACGAATTTTCACTTTCGAGAAAGATATCGCAAAGAATTTGCGCTAAGTTTTGCTTGAATAATAGAATAAAGTGCAGCACTGTATTCGAAATGTAGACTGTGGCTTTTGGCGAATCTACTGAGTATGACAAGAGTTTGCGAACGATATAAACGTTTCAAAACGGGTCGAGAAGGCGTTGAAGTTGGCAATCGCCCTGGTCGCGCTAGCACACCAGTTACTGACGAAATGTGGACGAAGTAAAGAAAATGGTTCTAGAAAATTGCCGAATCACCATCGGAGAGGATGCTGTTGATGTTGTCACATCTTTTGGCTCATGACAAGCAATTTTTTGCATGTTTTCGGCATGAAACCTTTAGCAGCAAAGTTTGTTCCGAAATTGTTAAATTTGGAGCAAAAACGACGTTGCGTAGACATCGCTCACGAATTGTTTAATGAAGTCGGAAACGAACCGAACGTCTACAGAAGGTTTTATCAGGTGACTGCCCATAGGTATAGAGCTATGATGTCCAAACCAAGACCCAATCGTCCCAATGGAAACTGCCTGAAGAGCCAAGATCGGAACATTCGATAAGTTCGATGATATGTGAAGGATCTCATCACTGTTTTCTTCGATTACAATATAATGACGCTTCATGACTTTCTGCCTTATGGTCGTATGGTCAATAAGAAGTACTACCTGGACGTTATGCACCGTTTGCGAGAAGCAATCCGAAGAAAACGACCAGAACTGTGGCAGAACCAATGGTGGAAACGGCGACACGACAATGCTCACGCTCACACTTCAATGTTCGTGATTTTTTGGCAAAAAAACAAAGCCGTTATGATGCCTCAACAGTCGTATTCGCCGGACATAGCCCCCTGCTACTTCTTTCTATTTCCGAGGCTGAAGAGAACCATGAAAAGAAGTAGTTGTAATGAGATAAATAGAGAATCGCTGAAGGAGCTGAACATCATAATGAAAAGTGATTTTCAGAAGTACTTCCAAGATTGGAAAAAGGAATGACACAAGTCTACCATATCTGAGCGTTTCAATGGGATAAATTTGATGTTGATGAATAAAAGAAGATTCTTTAAGAAAAGCAAAAATTGCCTTTACTTTTTAATCCCTCCTCGTACATTCTTTCAATTTACCCCAGTATCCTCTAACTTGATAACCGTATGTCTTGTAGAGATAAAGCCGTTGTTGTGTCACAGTCTATTGCAAATAAATTAAGACAATAAAGACAGCTGTGTAAACAGGTATTAAGAGAATAGCTCTTGTTCCCCAAGAGAAAGCACTTCACAGCTGACGTCCAAAACTCCCAGCATCGTTGAAAGTAACGATATCCACTAGTCGTAGAAATACACTCGTTGGAATGTGTAGAGGAAATGTTTCGGATACAAAACGGACATGAACGAATAATTTTCGGTATGTGACTCTGATTAAAACAAAGTTCCCATGTCTGACACCCAAGATATTGTTGGAGGTACCTACAGTATTAATAGTAGCAATACTTTTAGTTGCAGTTATATGCCCACGTATCATATTTTACGACGATATTAGAAACCTCAGTTTGTTCTTACTGCTTAAAAAGAGATATGTAATTTGTCTAAACATTGACCTTAGCTTGAAATATGCAAGAAGAAACACTTTATATGCTAAGCAGCTATGTTTACACTGGTAACTAATAATAACCAGCGTCAACATTACACAATCTTACAGATGACGCCGATGTATACAAAAAAATGCACTACAAAAACACTAAGAAGCAATCATGTATAAGAGAGATGTACTAATTTTGAGTATATCAGTAATAATGTACCGAATCAGAAAACGTAGTTTTCACTCGAAACTAGTCACTTACTAAAGAGTGCGGCTTCAGATAAGCAGCTAGTCTATCATGTGACTTTCGATCCGTATAGAAGCTTTGCCTGATAAAAGTGTCGATAATTAGCAAACGGAAATTTCCGTTACTTCTTCTTTGTTTGACAAGTGGTTTAGTCAGTAATTAAAGTCGAAGCTTCTTGTTTATAGAAAGAACCTTCGAATATGACCTACCGCCAGAACAGGCAGCTGCGTGTTCGATTCGTAAAGAGCATCAACGTGGTAGACTTTCTGGTTCTTGTTGACAATAGGCGACGATTACGTAAAAGAAGAAGTACGCCACATCCGTTCGACGAATTTCTGAGGTATGGCTCATATCGAAGCCTGGAGGAAGTGCCTAGAGAAAGAGTGCTGTTTCCAAAGCTGTTACCCTTGGGTCAGTACTGAAGGTTTGAGTGCATTTTGAATCCAGTATGTTACTTTTACACGAAGCAGCTCAACGAAATCTCTGTATCGTCAACGCGTGAAGAGGAATAAATTTTATGTTCTCGCGACGTGTTGTTTGCGAGCTTGCGAAAAGTAACCTCAGAACAATACATACTGGTTTCCGTAGACTGTGTGACATAACGTTTTGCTGCCTTGCAGAACTGAAAACTCACGATGTATGACATGCCGTACAAAATTTCCATGGCATAACAAAGAAAATCACTATTGAGGTAGGTGACTGTTGCATACTGGGACTGACTGATTTGTGGGAATGTTTTGAACGCAAATCTTAATAGCTCATATTCTTGGCCCGTTGCAGAATATCATCTTCAAATAAATATGTTATCATCCAACAGATTAGAAAATTTTAAAATTCTCAAATTCTTCTCGCAGTGAAGTGCACAGTTCACGGTGAAAAATGTATGGGCGCCGGGCAGGACAGAGCATATCATGGCGTCCTCGCAGCAAGACTACCTCCACTCGAAGATCTGGTGCTGTAAACTGTCCAGGTAAAGCTGAAGCGTGGTGTTGGTAACGTCTACCTCTCATTGTTCCCAGGATGAATACCGGATGTTAAACGAATCTTCAGCTGTAAGAAAACTCGAACTTCTGCAGAAGAGAGCAGTCGATTTCATGTTCATAACAGACACATCTTAAATATAGTAATTACAAGTAAAGTAGCTATGAGATGGTGACGAGGGAAACGCCTTTGAACTTGCCTCTTTTAGAATTACGGTGCTGTTAGCAAAGTTTACTATACTTCTATTTGAAAAATCGAAATTGATACCGATATCTCTCTTACTAATACAGCTATGAAAACTGACTATACGTGACATAGCGGGAATTGCCTCACAACTCATGTGGGTAAAAACGGAATTACGATATCTTAAACGGTTTCCGAGTTGTTTGATGTGAACAGCTTAGCATAATCACCTTGCGCACGAGAAATAACAACCAACTAAACACATTAAAAGAAGAGCCTTTATTAACAATAGGGGATTAAGTTGTGTTCAGAAATACAATTTTTTTCTGCAAGAAGCTGAAAATAGGACAGTAACTTCCCAGTTTAATTACCAAGGTTAATAAACGGTAAAAATGGAACAAAATAACAAAATATTACTCAACACTTACGTAAAGATTCACGCCTGCATCTAAAATCTAAGCAGCCACAAGACAATTTTACGAGCGAAAAGACCATCACACAGAGACAAAATTTGGCAGATTGCTTAAACACAGAATAGTCCAATGGAACAGAGTTAATCTCTGCAGATGTGTTGATCTCCGCTGCATCAGAGGAGCGTAGGTTGTTATCGTGGTCTCTCACAAGAGCTCTACCTTGCGTCTTCTCTTTGACTTCGTCGGTGGGCTGTAGAAGGAAGGGACAAAGCTATCTCTGTACAGCACGACAAAAGGCAGGATGTCTAAGCGTCGCTTCCCACAAGCAGGACTACCAACAAACAACTTGGAACTTGTGTTTCATATATCGTTTCTTCATTAATAACACGAGAATAAAAGCTGATTCCGAAGTTAGACAGTGAAAGTAAATTCTAAAGTAAGCTGCTTTTTCTAAGCATTTAGTGTGTGTAACCGTTTGCGTGAGGGATGTTGAAAAAACAGAGCAAAATATTAACATGTTTGTGATACAATGCCCAAACGTAAAACAAGGTTAGAAACAACACTCAAATTTTACTAGATGTTGGCTGTAGCAATGTCACACAGTTGCAGTAGGATTATAGTAACAATGTAAGTGCTAGGCTCGTAGCTCATGAACTGCAAGATCTGAAAAAAGGAAGTTAAGGGTTTTATTTTGTGCTGAAGACAAACTCTCTGTTCCAAATGAACGTACCGATATTTACCTCATACGATTTGGCGATATCACGGGAAACGTAAATCTAGATGTCAATATGTGGATATAAACCTTTATCATCTCAAATAAGAGCGTAGTGTCTTACCAAGGTGGCAGCTCACTTGGCTGCATAATTTGGGCTACATCGCGCTTACTGTGGAAGCTCAGTCCATACCCAGTCCGTTTTCACAATATCCAACCTATAGCCCAGATATACTTGGATACTGCATCAGCAACCGATCTTCAGTAGGCTTTGGATCGGTATATAAGGCCGAAACTCCCGCGTTACGAACACTTAAGTATCTGGCTAAGGGATACACTTGAGGTAATTCGTAGATGGTGTATAGCACACAAAATATTTTGACACTCATTTTAAAGAAAGAGCTGTTCGATATAAATCCTACTGAGGAGTGACTAAGGTGTTTCTGGGTTTGTGGTTCCTTCATTCTTGGAGACAAACAAGGACTGCTATACATACATGTAACGCCAAATGATATCATGAAATACCATACGCACCAAAATTCACAGTTTCAGAAAATGTTATGTCTTTTGCACAACAACAAGGTAGAGTGAATGACGAGCCAGGTGTTACTGACAGTACGCATAGTTTTCACCTCTTGTAACGCATAACTGTCATTTACTGCACTTGTCTTGAAATGATACAGTCGTTCTACTTTATAACAAGCATCATATCACATTCTCTTAACAGGCCTTTATTGCCTCGTGATGTTTAAAACATTATGCATGATTCACTGCCTAGCATACAAATATTTTCAGGATGAAAAAATTCATTCAGAAAATGACCAGATTTTAGTGTAAATATTTTAACATTTCAGGCAATATTGGAGTTAGTGAGTATCAGAGTTGAAATGTATGTATTACGAGACAACGCAGCGAATTTCACAGCCACAATATTTTTCTCAGGACATAACTGTGATAGACGCCTGTGTTCGTATCGTGTCGGACATGCACTAAATTCAAAGTTTTAGGGCACTTTCTGTTCCAACGGAGTTAATCAGGGCTATAGCTTACATTTAATAAAGTACAGTCTGTATACTGAGCAAGCAGTAAAGGAACTTTAAGAGACATCTCGAAAAGGAGGGAGAAGAAATAAAAACTTTAGTTCTGCCATAAAAGGCAAAGGATTTGGAAGATCACTGAAGCGAAATTGTATTGAAAGCGTATTGAAAAGAAGTTATAAAATCATTATAGATAAAGGTGAGACGAGAGTAGTGAAGTTCAGTCGAACTAGTTCAAGCGTTGTTGGAGGAAGTAAAGGGGGGTCTACAAGAGTCTTTTTAAAAATAAACACCGTTTACCTTTAATCAAGGTAATGAAAGGAAATTTATTTTACTACATGTTTTGACATCTTAGCTATTTTTATACGTATTAGCCCTTTAAGTTGTTGTAAAGCTCCGCATGCTTGCTTATATCTTCTACATGCTGAATTACCGTCAGGTTGTCGAACCTGTCATTATTTATCTTACAGTTCCTTACCATTTCCACAGTGCATTTCACCCAAAAAATCCTTGAAGCTTGGAACGAAACGGTAATCACTTTGGGTCAAGTCCAGAATTCCAAGTACTTCCTATTTAAACTGCCGAAGGAAATCCGTGCGTAACCACAGCAAATGCGTGTAAGCATTATTGTGAAGAAACACGATGTTGCCGGACAACCAAACAAACCATTTGTTTTGAACGGCTCAGCGTAGTCGTAGAGGATCTGGCACTAGGCTACTGCAATGTTCTCTCCTCTAGGCATAAAGTCGATGGGTAAGAAGCCCGTCCAGTTCCAAAACACTGTGGCCGTGACCTCTTCGGTCTTCAGTATTTGTATAGCTTTGGTTTGTTGGGGATCGTCAATGATGTTATTCCACTGCTCCTTTGTTTCTGGATTTTTATGCCAAACCCGTCTCAAGTAACAGGTAATTGTGATTCAATTACTCGTCGCCATCCTTATCGTACGGAGTGAGAAAAGTTGGTGCAGCTCTAACTCGTTGTTCGTCTGTCAGAAATCGAGGGACCCACTTGGTGTACATTTTTCTAAAGTTCAAATCACCACCCGCAATTTGAAAACGAACTCATAGAAAAATTTCAGGAAAGCACAAGTTCTGTCCATCAACTGTGACAGATCTATCCGCTGAAGTCCTTCTTCATTCCTTGAGTTGAATTCGTCAGTGACAACTGGAGGTCTGCCGGATTGCTCATCATAAAAATTAATTCCTCTGCCATTGAACTTGATGCATCATTTTTCGTAATGAACCCTCCTTCAACACATTTCCATAAACGTCGGCTGTACGTACATTTTCATAGGACAGACTTTTCTTAAATTCGTAAATTAGGCTACGATCCTCAAACATAACGTGATCTTTTATTTTAAAATCGAACAAATAAACGGTTCGTGCTCACTTTCAATAGCAAAGTGGCAACAACGACTAGAGGTCTCTTTGGCATATACGCCAGTCACTTCTGCCTCAAGCACAACACATGCGACCAGCGGGTAGTCGTCCTGCAGGCGCTGCCCCACCGGAGACTACACGCACCGAGGAACGCAAGTACGCCCCGTGTTTGGCGTCCTACAACCGACAAACATAAGCACGCCTGTTGATACGCCAACCTCTCAAAGGCACCACCAGAGGCGCCAAACACGCGCACGAACTCACGCTTTCATCTACATCTACATGGTTACTTTGTAGTTCACAAGTACACAAGGAAGTACCTGGCAGAGGGCTCACTGAATCACCTACAAGTTATTTCTCTACCGTTCCAATCTCTGACGGCAGTCGGGAAAGGCGAGTGCGTAAATTTTTCTGTGCCAGCTCTGATTTCTCTTAATTTATCATGTAGGTAGGCGCCAACAGAAAATTTTCGCAATTGGTGGAGAATGATGGTGATTGGAATTTCACGGAACGATCCTGCCGCAACGAAAAATGCCTTTGTTTGAATGATTGCCTCCTCCATCCACGCAGTATGTCCGTACCGCACTCTCCCATATTTCGCGGTAATACAAGACAAAGCCCCGGGAGTAGACAACATTCCATTAGAACTACTGACAGCCTTGGGAGAGCCAGTCCAGACGAAACTCTACCATTTGGTGAGCAAGATGTATGAGACAGGCGAAATACCCTCAGACTTCAAGAAGAATATAATAATTCCAATCCCAAAGAAAGCAGGTGTTGACAGATTTAAAAATTACCGAACTATCAATTTAATAAGTCACGGATGCAAAATACTAACGCGAATTCTTTACAGACGAATGGAAAAACTGGTAGAAGCCGACATCGGGGAAGATCAGTTTGGATTCCGTAGAAATATCGGAACACGTGAGACAATACTGACCCAACGACTTATCTTAGAAGAAAGATTAAGGAAAGGCAAACCTGCGTTCCTAGCATTTGTAGACTTAAAGAAAGCTTTTGACAATGTTGACTTGAATACTCTCTTTCAAATTCTGAAGCTGGCAGGGGTAAAATAAAGGGAGCGAAGAGCTATTTACAATTTCTACAGAAACCAGATGGCAGTTGTAAGAGTCGAGGGACATCAAAGGGAAGCAGTGGTTGGGAATGGAGTGAGAAAGGGTTGTAGCCTCTCCCCGATGTTATTCAATCTGTATATTGAGCAAGCAGTGAAGGAAACAAAAGAAAAATTCGGAGTAGGTATTAAAATCCAAGGAGAAGAAATAAAAAATTTGAGGTTCGCCGATGACATTATAATTCTGTCAGAGACAGCCAAGGACTTGGAAGAACAGTTGAACGGAATGGATAGTGTCTTGAAAGGAGGATATAAGATGAACATCAACAAAAGCAAAACGAGGGTAATGGAATGTAGTCGAATTAAGTCGGGTGATGTTGAGGGAATTAGATTACGAAATGAGACACTTAAAGTAGTAAAGGATTTTTGCTATTAGGAGAGCAAAATAACTGATGATGGTCCAAGTAGAGAGGATATAAAATGTATACTGGCAATGGCAAGGAAAGCATTTCTGAAGAAGAGAAATTTGTTAACATCGAGTATAGATTTAAGCGTCAGGAAGTCGTTTCTGAAAGTGTTTGTATGGAGTGTAGGTATGTATAGAAGTGAAACATGGACGATAAATATTTTGGGCAAGAAGAGAATAGAATCTTTTGAAATGTGGTGCTACAGAAGAATGCTGAAGATTAGATGGGTAGATCACATAACTAATGAGGAGGTTTTGAATAGAATTGGGGAGAAGTTTGTGGCATAACTTCACTACAAGAAGGGATCGGTTGGTAGGACATGTTCTGGGGCATTAAGGGATCACCAGTTTAGTATTGGAGGGCAGCGTGGAGGGTAAAAATCGTAGAGGGAGACCAAGAGATGAATACACTAAGCAGGTTCAGAAGGATGTAGGTTGCAGTAGGTACTGGGAGATGAAGAAGCTTGCACAGGATAGAGTAGCATGGAGAGCTGCATCAATCCAGTCTCTGGACTGAAGACCACATCAACAACAACAACAAAACAAGCTACCCTTCCTCGAACATTTCGATGTCCTCTGTCAGTTCCATCTGAAGTGGATCCCGCAGCACACTGCAGTACTCCAGAAGAGTGCGGGAAAGGGTAGGGTAAACAGTCTCTTTACTAGACCAGTTGTTTTTTCAAAATGTTGTACCAATAAATCATATTCATTGATTTCTTTTTCCCACGTTCTCCACGTGATCGTTCCAATTTAAGTTATTCGTATTAGTAATTGCTAAGTATTTTGTTGAGTTTATAGGCTGAAGATTTGTGTGATTTACTGTGTAATTGAAATATATCGTATTTGGATGACTTCATACTTTTCATTATTTAGAGTAAATTCCCAGTTTTCGCACCATACAGATATCTTGTCTAAACCACTTTGCAGTTGGTTCTGATGATTCACAGTCAATGGAAGAGAGTTCCTCAGATTGATTCCTATGTCCTTTATGTTGACCAGGAACAGCAGAGAAACTAAAACACTTCCCTGAGGAACGCCAGACATTGCTTCTGTTTTACTCCATGACTATCAGGCAGTTGCTACGAGCTATGACGTTTCTGAGACGAACTCACGAATCCAGTCCTACAACTGAGGCGGTATTCCATAGTACACAGTACGATTAGAGGTCGCTCGTTGGGAACAGTGTCATCAACCTCATGGAAATCTAAAAACATGGAATGAATCTGACATTTCCTTTCGATAGCACTTACTACTTGATGGGAATAAAGAGCTAGTTCTGTTTCACAGAAATGATATTTTCTGAATAAGTGTTACTATTTGTCAACAGATTATTTCCTTCGAGGTAAATCACAGTGTTTTGATAGGAAATCGACGTTAGTGATATGGGTCTGTAATTCAACAGATTATTTCCGGCTTCTTTCTTGCATACTGGTGCGACTTGTGCAATTTTCCGGTCTTTAGGTGCGGATTGCTAAACGTGTGAGCGGCTGCGTATGATAGCCAGGTATGGATCTATCGTATCAGCAAGCTCTGAAAGGAACCTGACAGATATACAATGTGAACCGGAGGTCTTACCCTTATTAAGTAACTGAAGCTTCTTCGGTACATCGAGGATACGAAAGGGTACCCAAAAGAAAGCGAACATTTTTTAAAAATTTTATTCACATTTAAAGCACAAACGTTCAATCCCCTCCAAAGTACTCTCCACTTGCGCTAGTACACTTGTCTAATCTTTTATTCCATTTTTCAAAACATTGTTCAAATTCATCTTCTGCGATGGTTTTCCTTCACCTTTGTAACACCAGCAAAACAAAATGCTTTTCTTTCATGTCTCTTTTCATTCTCGGGAACAAAAAAGAAAGGTCGCACGGGGTACTGTCGGATGAGTGCGGCGGGGGAGGGGGGGCAGAATGGGTTGAGGAACAGGGGTCATACCATTTCCGTTCAAGAATTATTGTACAGACAGTGCTGTCTAAGTAGGAGCATTGTCATGATGGAAAAACCAGTCACCCATCTGCCACACATGAGGCCGCTTCCACTGCACGCTTTTGCGCAATATTTTCAAAACTTCCAAGCATAACGCCTGGTTAACTCTCTGACCCAGAGAAACAAACTCTGTCAGAAAAACTCTCTTACGCCGAAAAAACAAATCAGCATTGTTCTAATGTTTGATATCATCTGACGAACTTTGCATGAATTTGAAGCGGTAAACCACTCAAATACTTGAGTTATCCCCCAAAGCATCGTCTTTGTACATCAGTTTTAACATTTAAAGAGATTTTTCCACTTCTTATGAGCAAAAAGCGGAATTTCACCGCCGCATATTGTTCACGAAAATCAGCCGTTGCAAAAACGAAAATCACAGAAAAAAGTTTTCACTGTAATCTCTGCCTAAAATAGCCCCAACCGTCTTCAGCGACAACATTTCACTTAGTGATTCTGAAATGTTCGCTCTATGCGCTCCTAGCGGCAGCACGCGGCACTATAGTAGCTTTTCCAACCAAAAAATTGTCCGGTTTCTTTTTTTTTTTACCATCTCGTATCTAAGTTACTCATGTTGGCAGTTGTTGTACATTCAAATTCCAGGGTATTTACTTCGTCTTCTTTGCTGAACGAGTTTCGAAAAACCATGACTAATAACTATGCTTTACGAAATAGTATCGCTGTCATCAGTGACATCACAACTGCTGTTGCGTAGAGACGATGTTGATTGTCTCTCGCCGTTGGCTACTTCACTTATGACGAGAATCTCTTCGGGTTTTCTGCGAGATTTCGGTATTGAGTTTCGATGTGAAAACTTTTTAAAAACATATTGTACTGAAGTACGGGATAAGTTTCGAAAATCTGTACAACTTCGCCAGTCTTGGAGATTTTTGCATGTTTTTAAATTTGGCATGCCTTTTTCGTAGCTTTTGCAGCAGTGTTATGATACTTTTCGTGTAACGCTGGGGATCAGTATCATCTATTATTAAATCATTTGATATATTTCTCTCAATTGCCATCGATAATATTTCGTTGAATTCATACCACATCCGGTCTACGCTTACATAGTGAGATCGGAAGGAAAGGAGACTGTCTCCCAGAGAGATGTCAAACGAATTTTTATCTGCTTTTTTTAAATAGATGTACTTAGCGTTTATTTTCGGTGGGTTCGAATTTTACGACATTCATTCCCGCTACAACAACCAAGTGGTGACTAATCCATGTATCCGTCATGATGCTCCCAATTAGCTCAGGATTATTTGTTGCTAAGAGGCAAAGAATGTTCTCGCAACGATTTACACTTCCAGTCAGCTCTTGAACTAACTGTTCAAAATAATTTTCTGAGAAAGCATTCAGTACAATTTCAGACGACGTTTTATACCTACCGCCGCCAACATGTTCAGGGTGGATTAAAAACCCACCAACTATAACTGGATACCTATTTGATATAAGACTCAAGTTTTCTTTGAACTGTTCAACAACTGTATCATCTGAGTAAGGGGGTCGGCAATAGGAAACAATTATTGATTTATTCCGGTTGTCAAGTATAACTTCTACCCAAACTACGAGCTCACAAGAACTATCCACTACAATTTCATTACAAGGTAAACTACTTCTGACAGCAATAATCATTCCACCATCAATTGTATTTAATCTATCCTTTCTGAACACGATTACGTCTTTTGTGAAAATGTCAGCTGAACTTATTTCCTGCTTTAGCAACCTTCTGTACTCTAAAGATTTGAGATTATATGCTTTCTAATAGCGTTCTGTGCTCTGCTTCTTTTCCAACACAGCTACGACAGTTTACAACTACAATATAGATTTTTGATATGTGTACCCTCGTCTTGAGTTATTCATGCACTCTTTGAAGCCCTTTCTGCACGTGCCCGAGACCCTCAAACCCAGAAAACGTCCCCGTCCCCTCCACACAACCCCTACTACCCGTGTAACTGCTTCCTTTGTGTAGTGGACCCGTGACCTATTTAGCAGAACCCACGACCCGATGGCGCAAGTCGAGGAATCTGCAGCCTACACGGTCGCAGATCCGTTTGAGTCTCTAATTCAGATCCTTCACTAGGAACTATACCCAAAACCCTACAATCGGTTCTGTCGGCAGTATTACAGATGGTGAGCTCTGCCTTTATCTCGCAAGCCAGACTGGCAGCTTTAACCACTTCAACCAGTCGTCCGAAACGATAGAGAATCTCTTCCGATTCAAAACGACACACATGGTTGGCACTGACATGAGCCACCACCTACAGTTGGCTGCACACTATGCTCTTCATGGCACCCTGAAGCAAACTTTCCTCATCTTGAATGACTCCATTGGTTTACTGGGTTTTTTCCCCCCTTGGCTGCTGCATCTGGTTTAGGGACCGGCTTACGCTGGTCGTGCCAGAGGCCCATCTATAGCAGCTCACGTCCGCGGCACTTCACCGGTCCACCAGTCGTCACTCTTGGGGTATTCGCCTCATTCGACGCTAGCCTTCCCCGGACCTGTACCTCGACGGCCATCCGTAGAAGATACGTAGCAGCATCCGTGTCGATCCGCCAGTCGTCAGCCTCTGAGTCTTCGCCCCCTCTGGTGATGGCCTTCCCCGGATTCAGTATCCACGGAACTGCTATTCTTCTATGTCTACCTGTATCTGCCACAGCAGTTATCGTCACGACCTACGTCGCAACGGACTGTTGTGATCACCTGCGACACGACTTAGTCACGAGCCACGTCTCGACAGACTCTGGCTTCCCCACATTCATATCTGATCACGAAGATCCATTTAAGATGTATCAATCGGAATCTACGCTCTGTTGATGCCGGCTGGACTGACCGAGCGGTTCTAGGCGCTACAATCTGGAACCGCGCGACCGCTACGGTCAAAGGTTCGGATCCTGCCTCGGGCATGGATGTGTGTGATGTCCTTAGGTTAGTTAGGTTTAAGTAGTTCTAAGTTCTATGGGACTGATGACCTCAGAAGTTAAGTCCCGTAGTGCTCAGAGCCATTTGAACCACCATTTTTACACTCTGTTGAACCTTTATCCTTGTGTTAATAAAATGTCACTTACATGCTACTTGAGAAAACATGACATTCTGCGTGCAGCCTATTACTCATTATACTTCAGTCCATTAAACGGCGATGAGGGTTGTGATATTCGCTATTTTTGGCTTAATTAAAACAGCAAATTCAGCCAGAAGGCAAATACTTGTTTATAAAGAATGATTAATATATAATAAGGCGTCGCATGGCGACGGTGGAATTTTCTAGATAATGTAATTCGTCGTCTTTGGGCGGCAATATAAACAGAAAAGTACGGATGGATATGCGATCCTTCACTATTTTGTTCGCTGGAGAACAAATGAAGCCTTGAGCGCTAAAAAGACTTTTACTGTTTTTCTCGAGTAAGACGGACGCAGATTTTTGGCGGTCTGATCTAATTATTTCTACTAAATAAATAAAAACGTGTTCCGTCTAAGTTTTGAGTGAAGTGTAGGAAGAAGAACTGTTGTAACTTACCGTGACGAAGCACGAGCGACTCAAGAGGACAATGGCTATATAAAAGAGCGCTCAATGGACATGATATGGACATAAAAATCTACCGTCATTGTAGTATTAAGCTTAAGGTACGATATATGTTTTAGTTATAATAAATATTTGTTCTGGGAATACTGAATCATTTAGCAGTGCTCATTTCTATTATCTCCTCAGTATTATTTTCATTTTAATTATGCATTTTGCTAATATTACAGACTCCAAGATCAGCAGTCCAATGTGCGTGTTACATTGATAAAAAGAAAACTGTTTTATCGTCTTCTTGCATCAGCTTTAATATTGAATTTCTCTTTTGTGTGATGTTACAGTTGTTTTTGCGCCCTTAAGAACTTTCTGGTCCCTTAGGAAATTTTTTTGTCATAACAATAACTTCACAACCGGGTATGATCGTATCTACGATCATGAAGTAATTAGAAAGACGATAACGCAACTTCTTAATCAATAGCACGCTAGTTGTGACTGCCTCAAGCCACGCGAAACCGCAAGTAAAAACTATTCACATCTCATAATGCAATATTTTATGACAATGGTCAATCCATGATTCTTACGCCAATTGTGATTGATAAAACAGTTAGTTAAATCTCAATTTCCAACTTTCCATTGAATAGCAACATCACTTCTATTTTGTAACATCACAGGGTGGGCTTGAATTTCACAGTTCATCGCATCAAAACGTATTTTACTTCGGTAATGACCTTTAAAAATTTAGGATAGAAATGGTAAGAAAAGCTTTTATACGGAATATTGTCGTTAAACATAAATCTAGAGGTTAGGAAGGAATTTCTGAAAGTATTTGTCTGGATTGCAGCCTTATATGGAAGTGAAACGTGGACAATAACCAGCGCAGGCAAGAGGCGATACAAGATTTTGAAATGTTGTGTTCAAGAAAAATGCCGATGGTTAGTTGGATACATCGGTCAACATGAGAAGGTACTGAATCGAACTGGGGAGAAATTTATGGTCCAACGTGGCTAAACAAAAGGACAGATTTATCAATGAATGGTCGATGCATTAATGGACGGAAGTATCTGAGGGTGCACGGGGGAGAGGGTGGAGGTAAAAACTAATGAGGTATATCGAGACATGGATACAGCAATCAGATTAAGTGAATGTGATTTGCAGTAGCTGTGCAAAGATGAGGGCAGACAAGCCTGGGAGTATGCTTTGTACCCGTTATTACGCTGGAGACTAAATAACATCATTCCGATAATCGGCAACATCGTACATAGTACTCTCGAAAATACGCCGATACAGTGCAAGTTTGCTGTTGGCATTATACGAAAAATTTCCCTTGGGTAAATGAAAACGACGCTACAGTGTTTTCTACTTGAAACGTCGCTCTATGATAAAGTAATTACTGCGCTGTGTTGCGCGTTGCGAGCTGTCAGGGGCCTGTGTCATCGTTAGCACCGCCACTGACCCACTTAAACCGGCGGAATGGGCGCCCATTTGGCTCCGCAAACTGCAGCCGTAATCGCATTACAAGTGGCGTTTGCAGTAGCCCGTAAGTGATACGGTGCGTCGCTGCAACTCCACTATGCGCAGCAACAGGGGAAGCCAGCACAACGCTACAATCACCCACACCGCGAAACAACCACGAAATATTTAAACCATTGTCATCGTCGGCCTGTCTACTACAATATCCCCGTGCCTGTACTGTTTAACATCAGCATTCCACTTTCATGCAAATACTTTCACAAAAACTTCCCAGCACTTATATTCACAATCGATGTCAACAACTTTCATGTTTTCAGAAACGCTTTTCTCGCAGTTACCAAGTCCACATTTTTATATCCTCTCTACTTCGGCCCTCGTCAGTTACTTTGCTGCTTAAATGGAACTCACCTAATGCGTTTGGTGTCTTATTTAAAAAATTATTGTAGTACCTGGCGTTTGCCGGGTATTTATTTATTCCAGCCTTCTATTACTCCATCTCCTCCTTCACCTATCTCTGCCAGTCTCTATCCTGCCACTCTCTCTCCATCTGCTTCTCACCTCCCTCTCTCTCTCTCTCTCTCTCTCCATGTGCTCCTCCTCCCTCTGTCCATCTTCTTTCCCATCTGAGTAGCTCTTTCCCCCTCCCCTCTATCACCCTCCTCTCCCCTCCATTTCCTCCTGAACACCCCCTCTCCACCTCCTACATTCCTCTTTCTTTTGTCCATCTACTCCTCCCACTCTTTCCGTCCATGTCCTCCCTCCTCCTATCTGTGTCCATGTTCGTCTCCTCCACTCCTTGTGCTCATCTCACCTCCCAACTTCTCTCTCCGTGTTATCAACCTCATCCCAATAGGAAGTCGCTGGTTGTTACCCCCACAATATATCTTTCTAGATAGTAAGTAATAAATGCAACAAGTTGGGTTGAATTCTATCCAGGATTTTTGGCGAAGCTTTTCACCCATAGCTTTGCCCACGTACGGCCATATGAAATATGTTTAACATACTTCACACATGAAACTTCCTGGCAGATTAAAACTGTGTGCCGGACCGAGACTCGAACTCGGGACCTTGCCTTTCGCGGGCAAGTGCTCTACCAACTGAGCTACCCAAGCACGACCCACGCCCCGTCCTCACAGCTTTACTTCTGCCAGTACCTCGTACCTTGCAGAACTGCAAGGTTCGTAGGAGAGCTTCTGTAAAGTTTGGAAGGTAGGAGACGAGGTATTGGCGGAAGTAAAGCTGTGAGGAGGGGGCGTGACTCATGCTTGGGTAGCTCAGTTCGTAGAGCACTTGCTCGCGAGAGGAAAAGGTCCCGAGTTCGAGTCTCGGTCCGGCACATAGTTTTATTTAATTTCTCAGGAAGTTTCATATCAGCGCACACTCCGCTGCAGAGTGAAAATCTCATTCTGGATACTTCACACATATTTGTACACATATTTCACCTGTATGCCCAGTAAATTTCGCCCTGCAGTTTTGTTTTCAGGCAGCTCAATATTTATGATGTCATAGCTCCTGAACTTTGTGTAGTACAATGATATAATTTTGCAGGAGCAGGCAGTGGTGTACGTGGGAACTGTTTGTGGCGAATGGTAAACAAGTAATAAATTAAAACGTTAAGCATGATGCGGTAATTTTTCACGCGTCTCAGTGTTTTTGACGTCATATCTCCTAAACTATGTGTCGCACAGTGATATGTTTTCACAAGTTCTCGCCGAGTTAGTGCGACGGCCTACACACCCGAAAATGGCGGCTAGGTGGACCGCCGAAATATTGTGTCCAGATAACAATATGTTCCGGGTGGAGACCCGACATGAATATAACCATTTGAACCTGGGGCCTGGGCGGGCGGTGGTAATTTAGTCCCTAGCAGCAGGAGCACGTGAAGGTTGTCCTGGACGATGGAGAGTTTTGATGTGGAAGGGCATCATGTTTTCAAGGGAGCTACGTGAAGGGTAGCCAGAGGCAACGCGATTTCGTTCGTGGCATCTCCAGTGCTGGTACAGAGCAGTAAATCCGGCGAAGCACGGATGTTTCGCAACGGAAGTGCTGCTCCGGACATGAATACAACCAATCGTTACGGTGGGAAAGTTTACTGAGCCACCTCAGGCTTAACTATCGCGCTCTCTCGGCATCTAACAAGGGAACCTCCCCATCGCACCCCCCTCAGATTTAGTTATAAGTTGACACAGTGGATAGGCCTTGAAAAATTGAACACAGATCAATCGAGAAAACAGGAAGAAGTTGTGTGGAACTATGAAAAAATAAGCAAAATATACAAACTGAGTAGTTCATGACTAACATAGGCAACATTAAGGATACTGTGAGCCCAAGAGCGCCGTGGTCCCGTGGTTTGCGTGAGCAGCTGCGGAACGAGCGGTCCTTGGTTCAAGTCTTCCCTCGAGTGAAAAGTTTATTTTTTTTTATTTTCAGACAATTATCAAAGTTCAGGCACTCACACATAATCAACTTCGCTCTCCAAAATTCCAGGACATGTTCAGATTTGCTTGGACATTTGCAGGACTTGACGGTCTACACACTGAAAAATTTGAAAACGCTTAAAACATGTTTTGACAGAGCACAGGGCACAGAGCAGTTTATGTAACAAACTCTTATGTTTTCATCACTTTTTTGGGAGTGATTATCACATCCACAAGAAAACCTAAATCGGGCAAGGTAGAAGAATCTTTTTACCGGTTCGCCAAGTGTACAAGTTAGGTGGGTCGGCATCATATTCCTGTCATGTGACGCACATGCCGTCACCAGTGTCGTATAGAGTATATCAGACGTGTTTTCCTGTGGAGTAATCGGTTGACCTATGACCTTGCGATCAAATGTTTTCGGTTCCCATTGGAGAGGCACGTCCTTTCGTCTACTCATCGCACGGTTTTGCGGTGCGGTCGCAAAACGCAGACACTAAGCTTATTACAATGAACAGAGACGTCAATGAACGCACGGACAGATCATAACTTAGCGAAAAGAAAGAAAATAAACTTTTCACTCGAGGGAAGACTTGAACCAAGGACCACTCGCTCCGCAGCTGCTCACGCTAACCACGGGACCACGGCGCTCCTGCGCTTACACTCTCCTTGATGCTGCCTATCTCGCACATGGACTCCTCAGTTTGTATATTTTGCTTATTTTTTCATAGTTTCACACAACTTCTTCCTGTTTTCTCGATTGTTCTGTGTTCAGTTTTTCAAGGCCTATCCACTGTGACAACTTATAACTGAATCTGAGGGGGGGGGGGGGGTGCGGTGGGGAGGTTCCCTTGTAAGGATAGCCCATCCAGAAACAGCGTGCTGTCGCCGCACCCCAAACAACTCTAGGCACCGCCGCTGGCTTCTCCACGATATATCGATGCGAACGTGCCAGCTGTGTGTGTGTATTCCACAAATACGTTAGTCCTCTAGACGAATGGTTCGTGACCTAAAAATGACAGCCAGTATTTGCCTAACTAATGAATTTCGTGTCTAGCAGCAAGGTACGGAACATTTTATGTAAGCAGTGCACAGATGTTAAGACTGTGTAATGCATTTCCATGAAATATTCGGGTGCTCTGAATATGTGGTAGCTATCGCGTAGGCTAGAGCATTTGTTCGACACACATTTCCACTAGGCAGCTTGCATTTTTGGTGTCCCTGCACACATTATTTCTACTGAGTCGGACATTACTAAAAATATTGTCTAGATACTTTTGCAAGCCCCATCTTGTCAGGACGAACATTCTGTTTACTGTCGAGAGAAAATCAGCTCCCACGCCACTACGCAAGTGTTATATTAAAACAACAGGCATTGTTATTACATTCGTCTTAAAAAAAACCAGTGTATCAAACGCAAACAGTTATCTATCTGTCTATAGCTTTAATTATTTAACAAGGGAATCAAGACACTCCTTTACAGGAGGTGTTATCACGTCTTGCAACATACGACTGATCGGTTTCGTGCGTTAATTTTCAATTTATAGCTCCAATATTTATCCAAACATACGAAGAATACAGTAATTTGCTAATGACATTTTTCTAGATATTGTAATACTGCACTGTGTATGCACCGAAAATCAAGTTACGATGCCAAGTGTGACAAACGGTGAAAAGTGATGGAATGCACCACAATACAAGCGTAAAAAAAGGTACAATTTGCTACTTGGCGTTAAGATATCACCGTCTGAGTAATTGAATGGCTGTCTTGACAGGATTAGGGTCACTGCCTCCGCTGCACTGTGCACTAGAAAGGAAGAAAGACAAAATTTTACTACCCACCAAAGAGTCGACCCACTGTTGTAAGCACTACAAAGCATGGTGGCCACCTGACTATTTTACACAACATTTTCATGCACTAATATTACATCCTCGCACAGTAACACAATACTTACAACAACAAAAGTTGTGTGTAGTTACAAAGTTTTGGTTTATTATGATTCCCCCAACCACGAGCACACATTTGCTAAAATAACGATGAGACGAGGGAACGCCTCCAAGCGCCGCACACTGGAAGAGTAGCTGCACCAACCACTGTTATCCATTCCAGACTCAACAGAAATATTACGTCGAACAAATACTTTAAGATAATCAAACTAGCTCGTATTCACAGCCGGCATGGTGGCCGAGCGGTTCTAGGCGCAACAGTCTAGAACCGCGTGACCGCTACGATCGCAGGTCCGAATCCCGCCTCGGGCATGGATGTGTGTGATGTCCTTAGGTTAGTTAGGTTTAAGTAGTTCTAAGTTCTAGGGGACTGATGACCTTGGAAGCTAAGTCCCATAGTGCTCAGAGCCATTTGAATCTTTTTTTTTTTCGTATTCACAGTATCCAAATATTTAACATAAATGTATTAAACACTCTCGATATTTGTTAAGTGCTTGCAGAAAACGTCCAACTGCTGATTATTACGGGCATTAATGCAATAATGCTGGTTCCCATCTTTTAGGTTCAGTCACACACAGTTCGCCTAGAGGACTAACATTTTTTGTACAATTCACACACACAGCATCATGTAAAGTATCATACGTTAATATTTACAACCATTTCTTGCGGAGTGCGCTCTGACGTCAAACACATACGGCAGTGTCAATGTTTCTCACCTCGTCATGTCTTAGCTCTTCCTATCAGTGCAGAAAATTGAGGATGCACTAGATGACGATCAGTTTGGCTTTAGGAAAAGTAAAGGCACGAAAGAGGCAATTCTGACGTTGCGGTTAATAATGGAAGCAAGACTAAAAATGATCAAGACACATTCATAGGCTTTGTCGACCTGGAAAAAGCGTTCGACAATATAAAATTGTGCAAGATGTTCGAAACTCTAAAAAAGTAGGGATAAGCTGTAGGGAGAGACGGGTCATATACAATATGTACAACAACCAAGAGGGAATAATAAGAGTGGACGAACAAGATCGAAATGCTCGTATTAAAATGGGTTAAGAAAGGAATGTAGTCTTCCGCCCATACTGTTCAATCTGTACATCGAGGAAGCAACGATGGAAATAAAAGAAATGTTCAGGAATGGGATTAAAATTGAAAGAATATCAATGATACGATTCGCTGATGACATTGCTATCCTGAGTGAAAATGAAGACGAATTACATGATCTGCTGAACGGAATGAAATGTCTAATGAGTACACAGTATGGATTGAGAGTAAATCGAAAATAGACGAAGGTATTGAGAAGTAGTAGAGATGACAACAGCGAGAAACTTAATATCAGGATTGATGTTGACGAAGTCGATAAAGTTCTCGAATTCTGCTACCTAGGCAATAAAATAACCAATGACGGACGGAGCAAGAAGAACATCAAAAGCAGACTAGCTATGGCAAAAAGGGCAAGAGAAGTCTACTAATATCAAATTTCGACCTTAATTTGAGGAAGAAATTTCTGAGAATGTACGTCTGGTGTACAGCATTGCATGGTAGCGAAAAATGGACTGTGGGAAAACCGGAACAGAAGAAATCGAAGGATTCTTGAAAATTAGGTGGACTGATAAGGTTGAAATGAGGGGGTTCTAAGCAGAATCGGATAATAGAGGAATATGTGGAAACCACGGAAAAGGAGAAGGTTCAAATGATTCAAATGGCTCTGAGCACTATGGGACTTAACTTCTGAGGTCATGAGTCCCCTATAATGTAGAACTACTTAAACCTAACTAACCTAAGGTCATCACACACATCCATGTCCGAGGCAGGATTCGCACCTGCGACGGTATCAGTCACGCGGTTCCGGACTGAAGCGAGTAGAACCGCTCGGCCACACCGGCCGGCTCAAGGAGAAGGGACACGATAATAGGAGATCTTTTAAGACATGAGGGAATGATTTCCATGGTACCAGAGGGAGCTGTATAGAGGGCAAAAACTGTAGAGGAAGGCAGAGATTGGAATACATCCAGCAAATAATTCGTGGCGGTCCGCATCAAACCAGTCAGAAGACTGATGGAAAGAAAGAAAGAAAAAAAAGCAATACAGTACAGTGCATACGGACTGTTGTGGTTCAGCAGTCATTAATACACAGCACTGTAATATTTTAATATAAACGCGCATATGTAAGAATGGACCTACTTAGACATCCAACAATTCTTTTTTTGCTGCTACATCTGCATTTAGTTTTATCCTGCCAGTTTCACCAGTTTCCGCTTTAGCGTCCTGTCAAACTGGCAATTTTACCAGCCCCATTTTGTGTCTTACCAAATTCCAAATTTTACAACCTGTTTTACCATTTTCCAGATTTCCCAATTCTAGATACCGTTTACCAATTTCCGAATTTGGTGTCCTCCCAGACTGCCAATTTCACAAACAATTTTACCAATTTCCAGTCAGCATCCTACCAGTATACAAATCATACAGCCAATTTACCGACTTCCGACAAGAATTGACGTATTTACACACCCACCAATTCTTTTTTTGGCCACTGCATCTGTATTTTGGTTTATCCTGCTAGTTATACCAATTACCGTTTTATCGTCCTACCAAATTGCCAAATTTACCATATTCTGAGTTTCTTGTCCTTCCAGTTTTCAAATTGTAAAACCAATACTACTGAGCCGTGCGTTGCTCATATTCGTGACATCTAATATTTAACATCCTGTTTTTTAACGTACGGCTGACACGTCATTTTAATTTCAATACTGGTGTCACTGAATTGCTGTCTTGCCTGCCCATGAGTGGCAGCAGCCACGCGTATCGCTATTAGCCCTGCCGTATTATCTTTGCTGGACGGCTGTTACTTCCCGGTCGTCGTGTATCGTGAAGGTGAGATCGCACCTGGCAGTCGTGGGGTTGGAACGCTGCAGAAGTGCAGTCGGGACGTAGCAGCAGTCGGGGACGGAGCGCTAGGGAGGATTTTTTTCAAATGGCTCCGAGCAGTGTGGGACTTAACATCTGAGGTCATCAGTCCCCTAGAACTTAGAACTACTTGAACCTAAGTAACCTAAGGACATCACAAACATCCATGCCCGAGGCAGGATTCGAACCTGCGACCGTTGCTGTCGCGCGGGTCCAGACTGTAGTGCCTAGTACCGCTCGGCCACCCCGGCTGGCCATAGCGCTAGGGAGGAGTCGCGGACAGCCAGTACTCGCCTATCGCTCGCGACTCACGATGAACTGTCCGATGGACGGAGATGGCAGCGGGATCGACCGCTGGTCGGTCGTTCAGTTGATCGCCTCTTTGGGCGACCTGTGTTTGGTCTTTTGAACGTTTGTGGGCCTCGTCACAGAGTCATCTTGCTGGAAGTGGCTAGGTTCCTTCTTGTGCGCAGACGTCGTGGCCAATCGGCAAGAGTTACCTCTGCGTGGTTGGGTCTGAGCCAGTGTGCCTGGATAGTCAGACTCGCCCGACCGCTACTGAGACACATGGTTTCAGTGGCAACTTCCTTGGTTGGTTATTGGTGAGTCGTCTGGTCAGACGACGTGTGTTTCATCACCGACTGTCCTTCGGTTTTGTGTGTGTGTGTGTGTGTGTGTGTGTGTGTGTGTGTGTGTGTGTGTGTGTGTGTTGTGTCCGCCTGTGATTTCTTCCAGTCGTTCATGAGTGATTCGTTTTACGAGTGTTCCGAGTTTCTTGTGGCAGTGTTTCGTGGAACACTGTGGACCCTGTGTCAGTTCCACTGAGCAATGCTTTAAATGCCGTAAAGCTGTCTGCGTAGTGCAGTGGCCAGTTGGTCGGTTGCGACAGAGCAGCGAGTGAGTGTTTTCTTACCTTGTCCATGCTGTCCGCCATGGCGTGTAGTTCCACAACCGTGGCGATGTTCGTGTATCTCAGTATTTATTGTGCCTTGGCTTGTCAACACACCAATATTTGAAAGCGAGTGTTACTGGTCTCTTCGCCTCACCGAACTCAGGTAGTTGGTTGGTTCGTTGGTTGTCTGTCGGTTGGGTTGGCTTCAGATTAAGTAGTCGTTGGACGGGCTGCCTGTCTCACCTAAACAGGCGTTAGTCTTAGTATCCCAGGCCAACCCTTGGAAACTTCTGAGAGCCGTTCCGTGTCTGTTACGTAGTAACTTCTCTCTTTGACTTTTAGTTATTGGATTGATGTGTGGCCTTCAGCCGATTTTTAATTTCACAGTATATCTTTTAAAGCCTTAAGCCGTTAAATTATTGTGTTGATATGTGGCCTTCAGACGAGTTTTAATATCACTTAAATTAATGTTACTGTTTTGAACATGAAATGTTTTAAGATAAAGCCTTCTGCCTTTGAAATTAAAATTCTTCTTTCTAGGCCTAAGCCGTTAAATTATTGATTAATAGTCAACCTTCAGCCAAGATCCATTAAAATTAAATTGATAAAGTCTTCAGCCTTTTTGGATTCAAGATTTTAAAAAAAAATTTGGGCTTAAAGCTTTAAACCTTCAGAAGAACCTTGTATTTTAATTTCTTGCTTAAGCCTTGCGCCTTGGATTTTGAATATGGCCTTCAGCCGATCTAAACTTAATCATAGGAGATCGATTAAAACTTTGAGTGTTTTTAATCATTGTGTAATATTGTGCGTGGACAAATAAAGTTTGTATGTTGAGTGCAACTGACAGGAACTCATTTTGGCCTCTTTGCACAACCTAATCTGCTCTGTCCTGGCAGCGCAGGCATTTCAACTACCAACGTCCTAACTGTATTATAACATCATACAGATGATAGTTACGAGAATCTGCTGCTGAAAGGTCAGCTGCTAGTATTTTACAAACTGCAAGTGTCTGTGCTGTTAGTGGTTGACAAGGTTGAAGACATGACAACCATTTTATATGACATATTTATTTACACACACACGCGCGCGCGCGCGCGAGCGCGCCTGTATATAGTTAAAGACAAAAAAAAACACACACCAAGAAGAAGAATAACAGAATGAAATTTTCACTCTACAGCGGAGTGTGCGCTGATATAATACTTCCTGGCAGATTAAAACTTTGTGCCGGAGTGAGACTCGAACGCTGGACCTTTGCCTTTCGCGAGCAAGTGCTCTACCAACTGAACTACCCAACCACGACTCACGCCCCGTCCTCACAGCTTTAATTCCACCAGTACCTCGTCTCCTACCTTCCAAACTTCACAGAAGCTCTCCTGCGAACCTTGCAGAACTAGCACTCCTGGAAGACAGGATAATGCGGAGACACGGCTCAGCCACAGCGTAGGGGATGTTTCCAGAATGAGATTTTCACTCTGCAGCGGAGTGCTCGCTGATATGAAAGCTGTGAGGACGGAGCGTGAGTAGTGCTTGGGTAGCTCCGTTGGTAGAGCACTTGCTCGTGAAAGGCAAAGGTCCCGAGTTCGAATCTAGGTCCGGCACACAGTTTTAATCTGCCAGGAAGTTTCAAGAATTATAATACTTCGACGGAAATAGGTATATGTGATGTACATGCACAAACAAACATATGATTACAGTTTCAGAGAATTGGGATGATTTATTCAAGAGAGAGAGCTTCAGAAACTTGTTAACTTTCGTAACCATAGCCGAAATGACAACATCATGACCACTAATCCCTGTCTCAACACTGACACCGTCGATGAGGTTTGGTCTGTTCGTGGCTACCAGATCTAAAATATTTCCATTACGCGTTGGCTGTCGATTTAGCTGCTCATGACAGTTTTCGGATAATGTGTTCAAAAGTAATACACACGACGGCTTGTCTGTACCACTTGTAATGAATCCATAGACACCCCGGTCTATACTAGGTAGGTTGAAGTCGCCTCCGACTAATATAGCATGATCCGGGTACTTCTGCGATACAGAATGTAGACTCCCTTTGAATGATTCTAGGACTGTCACGGTGGAACCTGGTCGCCAGCAACAACACTCCACAATTACCTTTATTTCGCCTAGCCCTGTTAAACGTGTCCAGATAACTTCACAATCACACTCTACTTCGATCTCAGTAGACACAATATTTTTGTCAACTGCAATGAAGACACCACCTTCTACGGTGTTTAATCTGTCTTTCCGATACACGTTCCATCCCTCACCAAATATTTCAGAATCTCCTATCTCAGGGTTCAGCCAGGTCTCAGTCCCGAAAATAATTTGAGGGACACACGTTTCTTGGAGGGCAGTAAATTCAGGAACTTTATTCCGAACACTCTGAAAATTTACTGCTAGTATTCTGGGCACTCTCTTGGCGCTGAGGATCTCGGAATATTGAATTCCCTGACGATTTACAAAATGGAATGTCTCATGTGTCTAGCTCCCACTAACCTTCCGCGTACAGACTCTTTTAGTTCCCGTCGCGCGGCCACTGAAGGATTAGAACTTCAATGTACTGAACCATCCACTGCAGGCACCAGATCTGCAGTTTTATTTCGTAGTGACACACTTGCGTCCTCTACTTATCTACGTTTCTCTGGATAGCAATGCGTAAACTGAAACTGGTAGAGGAGACCTAGTGTACACGGAGCCGCTACACTTACGAAGCCATCGCACCGCAGATGTTTGGGCAAGTAAACTCTTTAGAGATGCGACCCACCCGGCTCGTGGTCCTGACGTGCTACGGGCCCGTCAAAGCGCCGGCACAGGTCATGCGAGATTCGCGTCGCGCGCGGCCGCTGGCTGGCAGGTAACCGGAACCCAGCACCGCAGGGAAGCTGCCTCTGATTAGGCCGCTAACTCGCTAATTAGTGGGGACGAGGCTACGTCGGCCAGGCAGCACGTGGCTTCTGCATCGGCACACTTCTAACCGCGTGGCGCACTCCGCATTTTGCAAACGCGTACGGATTGGTATTTACTATCCATAAGCAACATGCATTATCATTCAATGGACACAAAAAAGAATAACATGTTTTCTTGTTGCGATTATTACGGGGGGGGGGGGGGGGGAGTACATTGTTCTCATTATGGTATGCTTAATAGCGTGCAATGTTTTCATTTTTATTTATTTATTTATTTTTTGACAAGTAAATTGATAATATTCTCAACAAATATTAGCACATGAGGAACATTTTCTCAAAGATTACTTTGCCTATCACTCTTGCTCAGATAACTGAGGAGGGAGTACATTGCCGTTCTTGGGATATTCTCTATAGCCTGCAATGTTTCCATTTTTTTTTTTTTTTTTTTTTGCGAGTAAGTTGATAATGACAATGCTCGATATTTTCTCAACAAATATTAGCACATGAGGAACGTTTTCTCAAAGATTACTTTGCCTATCACTCTCAGTGCTGTCATTTAAAGTATTCCCTATAGTCTGCAATTTTTCAATTTTTTTTTTGTCAGTTAAATTGATCATGACGATGCTGGATGTATTCTCAATAAATATTACCACATGGGGAACATTTTCTCAAATATTTCTTTGCCTATCACTCTTGTTCAGATTACTGAGGCGGGAGTACAGTGTTGTCATTATGGTATTCTTAATAGCGTGCAATGTTTTCATTTTTTTTTTGACAAGTAAATTGACAATGACGATGCTCGATATTTTCTCAACAAATATTGGAACGTGAGGAACATTTTCTCAAAGATTCCTTTGCCTATCACTCTCAGTGCTGTCATTGAAAGTATTCCCTATAGTCTGCAATTTTTCAATTTTTTTGACAGTTAAATTGATCCTGACGATGATGGATTTTTCTCACCAAATATTACCACATAAGGAACATTTTTTCAAAGATTACTTTGCCTATCACTCTTGTTCAGATTAGTGAGGGGGGGGGGGAGTACAGTGTTGTCATCAGGGTAGTCTCTATAGGCTACAATGTTTGTTTCTTTTTTTTAATTTTTTTTTACAAGTAAACTGATAATGTCGGTGCTGGATATTTTCTCAACAAATATTAGCACATGAGGAACATTTTCTCAATGATTACTTTGCCTATCACTTTTGTTCAGATTACTGAGGGGGGAGTACAGTGTTGTCATTAGGGTAGTCTCTATAGCCTGCAATGTTTTTTTTTTTTTTTTTTTTTTTTTTTGACAATTATATTTATCATGACGTTGGTGGATATTTTCTCAACAAATATTTCCACATGAAAAACATTTTCTCAAAGATTACTTTGCCTATCACTCTCACAATGTCATAGATTATTCTTAGTGATT
Organism: Schistocerca piceifrons; assembly: GCF_021461385.2. Lineage (NCBI taxonomy): Eukaryota > Metazoa > Arthropoda > Insecta > Orthoptera > Acrididae > Schistocerca > Schistocerca piceifrons. Next base: position 18,020,590 of record NC_060139.1, on the reverse strand, counting down.
AGACAAGAAAATCTGTGTACCAGTTTTCTACTATTATTCTTAGTTTTTAAATTTATGTGGTTGGTTCACAGCAATTTTTATTTCTCAAAATTTTAAATTAATTTGGCAATAATGCATTTTGAAAAATTTCGTACCACAGAAAGTTTTGTTACAGTATTTACAAAGTATTTACAAGTGATTTCAGCTTTTTTTATCTGCAATGGTTCAGCAGAAAATGGTCCTTGTTGTTGTTGGGGTCTTCAGTCCAGAGACTGGCTTGATGCTGCTCTCCATGCTACTCTATCCTGTGCAAGGTTCTTCATCTCCCAGTATCTACTGCAACCTACACCTTGAAAAATGTAAGTTGAGGAAATGCAAAAAGGAGATTCTATTAGGATTTAAGACATAAATAAGAACCTTAATGTTGGCCATAATCATACATTTGGTCTTCTTGGATTTCATTCAGCGTTTTTCTTCCATTGTAAGCCTTTGCGGCGTACCCTTTTGGTAATACCCTTCAGTGACGTTTTAGATATCATCAATCCTCTTCAATAGGTTTTCAGTGAAGCAACTTGCATCAAGTCGTAATCTCGTAAGTGTGTTCATTCTCCCAGTGTTACCGTGACTGAACACCAGACAAGCATCATATGAGGCAATTTTAACAATAGTAGATGAGCAAAATTTCGTCTTTGGGCAGATCATTCAAATGGAAAACTTCAGGGAAAAATAACTAACGGCAGGGAAAGATAACGCGTCCTAAACTGGCTCACTGCCTTTTACGCTCTTCAAACGCTTATCTGACCGCAGGACAAAATAAAACATCGCAAATAAGAACTGAGATGCGTAGAGAAGGAGGCGTGGCGCTACACATAAGTTGAAACAAGACGGCTTTTACACCATTTTTGGTAAGAATTAAACTCTAACAATTAGAAACATAATTTCTAACACGCAGCAGAACTAAATGATGGTAAAAATCTTCAACATTTTTTTATCAAATTTGCGTGCACCCCCATTTATAATATTCTAATGGCTAGCTTTGGAAAAATCGTTGCCCCTTTTTGTCCTGTTGGTGGAAGAATCTGCCGCTAAGATTCTTCTTAACGTTTCTCAGGATATATCTGATCGTATGAAATCTCATTTTGTTCAATGATCCTGAGACAGCTAACGAATCAGCAGTCAACAACACCAAATAGTGGGGCTTCCACAGAATGTGAAGAGAATTATCTTGCTTTTTGTTTTCTCGTTTCTGGAATTTAGCATTATCCTTGTTGTACACATTAATCGCTTTGTTTTTATTTTTATTATTTCCTGTCTCTCTTTTACTGAGTTTCGTCTGTAACTGATTCTTTGTACATTACTAATATCTTTGTGTATGTTATTAGTGCTCTAACAGTATTATAATAATTTCGTATCCTGGGATCCTAAAATAAGTAAATAAATAAATAAAGCGTTTAGAAACGCTTTTTTTTAAATAATTACCAGATAAAAAATGAGAGACAGACAGGGAGTCTATCTTGGACCATTGTCTTTGACGAGCAATCCTCTTACGCACTGAACTATTGCCTTTTTTAAACATTTATTTTTTAATGAAACCATTCTCGCTGTTTACTTTACTTCGATACCAACGAACGAACACAGAATTAATTAAATCGGAATGTATTAGATTCATCAAGAAGTATAGGACTAATGATGTGATTCCTAAATTTACATGTGTCTGAGTATCAAGCCGACATCAGAAGTGGTGAAACGAACGCTAGAGTTTTAACCAATGCACTCGAAAATAGCTCTAAAGCCGAAATCGCTATATAAAAAAAAAATAGATAATGACAACGTACAGAAAAATGACAGCAATGATATAATTCAGCAACTGTATTAATCTGCTGCCCAAACCAAGGAAAACATTATTTGTTTTTTATTTTTGTACATACTTTAGACCCTCATTCCACTCTTTCAACCCTCCCCTCTTGCATTCATCATATTCAAAACCTCCGGAGTTAGCATAAACTAACGAAATATTCTTCTCTATAAGTTTTTACAGTGATGGATAAAACATAAAATCCCTTTGTGTTCGTGTGTTTCTTGACGACTACGTGGGATAAAATTTTATCATCACGTCGAAAAAGTTGCTTGCAGGTACATGTCTATCATAAGATAGAGGGCTATCAAAAAGTTTCCGTTTGAGGGCATTGCCTCAGCATATATAGGACGTATCGCGACTCCGATGCCGATCTATAAGCATCGACGTGTAGGCAAAGGATTAGTGTGGCATTCGTGTCTTTCGGATGCGCGTGCGATAAATGCGGGCACGTGAACTGTGGCGACGTTCTTATCAAATGCTTCCAAACGTGACATACCTGCTGTTATTCTTTCCCTGCATGCCGAATGACAAACGCCGATAGACATCCACCAGAGAATAGAGAATGGTGTGTGGGGTAGCATGTCTGTCGGAAACCACCGTTGTGGAATGGTGAATCTTTTTGAAAGCTTTTATATTTGGGTGAATATCAAGGCAGTATCAGAAGTGGCGATGCGACCGCTGGACTTTTCACCATTGCGCTTGAAATGTCTCTACAGCCATAACCGCGGTAGTGAATTAACAAATAACAAAAACTTACAGTCAAATGGTGGCAATGATTTCATTCATTAAGTATATTATGACTTCTCCCCACCAAGGAAAAATCATTTATTTTTCTTTTTTTATGTATGAGGTGTATTCGGAAAATAAGGAATGATCGGTCGCGAAGTGGAAATCACAATGAAAATCAATACTGTTTTATTTGTCACAGTTAGCTACAACTTCCAGCTACTTCTTTACATAGTCACCGCTCCGACTTCGACATCTGCCGTAGCGTTGTACCAGCTTTCCAATAACCTCGTCACAAAAGGCAATTTTTTACGCTAGACTGAAGCTCGTTGTCCGTGCCAAAATTTTGCCTTCATAGCCAGCCGTTCATTTGAACAAGGATGAAAAGCGGAGGGAGCTAAGTCCGGGCTGATCAAACACTTCCCATCGAAAACGCTACAGGAGCGTCCTCATTTCCCCTGCACTTTGCGGCCGAGGACTGTCATGAAGAAGGAACGGCATGACAGTTATGTCATGTGGGGTTGCATGACATCAGGCGAAATCTCTCGGCAGGCGCCTATACATGAGGGGAGACACTATTTTCTAGGCATTTTTAGGCGTTCACTGTGCCCTCAGAACTCAGATGACTAACGTGACACTGTCTACGGCCATCCTAGAGACATGCCATCTGTGCAAAGCTCCATTGGATCTTTCACTGTGGTTTTGATTTCGCGACTGATGGTTCCTTACTTTCAGAATAGGCCTCGTATTTAATTTGGACGCTCATTCCACCCCTTCAGCCTCTCCATTCTTGCACGCATCTTAATTGAAACCGTCGGCGTTAGTAAAAACTGTTCTTGTCTGGAAGTTTCTCCCCGTGGTGGATAAAACATAAACTGGCCCTGTGCTAAAGTTTTTCTTGGCGATTACATGGGGAAAATTTTCACTGTAACCTCGAAAAAATAAAGTTATTTCTTTGTTTGGTTGCTGGTACATGTCTGTCATAGTAAAGATAGAAATCGTGGCGTAGCAGCATCCCAGCTCATCGCTAGTGGTTCGAGCACAAAATGACTCATTCCATCCATCAAGTGGGAATCGGCTGAACTATCTTTCTGCTGTGATAGTGTCGCGCGTTGACGTCAATGTGCAGCAGTACAGTAGTCATTGCCTCCTAATAAACAAAAAAATTAATGAGTATTTTTTTGTTTTCAAGCTGATAAAAAAAATTTATTACTATACCTTGTAAATATCTGAAACAAAAAATTCGTTAGAAATATTTTATGGAGATGTTGTTCTACATCTTTAACAAATGTTAAGAATTTCACTATGCAATACAGAGCTATAACGGCGTATTTCATCAGAGACAGTCGATTTCAGCTTAGGAGCAGACCTACATCAGGTACAAAATAATCTATGCATTTGTGTAATAAGGTTAGATGTAAACTATGTGACCTATGTGCAGCTAATACCAATGACGAAATAATGTACATCCGATAACTGTTATTCCAATGACACAAATCCGTAGCTGAGATGGTTTTTGGATCCGATGATGGTCTGATCCTAGAACGAAATCGATCGAGTCTAATAAAATATACCGACGTAGTTGTGTATTGCATAATGGCATTCTTCACAAAATTATTCCTGTGGTACAGAGTTACCGTAAAGTGCATGATGTGTTCGTTGGAAACTAAGGTCAAATTCACACTGCCACCTACATTCCCATATTCCACCAGTGAGTGAACAGTCGACTGTATTTGTTGTTAAGTTGTTTAACCACGTCATTTCCATTTGTATACAATATTTTCGTGAAATACTTTTGATAGCTGGATTGACAGTTTATTCTCGTTTACAATGTAATGTTTGCTAGGCAGTGATGTTGTCTGTTTCACTGACATTATAATTTTATTATCATTTGTATCTATGATGTCTTTTGCTTTTTGTATACTGTGTTTTTATCAGATTCAGTTTCCCAAAATGTCATCAAAATTATCTAGATATTTTTTTTTTTTTTTTTGTTTGAGATCGGTTTCTTCGTTAAGGAAATCGTTTGGATATCTTTTAGTGCTTGTATATATATGTAATTCTTCCATTCTGTTCATGGCATGTTCTTTTAGCGTTCTGTGTAGAACGTTTTATACAGACGAATGTTCAATAGGTTTTTTGTGTTCTGTTTAAAACTTCTGATACAGACGAATGTTCGATAGGAGTCATCGTCTTTGGTCAGTGACATAGGAAAAAAAGCGACGAATGCCGTAAACAATATAGCGACTATAAAGTGATGTTATTGGGGATTTTTCAAACGGGCTAAGGTATAGATCAGTCTGTAACCACAACCAGATGTTTTTCTTTTAATATCACATTCGTAGGTTTCTACAAGTCACAGTCAAACTGTTACTTTCCAGCCTAACCTGTACCTAGGGCTAAACTATAGCTCAATGCATGACCAAAACTAGATTTATTTTTTTGCTTTCAAATTCGTTGGCTTCGCCAACTAACAGAAAACTGTAGACATATGCACCAAATGGTGGCGTGGCAGCAGCCATTCGCATTACGTCACTTGGTCACTGGCCAAAGCCGACGACTCATTCGAACATTCGTCTTGACCCTAACTCGTAATGTATTTTCGATATGTTGCGTTTGTGGTTTTGGTTTCTGCGATGGAGGGAAGAAGCTTGAGTAATTAGTGCCACAATTCCCTGTGTGTTATTTGAGTCTAATCCCAAAAATTTCGACCCACTTGCCCGATATGGAATTTTGTTCAGTCGTTAGGAAATTCTGTGTGTATCTGGGTTGACAAAAACCGGGATTTTGGATTTCCCGGATCGAATTTTCGTTTTCAGCTTGTTGTTTCTCGGAAAACTAACATTTTTATTGTTTTACTTAAGATTTGGTTCATTTTGTTTGATATTTGTCTCAAGTATACTGTCGATAAGAAGGTTGCTTTTTGTTCAGTTTTCATTTCTCTTGTTAATTTTATTTGTGTATGGTTTCCATTTCAAGTATAGTGCGCTTTCTTACAGTTTGGTAACTACCCTGAGGTAAAAATTACTTTCTTGGGCTATATATTGGGGTATTCTACGTTCATTTTTCATTGCCTGGTGTTCTGAAGGTAAACTGATTACTCTGTTGCCCATTGAGTTGAAATAGGCTTTTTTTGCGGTTTGGAATAACAAGAACTATTGATTATGCGGTCTGTGGTAGTTGTTTTTGTATAGATTAAAAAAAAAAAGAAAAGTGATGATCGTTATCACTGCTGATTTTAAGGTCAAGAATGTTTATGGATCTGTTTGTTTCCGTTTGCATTGTAAATTTTAGTTTTGGATGCAAGTTGGTGGGTTCTTGATAAATGTCAAACCTAATATATTCAAGAACTGTATGAAAAACTCACAAAACCCTAAAAATCAAACCACACATAAAGACTTAAAATTAACAAATAAAACTAAACGAAAAGTAACATACTCTGGACAAATATCGAATGAATCAAACCTTAAACAAATCAACCTTAAAACTAGCTTTCCGAACAAATAACAATCTAAAAACAAAAATTCGATCGAGGAAAACCAAAATCGTTGCTTTTGCGACTCAGACAAACACAAAATTTCATATAACGACTGCGCAAAATTCCATATCGGGCAAATTTTTGAAATAAAACATTAGACTCAAAGAACAGACATTGAGACGGCAATCAATTCAGCTCTTCATCTGTATCTCAAAAACTAAAATTACAAAGCAGAACATATCGAAAAATCATTATAAATTCCTCAGAACACTGAAATAATATACCGTGAACATCTTGAAGAACTAGAAATACGTACTTACACAAAAAGCACATGAAACGGTATCGTTAGTGAATAAACTGATCTCAACATAAAAATTATCTAGAAAACTTTATTGATATTTTGTGAAACGGAAACAGATAAAAACACAGTAAACGAAAAAGAGGAGATAGTAATAGATACAAATCACAACAAAATTATAATAAAAATGAAACACAACTAACATCACCAAATAGTAAAGATTACACACTAAGCATAAAGTATCAACGAGAATAAACTGTCAGTCCAGCTGTCAAAAGTACTTCACGAAAATATTGTATACAATTAGAAATTAATTGATAATAACAATCTAACAACAGAGAGACAGTCGACTGTTTACTCACTGGTGTTATATGAACATTCATTCCAAGTAGATTTAAGTGTATGTGTAAACTGACCTTTGTGTACAACTGTTACAAACGTAAGTAGACTCACCAAATGTAAAAATCTACTGGTTTACTTGAGAATGGTGCTATAACCGAAATCAAAAAATGTTCAAATTTGTATGAAATCTTATGGGACTTAACTGCTAAGGTCCCTAAGCTTACACACTACTTAACCTAAATTATCCTAAGGACAAACACAAACACTGTCGTACAATGAACAGTCTAAATACTTCAAGCACTTTAGTCCTCTAATTTCCTGTTAGCTTGATTGGAGGAGTAACGCTTCTGCCGAGAGATCCCTGTACTACAAACTAGTGCACACAACTGCTACACAGTAAGCATTATTGCACGCCACACCATTACAATGAAAAGTTTCGTAGCACCAATGGTTGAACCCGCACCAAGCTCCATCGTCTACTAAAACTTCATATCGAAAAATATCGCAAGAAAACGTAACACATAGTGTTTGCACTGAAGTGTTTCCCATTCAAAACAAAAATCTGATAAATGTGTTACATTAATAAAGCAGCATGTGATAGAAGAAAAGTTGTAATTGTTCTGTGAATAGCTGCATTAAGATATTTGATAAGGAAATTAGAGACCTTTTGTAAAGAAACAATCTGAGGGCTTCTTAGTTTACCCTCTCTTCATGATGCAAAGAAATAATTGCAAGTGTAATTTTTAACCTTGTAGAGACAGTTACTACAATGTTAATATGTAGAGTTGGAATTCAGATTTACAGTGTCCACTATGGCGTCGATTATAGCCATTCGAGACCCAAGTGCTGTAAGCAGGACGGGAAGTATCAAATCATAACATAATTATGTCCAGAGGTCCTTCTTAAATCGATGCAGCTTCCAGATCTTAGCTGTAGGAGCATTCATAATTTCCGTTACTTGACGCTGTCGCAAGAGATGAAATAATTGGCATTTTATCCGCTCTCTGACTTCCTTTCCCAGAAAGTGGCAATAAAGACAAGACAGTAACAAGCGGAATAAGTTATTATCTCGATATACTCTTAGTTTTTCTACGCGAGTAATTCCTAATTTAAGAAAAAGAGGCAGCTCCTGAATTTCGCTTTGAAAGCAGCCGTAGTACTACGGAGTACAATAGAGACAAGCCACACTTCCTGCCTTCCTTAAGATTTTGAGAAGTGGTGAGTTGGGAATAAGTATGCATACTGCATTAATCATTTGGGAGCTATTAATGATTTCAAGAATTAGTTACGTTGTGACGAGGCGAAACCACTTGCGTCCAGCCACAGCTTGGGTTGTTTGGTTGCTCGGTGAGGTGTCACATCAAACGAGAACGCATGAAATATTAATTCACTTCATTACATTAATGAATAGAAGATTTACTGAACTCTTGACATACGTCTTGGATCAGGTTCAAAAATGGCTCTGAGCACTATGGGACTCAACTGCTGAGGTCATTAGTCCCCTAGAACTTAGAACTAGTTAAACCTAACTAACCTAAGGACATCACAAACATCCATGCCCTAGGCAGGATTCGAACCTGCGACCGTAGCGGTCTTGCGGCTCCAGACTGCAGCGCCTTTAACCGCACGGCCACTTCGGCCGGCTTGGATCAGGAGTACTGTATAATTTATAGCTGCCACTGACTAAAAAAGCATCTCTTGATGCACCAATCCACAAACGGTTCACTTGAGGTACAACGTTCAACATTAAAAACACTACAAGTTCATCTAAAACTTTAACGACTCGTTGACCCTACGTTACGATGTTGACTGCTGTAGCTGAGGTCTCGAACTTCGCGACATCTGGCACGCCCGACACTATACTGACCTCAATGTGAGGACCTTGCAGAGCCGATACGGGAAGCTTCGTTTTCAGGAGCGTCTACCATAAGTCGTTGCGAGACTTCGCTGATGTGTGTGGTATCATTAGCCTTACAGGCTTTGGTATGGCAGCGCGATCTCTGTACAGTACCATAAATTACGTTGACCACAACCTAGGACAGTGGCGAGATCTCACGAGCAGAAGACTATAGAACAGGTAATGTAATCCAGTTAACAAAACTTAATTTCGTTATAGGCTCCACTGCGGCAGATGTATATCCAGGGTTACTTCATTTCCGATGGGTAGGTGAGAACGGTAGCATTTTTTGTCTGGAATAAATCACATATAGTGGCGAACTCTTTCATTTCATGTATTCTTTCTTTTTGAGCCTGTTAGAGCATCAGTGTTTATTTTCATTCTTTCCAATTCATCGCAAACCACAGGAACGCCATCAATAGTAACGCGATCATTGAAATACAAGACAATTAACCATCTGTATTTGTGAAACATATAAATACCTAGGGAGTGCAACGAATAAAGGTGGAACATGTGAAGAGACTAGAGGAACAGATTAATCTAAGGATGGTGAGTAATTTCGAAACTGAACTCACTTTCAAGCTTTGGACATTCTTGCGTGGTCAACGACCGTATACAAAGTAAAACTAACAACAATAGCAGCCCTTGGTCGCAAAAGGAGTCTTTTGACCCAGGTTTTCTTTTGACCGAGATTTCGGTATTGCTATGAGTGTCTTTATCATAAAAAAATGGCTCTGAGTACTATGGGACTTAACTTCTGAGGTCATCAGTCCTCTATAACTTAGAACTACTTAAACCTAACTAACCTAAGGACATCACACACATCCATGCCCGAGGCAGGATTCGAACCTGCGACCGCAGCGGTCGCGCGGTTAAAGAATGTAGCGCCTAGAACCGCTCGACCACCCCGGCCGGCTCTTTATCAGAAATAAAACTCCCAAATTAGGCTATAACATAATAGACTCCTTTTTTGCGACCGGGGGCTGCTATTTCTGTTAATTGAACTCCCTTTCGTGGGCACAAAAATCGGATTGAGAACAAAAGTTCAAATATATAAAGCCATTATTAAGCCAATTTCCATCTATGGTTCGGAGAGCTGGGCAGTTAAGGAGAAGAACCGCAGGAAGATCAAAGCTGTTAAAATTGTGTTGCGAAGACGAGCGTCAAGAATCTGCCGTTTGAGAAATAGAACATATGAGGATATACAAGGAACAGAAAAATACCGTAATGGGCGAAACAGAACGCAGACATCTTTTCTGGTTTGGACGCTTGACAGTAAAGGATATGTTTGAATGTAGACCGAGAAACAGGACTGGTTCCAGGGATAGAGACTAGTATGACTAATACAAACTTGACAATTGAAGACACACAAAATAGACTATTATGGACGCCGAGATGCGGGATATGACAGGAGCGGTACGATCCACGCCAACATGCAGGATGAAGCAGCCAAGACAAGTCACCTCAAATACGTCCAGAATGTATACATATATCAAGGTGCGGTTTTCGCCAAATTATAGAGGACAATATCGCGAATTTCCTATCGTTCACACGTTTTTTTATCGCCTGCAGTCGGCAAATTACGACACCGACTTCGTTTGTTTCTAACAGAATTAATAATTTTTTCTGTGGAATTTGAAAGAAGCTTCTAAGAGAACTTAAACGACATAACATTTATGGGACTTGATCTAGTAGTATGAAGATAAAATCACAGCAAATTACCGTCCCACCGTCGGGAGAAGAGGTCCTACAAACGTCTGCCCTGCTATAGAAAATGTAAGCTAACATGTAACACAGATATTTAGCAAGGAAAAATCACCAAACAGCAATATCTGACCAGCCGCTGTCTCGTATCCTCGGTAGATCAACAGAGATAACTCTGGTATCGTTCTTGCCCTTACCTGTGCGCTTTAAGCTCATCAATCTGTGTTCTGCTGTTGCAGCAATTAGAACGTTTTCTCTTAAAGCTGTTCAGACTTTTACGACCGTCGAATGACAATCGTAAGAATGAATATCGTTTTTGGCGAATGCAGCCAAAGTATTAAAGTAGGGGTGCGGTTGAATCCTGAAGAGTATCCAGATCATGCAAGTACTCACGATCTGTATTTTATAAAAAAAAAAAAAAAAAAGGTCTGCAAGTATGGAGAGTAAAATACGCCAAGGAAAAAGAAGAGCAGCTGATGAAAACAAAATAAAACTAACGTTATAGCAGTAATACCGCACAATGCCAACGTCTCTAAGTGGCATCTTGGAAGTACGAGAAGGATCAACGAAAAGAATGTTCTGCAAACACTAGATTCCATAGCATTTCATCCTCTTCAAATTTCGCTATATCTGCAACTTCACAGCAATGATATCCACAATTGGTTACAATTCTCCGAACGTTATCTAGGAAAAATCTAAAGTGATTCCGCATCTCTATGCAAAATTTTATTTAAGGAGAAAACATTGTTTACAGACCATGGGTAAGTCAATCTTCAATGGTTCAAATGGCTCTGAGCACTATGCGACTCAACTGCTGAGGTCATCAGTCGCCTAGAACTTAGAACTAATTAAACCTAACTAACCTAAGGACAGCACACAACACCCAGCCATCACGAGGCAGAGAAAATCCCTGACCCCGCCGGGAATCGAACCCGGGAACCCGGGCGTGGGAAGCGAGAACGCTACCGCACGACCACGAGATGCGGGCAGTCAATCTTCGCAATGTGAGCTATTGGACAGTTTAAATTCCACGCTGACTCAAAGAAGTGGATAAAAACAACGCCCTTGGTCTCTCAATGCTTGGTACGTTTCTTAACATCCGCGTCATTGGTCCCTGTTACACTCTTGGGAATATAAATTTTTCTAGTACATCGAGTTCCTAAGATATGCTGCTGCTGCAGGTATTGGAAGACATTCCACTGGACATAAAGCAGTCAGAGTGGTACCAACATGACGGATGCATTCCGCACGTTTAATGACAGACCTTCTTCGGAACCTATTTGGAAAACAATGGAGCGTTCGTCCATGGAATGCAATATGGTCTGGCTTAAAAAAACTTCACACTTCTATACTTCATCTTGACGAAAATTGAAATTAGGGAACACTGACAACTCACAAAGGCATGAAATGCATATGCCGTGAACTCCAGATGAAATTCCACGTGTAACACTGTCTCCAAAATTACTTTGTAGCTTGTAACAATCTTCAAGGTCAAATTTTGAGCACTTGGTAAGAAAGCCGTGATAATAAATACATTAACCACATCTGGTGTAAAGGACAGTCGTTTGTGGAACCTGTTCTCTTTAATTATTGTTGCAGGGCAGTAGTTTGAGGCGCTGTCATACTATTTGATCAAGTGCCGAAGATCAACTGCCATAGAAAAAAGTGTATAATTTAATTAGAAAAAAATTAAGTGGGCGTCGTAATTCGGTGACTATAAACAATAAAAGTTACGTCAGGAAATCCGCCATATTGTTAGTTATAACTTGGAGAAAACCGCACGACAGTATATTATCATTATCCGTTTTGTTCAAGAGAGTATAAATTTCAGATCATCTTAATGTACCGATGATTAAAGTGTAGTCTTCAAACTGTTTCATTTCTCCTCTCTGTATCTTTCATTAAAAGGCGGACTATTGTATAGCTGTTCTAGCACCTTAGCCTTAAATCTGGGAGTGTCCTTCTTTTACAGAACTCTGCTGTTATTTGAGAGCCTTGTAACTATGACTCCTAATTTTCGTATCCGGCGGTAGCGAGAAATTCTTACTGGGATTGAATACAAATATGGAAACACCGTGAGAAATTCACACAGGAACACAAATGTGTGGTAGATGCCAGCCAGGCCAGCAAGTTTAGCTGTTATTCTTTACCACGTGTCAATCGGGTTGAGAACTGTGTTCTGTGTAGTTGTGAGTGAATTGTGTAGGAGTTATGTGAATACGAATGTGGACAAATTTTTGGTGTTCCACGGTGGATGCTTCGGTAATCAATGGAGCCCAAGTGTTTCATGTTTCGAGAGAACCCCAGCCAAGACTTATTAGGCATACAGGGAAAGCGGAAGTCGAAACACGGACGAAAGTATGTTTCGATTGATGGGTGGTCATTGAAGAGGATTATGACGAAAAATAAGAGGAAGACAGTTGCAAAAGTCACTGCAGAACAATGTCGCACGTGTGAATCCTGTCAGCACCAAAACAACACGAAGGGAACTCCAGAAACTGGAAATTACAGGGCGATCAGGAATTGCTAAGCTACACATCAGTGATGCAAATGCCCGTAACAGGAAAGGTAATCCAGAAGCCATAAAACCTGGATATGGAGCGGTGGAAGAACGTCATTCTGTCGATCGGATGAGTGTTCTTTCACACTCTTTCCAACTTCTTGCCACGTCTACGTGCCAAGAGTGAACCGTGGAAGGGTTCGGTGGTTATTTGGGCAGTCTTTTCGGGGTACTGTATGCGCCCCATGGCTACTCCACAAGGTCACATTGTTACCACAGATTATATGACACCTCACATTTGGCAGAGCTTGAGCCTTCAATATTAAGCTGCATAATACGAACTAGGAGTTTCTCGTCTATAGCTGGACATATTGTATATCACCTATGACACTGTTGCTCGTTTAGCACCACCCAGGGGTCACGTGTACGGTAATTTAGGTTATACCTACGGACGTGAGCAATGTTCAATTGTCTGCTCTTCTTGATTACATTCGCACATTGGTGAACTGATCCAGCCCCATTTGTAGCTAAAGTAGCTACAACAACCATGTCCAGTCCTTAACCAGTTGAGGCGGCACCAGAGGTTCCTCGGTGGGTCAAAACCTTTTGGCTTCTTTATGGGATCAAGGTGATGGACTCTTGTTCCCAATGTTTTTGTTGTCCATTCATGCTTCCAGCTTTCATTTAGATCAAAACCATCCGCGATGAGTTGTCCTGCGGTAACACTTGCTGGTCTTCTTGATCGCAATCGTTGCTATGGCGGATGACAAAATTCCTGGTGCAGTGGTAGGAATTCAGATGAACAAACACGTCTACCAACTTTCGTTTACATCGCACAACTCCTTCTTGGTGTTTCGATTCTTTTTCCCTCATCATAGTTATCGACAAATAATCTTATCCAACAAGACTGGTACGAAAATTTCGTAGCTGTTCTTGATTTCAACTGTGCACTCTCGTCAACTAGAGAGGTATTAATAACATACGCATTTTGAACAAAAATATTGGGACGCATGCTCTGCTGGTCATACGACAAACTATCACTATCAAATACATTTGGTTTAATGAACCTTTTAGCCACTTACAATTCTGAGAATGACGATGTGACCCAGTCATGCAAGAAACTGAACCTATATGCTTCACAAACGCAAGAAGATGGGTGGAGGGGGGTGGAGGGGGGTAGGATTTTGGGTAACATTTAGCACCTTCCTCATGCATAATAACTGAACTCATTACATCTCCTCAATGACTGTTCATAAATGTCGTGTTTTAAGTGTCTTTTGCAAGTTTATGAACAGTGGTGAAACATGGCCCAAAACCCATAGGAATGGAAGTGTCTGACTACAAGAAGACAGCCATTTCATAAGAACAAAGTTGGTTCAGTTGGCTCTGAGTACTACGGGGCTTAACATCTCAGGTCATCAGTCCCCTAGGCTTAGAAATAGTTAAACCTAACTAACCTAGGGACAGTACACACATCCATGCCCGAGGCAGGATTCGAACCTGCGACCGTAGCAGGAGCGCGGTTCCGGACTGACGTGCCTAGAACCGCTCGGCCACAACGGCCGGCAAGAACAAAGGAAGTTATTATTCTAAAAAGAAGTGAACATCAGACCAACTTACGAACTGAATTTCTCTCTTATTGGGTTACGTTTCTCTTTCCCTACAGGATGACCACTGAACATGCGATAACTGTGCAGCACCAATTTAATATCTATGAGTACTTCAGTTAAATATTTTTTTATTGTCATTCTGGCTAAAACATGAGGTGTATATCTCGAAACATTTTGCTTCATTGAAAAATTTAAGTAAGTCAACAAATTTTGTAATTGGGAGGGGTCTCTAAAAACCTTTACAAAGATGTAATATTCTCGGGATTGAATTTGAAAGAAGCTACGATACAAGAACTGTGTCATAATCTCTTATCGTGATTGTAGTGCACGAAACTAGTATAAAGTGTAGCTCAGTTTAGAGTAGAACTCGAATGTAGCTTCTCCCACGAACTCCAACAACATGTAAATTATTTGTGGGCCAATTCATGAAATTAAATCAGATACCGACTGTGACAAAACATATTATTATTGGCAACATACGTATCGATACGCCGGTGTTCCGACGCTGAAGGAGACTCCGGGCCGTAATGTTGCAAATAATTCACAGCTTGCGGTTAATTAGCGCAGGGCACACAGAGATTTATGGCTCTGCCAGCATGTTAGGGCGTAGCAGAGATTGATGCGTAATGCAATAATGTGAGACGTGACAAATGATTGATGCATTAGACGCAGGGCTTATCACTGACCACGTGGAACACTCAACACTTGGCAGCCCGCTGCTAGCAGCAAAATGTGGAACACAATTTGCCTTAGGTATCACTCGATCAAACAACTTTCAGAAGTGAGCGAAATGCGAACTCTTATTGGCCAGCGTGCTTAATAGAATGATAGTTCTGAACTCCAGTTTATTTTTTCTACATATCGCTCTTTTTATCGCGATGCTCTGAGTGTTCCCTTATATACAGATCACATTTCCTAGGAGTTTTCCGTTTTGTAAAATATATCTGAGATCATTTAACCGGACAAAGGTGAGAATTATGAGTAAAACATTTGTGGGTTTGTAATTGCGTCGTGTTCGTGATAAATATGTTCTACGAATGTATGTGGTGATGAAGTTTGGTTTGTGGGACGCTCAACTGCGGGTTCATCAGCGCATGTACAAAGTGCCAATTTTTACACAGTCCAGTTTTTACACAATCCAGTCCAGCCACTGTCACGAATGATGATGATGATGATGATGATGATGATGATGATGATGAAATGATGAGGACAACACAAACAACCAGTCCCCTGGCGGAGAAAATCACCAACCCGGTCGGGAATCGAACCTGGGACCCCGTGATCCAAAGGCAGCAACGCTAGCCTCCACTAGCCCAGGAGCTGCGGACAGGTGTGAGTGTGTGTGTGTGTGTGTGTGTGTGTGTGTTTGTGTGTGTGTGTGTGTGTGTGTGTGCGTTTGTATGTGTGTGTGTGTGTGTGTGTGTGTGTTTGTATGTGTGTGTGAGTGTGTGTGAGTGCTTGTGTGTGTGTGTGTGTGTGTGTGTGTGTGTGTGTGTGGGTGTGGGTGTGTGTGTGTGTGTGTGTGTGTGTGTGTGTGAGTGTGTGTGTGTGTGTGAGTGTGTGTGTGTGTGTGTGTTTGTATGTGTGTGTGTGTGTGTTTGTATGTGTGTGTGTGTGTGTGTGTGTGTGAGGAGGGAGGAAGACAGACAGAGAAAGAGAGAGAGAGAGTATGTGTCACCCCTTGGTGTTACGGCATTTCTAAGACATTCTGAGCCCTTTTATTCGATTGAAGCCAGAAAGGAGTTTCGCTTTATTTCGGACTGCTTTTTTAGATGCAATTGTGTATAACAAGTAGTTCTCTGTATAAGTCACTTTTTTATAACATCCACGATGCGTTTCGATCGATTACACCGTTACCTACAACCAGAAACAAAATATCTTTACGTGCACATTTCTGCTTCACGCTTCTTCTGAAAGGCTCCCCGTGGTATCTAGACAGCGTTCGTTATCAGTAAAAATCAAGTGTGCCTCTTATAGAGCTTGCAATCCCTCGTAAAAGTGACTGATAGAATGAATTTTTTTGCATTGTTTTCCAAATTCTCCTTTTAAGAAAGCTTTTTTCCCTGTCCCCTACATCTTTTTACGCCATTTTCAGGTGATAAAAATGGTCTAAGGATATGTGAGGCGACACTATATATATCCCTTTGTCGGAGAAAAAGAGACAAATGTGCCATTTATGTTAAACTCTGTCTTCTTTATGAACTGCATATTTACATACTATCTCAATAAAGTACTGACAGCTAATTTCCTTGCTAATGTAGTGTCTTCTAGTTACTAAATACGGTGAATGTATTTAATTGCCTTAATGAATAATTTTGCTATTAGTCTTCTTGTGGTGATCAACCACTGTAATTGCAGAAGCTCACAATCTAGGGCTTAGTACATGGACCATAAATAACATGACCTATGCTTTAGCATTTAAGGAAACGTATATCACGTTGTAACTGTAGATAATGTTTGGGATTGTGCCAGGGGTAAAGGTAATATAATCTCAGAATTAGACAGTAGGAGGAGCTGCAGTAAATGTTTTCGAAGTTTAGAATGGAAAAAGCCACGACGTCTAACACTACTTCGCATTTTAAATGACCTCGTATTGTACTCTTCTTACTTGAGTGCGTATTCTATCAGGAATAAAGTGCCTACACGCTTGCATAACGCAAATGTGTAAGCTCGTAACGAGAATGTCTTTGACTTCACAGTTTGTACCTTTCTCAGACCACCTCAGACTGATGGATAAAAATAATTGCAATACAAATAAAAATAAACATTGATGGGAACTCCCCCTGCGGGTCCGGGGATTAGAATAGGCCCGAGGTACTCCTGCCTGTCGTAAGAGGCGACTAAAAGGAGTCCCTCCCCCTCAAGGGGGTAATTAGCAACTGCGTCCAGAGACGGACGGTTCCACGGTCATTTTGCTTTTTCACTTCTCGTTTCTTCCTTCCTTTGGTTGGCTCCTTTCTTTGCTCTTCTCCATCTCACTGTCTTCCTTACTCTTTCCCTTGTCTTCTCCTTGCCTTCTCTGGTCTCCGCCTCGGTGTTTGAAACAGTCTGTCCTCTCTCTCCCTCTCTTTTTCCTCTTCTTCCTTCCTCCCTGTGCGCACCTGAAGGCCGACCCACGCGTTCGCACGCGTAGGCGGTGACGGGGTAACGCGTAATTCCCAGCCCTGGGTAGACATGTAAGGCACGCACGTACCCCCTGGTAAAGGCCAGGCCCAGGGAGGGGTGATTGCCTGAGCTGATACCTTCTGACCACGCCGATTGGTCCCTCCGTCTTTTTCTCGGGAGGTGTAACCTGAGGTGTAAACATTCACCTAAGGCGGGAGTGCCCTCTGAGAGGGTCCCCACAAGGAAGGAGCGCGCCATCGGAGACGCTGGCAATCATGGGGGATTCCTCCGCAATGGATTTCACTCCATTTCTCTCGACTTCTGCCCAAAAACGGAAACTTGACCAGCCACCAGTGACAAAAGTACTACCGCCTGCCCCACAGTTCCTCGTCGTTTCTCGATCTGAGGACGGAAAGGATTTTTCCTCTGTCAACCCTTTCGTTATCCAGAAGGGCGTAGATGCCATAGCCGGATCTGTCAAATCTTGTACCAGGTTGCGTAACGGTACCTTATTACTGGAAACTGAAAGCTCCTTTCAGGCACAAAAACTGCTTCGGGCCACACTCCTGTACACGTTCCCTGTCTGGGTGGAGGCTCACCGCACTTTGAATTCGTCTCGTGGTGTGGTCTATACTAGATCCCTCGACCGATTGACTGACGAGGAGATTCAATCTTTCCTCGCTGAGCAGGGCGTGACGGCTGTCCATAGGGTTATGAAAAAGGTCAACAATGACCTTGTACCGACCCAGACAGTTTTCTTGACCTTCGATAGTGTTAAGCTGCCATCGCGCATCAAGGCGGGCTACGAGGTTATTTCTGTTCGCCCCTATGTCCCGACACCTACGCGCTGCTACCAGTGTCAGCGTTTCAATCACACTCGACAGTCTTGTTCCAATGCGGCTAACTGTGTCACTTGTGGCAGCGATGCCCATGAGGGTGACTGTCCACCTCCGTCTCCTCGTTGTGTGAACTGTCAGGGTGACCATGCAGCATCCTCCCGCGACTGTCCCGTCTATAAGGAAGAGCGCTGTATCCAAGAAATTCGGGTCAAAGAGAAAGTGTCCACCTCGGCTGCTCGCAAGCTTTTGGCTAGTAGGAAGCCCACGCTGCTCCCAGCGGGGAAATACAGCACTGTCCTCGCCTCTCCTCGGACTACCAGGGAGGTGGCAACCCAGACATGCGATCTGACCTTCAGCACCACGGTCGTCCGTTCGGCCAGTGCTAAGATCGCGCGGTCGACGTCTCCTCTTCCTCCCATCACCCCACAGACACCAGCCCCTTCATCAGCTTCTGCTAAGACGAAGACCCAGAAGTCAGATGCACGGGCCTTCATGAAGGAACCGTCCCGTGCAGACTTCCTACGTACCTCGACCTCCCAGCCATCGACCGGTACTTCCACCAAACGACCTTCCAAGAAGGCTCATAGGAAGCACAGTTCTCCTTCTCCGCCACGGCGCATTTCTTCTCCTGCGCCACCCAGCGGTTGCCGCCCCAGGCCGTCATCCGTTTCGCCTGGCCGCACCGCTGGTAGCCGAACATCTGGCCGTTCACCGGCGGAGGAAGCTCCCCCTCCCCGCCATCTTACCAAGATGGCCGTTGAACCTATAGAACCAATGGACGATGACTGTCCGCCTACTGATAGCGGCGGCAGTGCTCGCTCGAAGCCAGGCCCTCAGCGGCCTTCGAGGTGACCCCTTCTTTCATCTTCCTTTTCTTCTTACGATGGCACTTATTCACTGGAATATTCGCAGCATTCGCTCCAACCGAGAGGACTTGAAGTTGCTGCTCCGCTTGCACCGTCCGCTCGTCGTAGCCCTCCAGGAAATGAAGCTACGCCCATGCGATCAAATTGCCTTGGCACACTACACCTCTGTACGTTTTGACCTACCCCCTGTGGTAGGTATCCCGGCCCATGGAGGGGTTATGTTGCTGGTCCGGGATGACATTTACTACGATCCCATCACGTTGCACACTGGCCTGCAGGCAGTTGCCATCCGAATTACTCTCCCCACTTTTACATTTTCCATTTGTACCGTTTACACTCCATCGTCGTCTGCCGTTACCAGGGCAGATATGATGCAACTTATTGCTCAGCTACCTGCACCATTTTTGTTAACTGGAGACTTCAATGCCCACCATCCCCTTTGGGGCTCTCCAGCATCCTGCCCGAGGGGCTCCCTGTTAGCAGACCTTTTCAACCAGCTCAATCTTGTCTGCCTCAATACTGGCGCCCCTACTTTTCTTTCGGACACATCTCACACCTATTCCCATTTAGACCTCTCTATATGTACTCCCCAACTTGCACGCCGGTTTGAGTGGTATGCACTTTCTGATACGTATTCGAGCGATCACTTCCCGTGTGTTATCCATCTCCTGCAGCACACCCCCTCTCTGTGCTCATCTAGTTGGACCATCTCCAAAGCAGACTGGGGGCTCTTCTCTTCCAGGGCGACCTTTCAGGATCAAACCTTCACAAGCTGCGATCGTCAGGTCGCACACCTCACGGAAGTCATTCTCACTGCTGCTGAATATTCCATCCCTCACCCTACTTCTTCTCCACGTCGCGTACCGGTCCCCTGGTGGACCGCAGCATGTAGAGACGCTTTACGTGCTCGTCGACGTGCTTTACGCACCTTTAAACGCCACCCTATAGTGGCGAATTGTATCAATTATAAACGATTACGTGCACAGTGTCGTCGTATTATTAAAGAAAGCAAGAAAGCCAGCTGGGCTGCTTTCACAAGCACCTTCAACAGTTTTACTCCTTCTTCTGTTGTCTGGGGTAGCCTGCGCCGGCTATCTGGCACTAAGGTCCACTCACCAGTTTCTGGCTTGACGGTCGCGAATGACGTCCTTGTGGCCCCTGAGGCTGTCTCCAATGCCTTCGGCCGCTTTTTCGCAGAGGTTTCTAGCTCCGCTCATTACTACCCTGCCTTCCTCCCCCGCAAACAGGCAGAGGAGGCTAGGCCACCTAACTTCCGCTCCTCGAATCGTGAAAGTTATAATGCCCCATTCACCATGAGGGAACTCGAAAACGCACGTGGCCGCTCACGGTCCTCCGCTCCAGGGCCTGATTCTATTCATATTCAGATGCTGAAGAACCTTTCTCCTGCGGGTAAAGGTTTCCTTCTTCATACTTATAATCGCATCTGGATTGAGGGACATGTTCCCGCATGCTGGCGCGAGTCTATTGTTGTTCCGATCCCTAAGCCGGGGAAGGACAAGCACTTGCCTTCCAGTTATCGACCCATCTCGCTTACCAGCTGTGTCTGTAAAGTGATGGAGCGAATGGTTAACTCCCGTTTGGTTTGGCTGCTCGAGTCTCGACGCCTACTTACCAATGTACAATGTGGATTTCGTAGGCGCCGCTCTGCTGTTCACCATCTGGTTACTTTGTCGACCTTCATTATGAATAACTTCTTGCGGAAGCGCCCGACCGCGGCTGTGTTCTTTGATTTGGAGAAGGCTCACGACACCTGTTGGAGGGCGGTCATTCTCCGCACCATGCATACATGGGGCCTACGCGGTCGCCTCCCACTTCTTATTCGTTCCTTTTTAATGGATCGACAGTTCAGGGTACGTGTGGGTTCTGTCCTGTCGGACACCTTTCGCCAGGAGAATGGGCTGCCACAAGGCTCAGTTTTGAGCGTCGCTCTCTTCGCCATAGCGATCAATCCAATAATGGATTGCCTCCCAGCTGATGTATCAGGCTCCCTTTTCGTGGACGGTTTTACCATCTATTGCAGCGCGCAGCGTACGTGTTTCCTGGAGCGCTGTCTTCAGCGGTCTCTTGACCGTCTTTACTCCTGGAGTGTCGCCAATGGCTTCCGTTTTTCTGCCGAGAAGACGGTCTGTATTAACTTCTGGCGCTACAAAGAGTTTCTCCCACCGTCCTTACGACTCAGTCCCGTTGCTCTCCCATTCGTGAAGACAACAAAATTTTTAGGTCTTACATTTGACAGGAAACTTAGCTGGTCTCCACATGTGTCATATTTGGCTGCTCGTTATACCCGTTCTCTAAATGTCCTCCGTGTTCTCAGTGGTATGTCGTGGGGAGCGGATCGAACCGTCCTACTTCGCCTAT
Source organism: Schistocerca piceifrons (assembly GCF_021461385.2). NCBI lineage: Eukaryota > Metazoa > Arthropoda > Insecta > Orthoptera > Acrididae > Schistocerca > Schistocerca piceifrons. Next base: position 17,999,009 of record NC_060139.1, on the reverse strand, counting down.
ATCGGTCGATCGTCCGCTCCAAGCTGGATTATGGGAGCTTCGTATACTCCTCTGCACGGCCATCCATCTTACGCCGCCTCAACTCCATACAACATCGGGGTTTACGACTTGCGATCGGAGCGTTTTATACTAGTCCCGTCGAGAGTCTTCATGCTGACGCTGGTGAATTGCCACTCACCTACCGGCGCGATATACTGCTTTGTCGGTATGCCTGTCGGCTACTGGCAATGCCCGACCATCCGTCTTATCGTTCCTTTTTTGACGACTCTCTCGACCGTCAATACGGGTTGTCTGTCTCTGCCCTGCTACCCCCTGGAGTTCGCTTTCGTCGCCTCCTTCAACACCTTAATTTTTCACTCCCTGCAACCTTTCGAGTGGGCGAGAGCCACACGCCACCTTGGCTCCAGGCTCAGGTTCGCGTTCACCTTGACCTCAGCTCGCTCCCAAAGGAGGTTACCCCCGGTTCAGTCTACCACTCCCGTTTTGTCGAACTTCGTTCGAAGTTCATTAATATGACCTTCATTTATACAGATGGCTCTAAGACCAATGACAGGGTCGGGTGTTCTTTTATTGTCGGGGCACAAAGTTTCAAATACCGGCTCCATGGCCATTGTTCGGTCTTCACAGCTGAGCTCTTTGCCCTCTACCAGGCTGTTCTTTACATCTGCCGCCACCGACATTCTGCATATGTCATCTGCTCCGATTCCCTGAGTGCCATCCAGAGCCTCAGTGATCCGTACCCGGTTCACCCTTTCGTGCACCGGATCCAACGCTCTCTTCAGCAGCTGGTGGACGTCGGTTCTCCGGTTAGCTTTATGTGGGTTCCTGGCCATGTCGGTATCCCTGGGAACGAAGCTGCAGATGCCGCGGTCAAGGCTGCGGTCCTCCAGCCTCGGACAGTTTCTTGTTGTGTCCCTTCGTCAGATTGTAGCAGGGTCGTTTGTCGGCGCATTTTATCGCTGTGGCATGCCGATTGGGCTGCACTTACCGACAACAAGCTTCGGGCCTTGAAACCGCTTCCCGCGGCTTGGACGTCCTCCTCACGCCCTTCTCGGCGGGAGGAGGTAGTTTTGGCCCGGTTACGAATTGGACACTGCCGGTTCAGCCATCGCCATCTGCTGACGGCTGCGCCGGCGCCGGCGCCGTTCTGCCCATGTGGGCAATTGCTGACGGTCCGCCACATTTTAACGTCCTGTCCGGTTCAAAATGGCTCTGAGTACTATGGGACTTAACATCCATGGTCATCAGTCCCCTAGAACTTAGAACTACTTAAACCTAACTAACCTAAGGACATCACACAACACCCAGTCATCACGAGGCAGAGAAAATCCCTGACCCCGCCGGGAATCGAACCCGAACGTCCTGTCCGGATTTTAACACACTGCGTCTTGATCTTGGCCTGCCATGTACTCTAGATGCCATTTTAGCGGGTGACCCACGAGCAGCTGCTCGCGTTCTTCATTTTATCAACTTGACAACCCTCTCTAAGGACATTTGATTATGCTGTTTTTTTTAATCCTCTGTCTGTCAGTCTGTCTTTTATCGTGTTTTCCGTTTCGTTGCTGTTTTAAACTTGTGACTCGCGGTGCATTCCTAACGTAGTCTGGGCGCTAATGACCGTTGAAGTTGTGCGCCCTAAAAGCACAAAAAAAAAAAAATTGATGGGAACAGTAATAATAAATGTGTGGTATTAAAAGACGTAAGCATGTTGCAGATTCTTGTACACACAGTCAGGACAGTATCGATTTTATTTGTCATACAAATCCAATTAGAAGTCCTGGCCTACACGCTACTGGGACATTAGTTTGCTATCATTATTAGAAAGCTCATTCTTTGGCAATCACAAACTATTTAATACTTGTTAAATAATGGTGTTATACAACTCTGCAGTTTAGGAGAATAATACGCCCTTCTGATCATAATATGATTGTCACTCGCGTTTCTTTCGTCTATAGGAGGTTATCTTCCTCTGACAATTGAAAATCTGATTCATGTTTCGTATAAAATACTGTTGGTAAAAATACTTTACGCCTGAGAATAAATACTCCTAACACATAATATATTTATTATTTACATTTTCAGATTATTTTGAAATGGAAATTCTGTCGTTGCCACATTAAACAGCTGTTTCAGCGCTATTGTTCTCAGTATCGACCAACGTGGAAAGCGAACATAGTGACAGTAATGAATTGTATTGGTACTGATATTTTCTACCCATTGAGCTTCAGCAGGGCGGATTTCTCATACTACAAAGATAAATTACACTCATAGTATGAAAGCTTTCACGACCGGATGACATATCTTCTGGTAAACCTTCCGGGATGTAAGGTCGTGGTCCATGAAACTCTTTAGTTCCTAATGTTTCGTCCAGAGCTGCGCTGGACATCTTCAGAGGGTGTTTCTCCTCCGGTGATTCTTGCCGACTGAAGCGTCGGACGTCTGAGAGCGACTTATGTATCGTAGAAAGTGGGCGTGACCAGAGTTACACGTGATATGCGGAGATAATCTTTGTCAGAGATAAAACTTAACTATCGGAAAGATGAGACCATGAAACTTAGTGATATTTGGACAGTAGCACTACAGAATTGCTAGACAGTTTTATCCGTGACGAGATTACGATCGATAGTTAAGTTTTATCTCTGACAAAGATTATCTCTGCATATCACGTGTAACTCTCGTCACGCCCACTTTCTACGATATATAAGTCGCTCTCAGACGTCCGACGCGTCAGTCGGCAAGACTCACCGGAGGAGAAACACCCCTCTGAAGATGTCCAGCGCAGCTCTGGACGAAACGTTAGGAGCTGAAGAGTTTCATGGACCACGACCTTACATCCCGGAAGGTTTACCAGAAGATATAAATGACACTGATTAATACGCTATTGTTGTATCTATATAACAATAATGCCTTTTTAGACGTGAGTGTAGATGTCGGATCTACTGTCACCCAACTTTCAGTCGTTATGTCTACGTTTAATTGAAGTATTTCAGTGAGGCCTATTGACCTGTCAGACGGCAGATAAATGAAACGAACCATCCTAGAAAGTTGTTCATGTTTCTGTATTTCGTATCCAGTATCTGAGCTAGTTATGTTTCCTTATTGGTGATTCTGGATGCCTCTGTAGACCAGACAGTAAACACTAAATATTACTAACATAGCATCAGCGACCGAAGGAGGTTATCTAGTGGTTAACTTCTTCCACACGCATTGATTAGGAACAAGTTTCGAATTCACCGACCCATCATCGTGATTTGCGTCTTCCGTGGTCAACGCTAGTACGTTTTACTCATACGTGCTAGGCTCATTTTACATGCATTGTATAAAGGCTTCGGAGTTGACAGGTCGTTAAAATCTCTGAAATACGAGCCAGTATTTGTACTTTAAACCAAGTTATTAGGTTAGGGCTAGCACCTCTTACTGTAATCTACATCAACCGTATCCTTGTGTGTCATCCCTTTCTAACATCAAAAGCGTGTAGAAATAGAAAATACCAAGATTGTCTAACTTAATATAATCTCAAGTAGTTTATTTCTCGCTTAATTGACATCAAGAAAACATTATATTATAAAGTTTTACACAGCTCATAAAAACCTACAAAACTGATTCATTTATACAATGCCCTAGAGGTAACGGTACTTCTACAAAAGCTACGGATATGCATCGGACGGTGGTTACTGCCCTCTCCATTCTAACATATTTCGGATAAACGGGTTTGAAATATAAACACAAGAGAATCGGCGCATGAAATCAATACAAATGATAATATTTCAAAGACAATGGCACCTCGTCTTCATTACACAAGATACAGCAATTCATCGTTTTAGATAGGTACGTACAACGTAAAACATAGGATGCATGGAATATTTCTTATTTTCAGTTATATTATGCACTTTTCTGCCTTGTTTGAAGAGGATCAGCTTGTCGCGGTCAGTACTTCATTCACATTGAAGGAAGTTTAAATTAAACAATTAACTGGATAAGAGTCACTTATTTTTACAAAATCACTACGACCGGACGCGCCGACTTGAAAATATTATTGGGGGAAAGAGACACTTTGTAAGGTGCTCCATGTGGCAGATAACTTCGTTTTTTTGGTTGTGGACTGTATTTTATCATGTTATGAATGATTACAACAGCAAAACCAAAATCTGCCATACCACCCATCTGCTTTAATCCTTGACTTCATCAAGTGGGTGCCGGACACACTTATTTCAAACACAGCCAACTTGGCGACAATGACACCACCAATAGCACCCGCGAACAAACATAAAAATCAAGTGAAATATTTAATACCAGCAAAGAAAAAAATGAAACCAACGGAACAACCGCTGAAAGCAGAAGGTTTTGGGCGGGGTAAACTAAAAATACAATACTAATAACAGCACGATCCCAAAATAAATATTAACCCAAAAATCGAGCACACAAAATTTTCAGTTATCGACAACCAAAGAAAGCAAAATAATTAGTACCATAAATTTAGCTTACCCTATATAGCGCAAACGTAGATCGCGATTCCAGTAACGTACGCACAATTCGAAAAATAGCAAATTTAGCCTGACCGATATAGCTCAAATGAAACTCACGATACCGAAAACGGTAACATTCATTTCGTCAGTTCATTATTTCGATATACTAACAAAGCTACAAACGTAAACACACATACCTTGGCTGGTCCCGGCGGAGGTCCGAGTCCTCCCTCGGGCATGGGTGTGTGTGTTTGTCCTTAGGATAATTTAGGTTAAGTAGTGTGTAAGCTTAGGGACTGATGACCATAGCAGTTAAGTCCCATAAGATTTCACATACGTTTGAACATTTTACACATACCTTATTCCCTCACAACACACGACACTTTACGTGTAAGCAATCCATATAACTGCAAGAACTTGTTGTCGACAACATATCTTTTACCACAGCCGCGTACAATAACCTCCTAGTAAATTTATTGTCATATTCATAACTGACAAAAAAGAAACACACGGCACTAATAACTCCAAATACAAGCACAAATCCACTAGCTACAATATGGAAATTCGAAGTAACTCACTAGCGAACCGGCAAAAACAATTCCAACTACAATATTACACGCCGAGCTAACAATGTTAAATGACTAACAACTAATTCGAAACATAAACATCCAGCACAAGAAGTTGCCACTAAATACAACAAAATGCCATCTACAAACGAGATTCACTTACCCCGTGTCACCATAACGTCGAACAACACAACACAGCTATGTCACGGGTCAGAGTCTACAGTTCGTTCGGCAGAGCTGAGTGGCCGCGCGGTTTGAGGCGCCATGTCACGGACTGCATGATCACAACCGCCGGAGGTTCGAGTCCTCCCTCAGGCATGTGTGTGTGCTGTTCTTAGAATACGTTAGTTTAAGTTGTGTGTATGTCTAGGGACCGATGACCTCAGCAGTTTGGTCCCTTAGCAATCCTCACACATATTTTTGACAGTTCGTTCCGCAGCTATCGGTTCGTCCGCGCCAACCAAATATTTGCATGTAAACACATTAGTAGCACTACCAAATGGTGCAGACATTTATTTATGTTCCATGAAGTAGATCAGCAATTTTACAAGTAAATAAATCTGAAGAGGTATAGCTTTATTTTTGGTCACAAATGCACTCCTCAGATCATTCATGTATATGAACTCGTTACATGTGGCGTCCAGGTCACGGTTCATCGATTAATCTACATGTGCGTTGAGCAGGGCAGTGGTATTAAGACGATCCTGCCGCATTACAGACCGAAAGTATGTTTTCACTCTTCGCAGACAAGAAAATGATCGTTTTGCGGTAAGGTATTGGAAGCGCCAGTATGAATTTCACAAACTCCGGCAGTAATTCAAGTCCGTGTTTTTCCCTTTTTGGGTATTTCACCATTTCATCCAATGAACTAATGCTTGCAGAATCACTGCTGAGGGTAATTTCATGAAACATGCTTCGACGGAGTAGCAAGCCTTCCTTGTCTGTACCTGATTTGTAGAAAGATAAAATATAATATCAATGTTTGTTATTACCAACAAGAAACTGTTCAGTTTAGTTTACAGACACGAGTGACAGAGTGTCGAAGCGTAATTTCAAGAAGTTGATGGACGCATACATTGTCTCATAATAAAATCTTCTATATTTATCACACACTTCAATGAATACCTGTTTTGTAAAAAAACCTGCCTTTTCCTGCTGTTTTATTTACAAAACAAGTATTTATATGCATGCTGCGGAGGGTGGCCACACAAACAAACTTGTACTTTAATAAATGTTTGGAGTCTTCGTATTTCTTAGAGATTTTTCTTTTACGGGGCAAGTTTAGGGAATCAGTATCCATATCTTTTCATTTTGAAATGGTTTCAGCCCAGAATGATTCCAGATTATTTCTCATAAATTTTATCGATGTTACAAGCACGCAGGTTATCTAACTGACCTCCACTAATTGTAGGGACTTCCTCTATAATTGTATATTTACCGTATGAAAGAGACCAAATAGTTTTACCAAAACTTATAAACTGAAACAGAAATCAAAAGTAAGTGTGCTAATTAAAAAGCCGTTTGCTTTGGCCCTAGTGTCTAAACTGCAATTTTTTGAAACATTTAGAAAAAATTCTTGAAGTCTTGTGTAAATGAACGGACCCAAAGATATTGCCAAGTACCTTACGGTCCACCTTGACGACAGCATCTGCCTTTAAGTGAACAAAAGGATCTAATATTTTAGATGGAAAACTAACAAAATGTACTAAACCCTTCACAACATTCATTGAATTTCGACATTCCACGATGACTTTCTCAGTGTCTTTTAGTGTCAGGTTTAAAGAGTATGCAAGGCAGTGCACAAATACAGCTCTGCCCTCAATTTCGATAAATTTGGCCAGGATGCCATTATATAATCCGGCCATGTTAGCTGAACCATCATACCCCTAGTCTCTGCAATTATATGCAGGTAAATCAAACCGTCTTAAAATATCGATAATAGTATCAAGCAGAGCCTTAGCTGTTGTACTTTGTGCACAGTAAACCGCTAGAAAACATTCTTCTAGCTCTAACAAAGAACCAATAAATCTTGTACTCACAGTAAATTGCCCTTGGGTGACTATGTCTTTTGTTTCATCTGCCATGATTGCAAAATGCTCCAAACTTTTGATAACATCCAACAATTTTCTAAGAAATATATGACTTAACAATAGTCAAGACTTCATTTTGTACATCATGGGATGTCCGTTTAAAAGTCACATTGAAAATGGCTGCCGGCTGCTGGTGGCCGAGCGGTTCTAGGCGCTTCAGTCTGGAACCGCGCGACCGCTACGGTCACAGGTTCGAATCCTGCCTCGGGCATGGATGTGTGTGATGTCCTTAGGTTAGTTAGGTTTAAGTAGTTCTAAGTTCTAGGGGACTGATGACCTGAGATGTTAAGTCCCATAGTGCTCAGAGCCATTTGAACCATATAAAAATTGAAAATGGCTGATTATCTTCACATCGAAGGTGTTATAAACTATTGGCAAATTTAGGTGTTTCACCAGTATGTCCTCGTATTGGAGGCCCTTGCACTGCTAACTAACGGATGGAGAATATGATTTTTAGCAAAAAACAGGATTTTCTTTCATTTGTGTCAGTCATTCTTTTGAAATCTGGCGAAATAGATTGACATTCGATTTTAAGGATTTTAATTTCAGTACAGCTTCTGTGTGGCAGCCTGATTTTTCAAAAGTTTTCAACTCTTTTTGGGGCAACGCCCTTGCCGCAGTGGATACACCGGTTCCCGTCAGAAGTTAAGCGCTGTCGGGCGTTGCCGGCACTTTGATGGGTGACCATACGGGCCGCAATGCGCTGTTGGCATTCTTTTGGGTGCTCTCAGCCTCGTGATGCCAATTGAGGAGCTACTCGACCGAACAGTAGCCGCTCCGGTCAAAGAAAACCATCATAACGACCGGGAGAGTGGTGTGCTGATCACACGCCACTCCTATCCGCATCCTCAGCTGAGGATGACATGGCGGTCGGATGGTCCCGATGGGCCACTTGTGGCCTGAAGACGGAGTGCCTTGCCTTCAACTCTTTTACCACTTTTGTTCCACTTCAAAAAGCCAGTTTCCATGAAAACTTTTGTCCATTTGATGAGAAAACTGAAAACGATTCTGTTCAAATGTTTGTTTGCAAATTTTTCAAAAATTACATCTTTTACCTTACTGTAATCGATCCATGCAAATTGCTGGCTTCATGACAGATGATAGTTGCGATGTTTTTTTTTCCTATTACTACTACATTTTCATCAATACTTTTGTCTTCGTTTTCACACACACTATCGCTGACATTAGGTCTAGGTTCACCATTACTAACACTTGGCAATTTAGCACTTTTATTCCTAATTGTAAACGTGTCCATTTGAAAATGGGCAATAAGGGACGAAAGCCTGATTAATAAAGCGACGGAGTCACAGTAAGACTAACAGACCACTAACGCTGTCCACTGTGTACCCTGTTACTGCACACGCCTCAGACGATAAGAGATTTAGACTACCAATCGGACACTTTTATTTTGCCCCTCTCTGATCGGTGAAAGTTCGGAATGTTTACGGTCGCTGTCAACATTAGCTACGAGGCAGTACCGTGCGCCGTAGCAATAAGCAGCCAAGGTGTGATCAGTGTTGAGTCGTGTGCGGTGTCGTTCCTTGTGATCGTCAGTATTATTTACAAAAATTAGCAAAGAGTCTTTACCAGTTCCTGGTCCTTACAGCGTTTCGACATCAATTTTCGTGTTGCTTCTGCGGCACATTAACCAATTACAAGTTTGTTTCTTCTATAAATTGTAAGCTGGCTGCCACGGGAGAAGGAGGCTGAGCTTGTCCGAGCACACAATGCTCTAGAGCTGATCGTAAGCATAGCGACCAAGTAAAAAAATATGCAGTTTGTACAGATGCAGGGGAAATCCCGTCACGACAGCTCCTCATGTACAGAGGTTAGAGCAGTAGCAGAGATGAACTCTCAATTGCTCATGTAATCGGCATTTTTCTCGTAGTTAATCTTTACACACTATTTTGCAACAACACATGCAAGTTTAATAGATTTCCCTGTAAAAAATGGGGGGGGGGGGCAAAGCCAAAACTTCTAAATATTGGGGGGGGGGGGGGGGGGGGGGGAAGGTGGAACAAAGTGCCTCGCCACGCCCACCCTCCCCCTCACCCCCTCCCCGTAAATCGGTACCTCTACGAACGATCCTCTTTTGTCATGCCCCACTTGGCCTCCCCTCTCACGGAACGAATCACACTGAGTTCGAAGCACACTCAGTACGAAAGTTTGCTTGTATTCGCAGCAGAATTTCCCTAATTCGGAGATCCGGTGATGTAATCTCAATTACCCGGTGACATCCCCATCTGCAATAATATTTACACTTCGCAAACTACCGTGAAGTACGTGGTAGAGGGTAATTCCGATTGTACCGTAAGTTACTGCTTCTTCTCGTTTGATAAGTGGGAACAGTGGCTGCTTAATCGCCTCTGTAATTAGTCAGAAGAGCGAAGCATGGAGGCTTGTGCTACATTCCTGGATTACTTACTTAATTGTGATTGTTGGATAATCGGCGTCTATCTTGAAACTTTTGCCAGTCAAGGTTTTCCTGCATCTCCCTGACGCTCCCCCAAGTGCTTAAATAAACGGGTGATCATTCATGCTTCTCTTTCCCCTTCTGTGCAGAAGACCAGTATCCCTCATAAGTCCTATTTCGTATAGGTTGATTGATTACAGGTTAATAATTTGTTATTGTAGTCATAAGATGCAACATTTGCTTTTAAGTGTATAATTTCACATTTCTGAACACTGAAAGCAATCTACACTTGTTGGAAAATATACCAGGATATTACTAAATATTTGTTCAGCTTTTTTTCCTTTTTCAGGTAACATTTTGTTACAGAGAACTGCACCATCTGCATTTAGTCTGAGTTTGTCTACCACGTCATGAACATAAAAGCAACGGTCCCAGTACACTTCCCTTAGGCACGCCTGTAGTTACTGCCACATCTGTCGGTGACTGCCCATCCAAGACAGCACTCAGCTTCCTCCCAATACGGAATTCTCAGTGCAGCCACAAATTTGCTTTGCTGCTGCACACGGTCATACTTTTGTTAATAAGCGTTTGAGTGTCTGGGAGTTAAATTCACTTCCAAAGGGAAGGAATACGCACATCCCTCTCTGCCATATCCCTATCTTTCAGTATGTCATCGAAGTAAAGAGGAAATTGAATGTCGCACAGCGGATGTTTTGGTGCCCATGATGGTTGACATGGAGGATCTCGTTCCGTTTCGGATACCTCACTGACATTGGAATACGTTGCTAGATTCTACAAGAAAACAACGTCAAAGCTAATGGACGGTATCAATTACATCCTTCTCCGGTAGGTGGCAGCGTTTTCAATACGTAAAATTCTCCGACGTTTCGGACATTTGCAACGGTGGCCGAAACGTCGGAGAATTTTACGTACTGACAATTCCGTCACACACCCTAAAGATTTTTGTTGACAGTGACAACGGCACCGGAAGCCTACGCTTACATATTTACAGTAGATTCGTGAATTACTGCTGTTACCCTTTTTGTAGGCACATATGATCTGTGGAATACACCAGCTACTGGATATAGTTCTCCCTTTCCCTGTGGCAGAATTATTTAGAAAACGATAAACTCAGCCTCGTAACAGCAGCTGATGTGACGAAATAAATACGCAGAAAATCTATGTTATATGTCGCTGAACTCACAATGGGCTGCGAACCTAACGATTATTTTTCTTTTTTTTTTGTCGCAGTCTTTAAAGGACCGTGAAAGAAAAGTGTCTCAGGCTGTAAAATTGTAGTCGGTCAGAAAGTCCGCCTATTGATTAGGTCGTCTCCGAAGAAATTGCTCGGAGTAAGGTTTCGCTTTAATCGTAACACTTCACTGGCTTGCACTCTGGCGTACAAGTTATCACCTTGTTAATAACTTTCCACTTTCTTCCCATTCAGCAGAACCTCAACTCACCGTCGTGAAAAAGCGCCGAGAACACTCGCCCTGAGAACTATTCGCCTAGCTCGTGAAATTAAAACGAGAGAGCTCCGGAGATAAAATCTGACGTGGCGAAAAGTTTACGCTATTTCCGTGAAACTGGCGTCTGCAGTGGCTCTAAACTTGGCGCCCCTATTCAAAATGATTTGCGGTTCGCTTCGTCCCGAGCCTTCTCTCCACTCACCAACTGCTCCGTTCCCGCTGCGCGCATCCCGCGCAAAGTGCCGGCTGGTAGCGAGTTCCGATAGGAGGGAAACGCGAGGTTTCCCAGCGCCGCCACATTTTCCTACCTCCCGCCGTATTCAGCAGCGTCTGAAAGGAAGAAGGAGCGCTGGGCCATAACGGTGAGTTAGGCGGGGGGGGGGGGGGGGGGGGGGGGGGGTAGGGGAGCACGGACGGCAAGTAGGTTCCCGCGAAAAGCCACGCCGCGGAAATCGTCGTCGGAAATTAAAACGTTCTTATCGGGCGTTGTCAGCTATCAGCAGGCAAATGCTGCGGCGGTTTTGGACCTCGGAGGCGCCAAAAAAACCGATGCTTTCGTCTAACGTATGTCTAGGTGACAACTGCTGGTTGGCGTTGCTACGGGAAACGGCAAGGGAGCTCTTTTCGGCAAGGACGTTGAATTCGTTAAAGAGATATATTTTATTTATTTTTTAATTGTTTTACATGATAATGTCTATCAAATTAGGATTCAGTTTTTTCTTGTCAACATATTGAAGCCTTGTGTCTATGGTAATAACAAAAGTATAAAACCGTCGTGTCTGTACACTGAAAATATTTGTCAAAAACTGATTGCAGGTAATCTAGGAAGTGTAACGGAATGCAATAAAACTGTTCTTTAAAACTCTGGCTGTCTGTTTGTGTGAACTTGCTAGGGTCCAAAACTACTTGAGTAATTTTCATTCGATTTTCTAGTTACTATGAAAACTAGCCTCCCCATGAACCATGGACCTTGACGTTGGTGGGGAGGCTTGCGTGCCTCAGCGATATAGATAGCCGTACAGTAGGTGCAACCACGACGGAGGGGTATCTGTTGAGAGGCCAGACAAACGTGTAGTTCCTGAAGAGGCGCAGCAGCCTTTTCAGTGGTCCTTAGCGCACTGTAAGTTGGTGGCAGTAGAATCGTGAAAAACCATTCAACAACCACCTCATGCTGTCTGTTGAAATCAATTGTCTTAAGTAAAGAAATGTTTTATGCGATCTTGGCTGTTGCATCTGCCAGTTTCTTTCGATATATATATATATATATATATATATATATATATATATAGTGTCATGGACTCGACTAATGTCTGAAGTAATGCAGGAGGAAATTGACGCCATGAATCCTGCAGGGCTATCCACAAACGTGTAAGAGTGTAAGAGTACGACGGGGTGGAGAACTCTTCTGAACAGCACGTTGCAAGGCATCCCAGATATGCTCAATAATATTCGACTCTGGAGAGTTTGGTGGCCAGCGAAGGTGAGTAAACTCAGAAGAGTGTTCCTGGATCCACTCTGTATCAATTCCGTTCCACTCTGTAGCAATTCCGAACGTGTGAGGTGTCGCACTGTGCTGCTATGGAATTGCGAAAGTCCGTCAGAATGCAAAATGGACATGAATGGGTGCAGGTGATCAGGCAGGATGTGTAACCTGTCACACTCGCATCTAGACTTCAACTGCAAACGCCCCACATCATTACAGAACCTGCAACAGCTTGAACAGTCCCCTGCTGACATGCAGGATCCATGGATTCAAGAGGTTCCGTCCATATCCGTACACGTCCATTTGCTCGATACAATTTGAAACGAGACACGTCCGACCAGGCAACTGGTTTCCAATCATCAACAGCCCAATGTCGGTGTTGACGGGCCCCAGCGAGGCGCAAAGCTTTGTGTCGTGCAGTCATCAAGGGTACACGAGTGGGTCTTCGGCTCCGAAAGCCCATATCTATGATGTTTCGGTGGTGGTTCGCACGCTGAGACTTGTTGATGGTCCGGCATTGCATCTGAAATAATTTGTGGAGAAGTTGCACTTTTGACACGTTGAACGATTCTCTTCAGTTGTCGTTGGTCCCGTTCTTGCAGGATATTTTTCCGGCCGCAGCGATGTCGGAGATTTGATGTTTTACCGGATTCTTGATACACTCCTGGAAATTGAAATAAGAACACCGTCAATTCATTGTCCCAGGAAGGGGAAACTTTATTGACACATTCCTGGGGTCAGATACATCACATGATCACACTGACAGAACCACAGGCACATAGACACAGCCAACAGAGCATGCACAATGTCGGCACTAGTACAGTGTATATCCACCTTTCGCAGCAATGCAGGCTGCTATTCTCCCATGGAGACGATCGTAGAGATGCTGGATGTAGTCCTGTGGAACGGCTTACCATGCCATTTCCACCTGGCGCCTCAGTTGGACCAGCGTTCGTGCTGGACGTGCAGACCGCGTGAGACGACGCTTCATCCAGTCCCAAACATGCTCAATGGGGGACAGATCCGGAGATCTTGCTGGCCAGGGTAGTTGACTTACACCTTCTAGAGCACGTTGGGTGGCACGGGATACATGCGGACGTGCATTGTCCTGTTGGAACAGCAAGTTCCCTTGCCGGTCTAGGAATGGTAGAACGATGGGTTCGATGACGGTTTGGATGTACCGTGCACTATTCAGTGTCCCCTCGACGATCACCAGTGGTGTACGGCCAGTGTAGGAGATCGCTCCCCACACCATGATGCCGGGTGTTGGCCCTGTGTGCCTCGGTCGTATGCAGTCCTGATTGTGGCGCTCACCTGCACGGCGCCAAACACGCATACGACCATCATTGGCACCAAGGCAGAAGCGACTCTCATCGCTGAAGACGACACGTCTCCATTCGTCCCTCCATTCACGCCTGTCGCGACACCACTGGAGGCGGGCTGCACGATGTTGGGGCGCGAGCGGAAGACGGCCTAACGGTGTGCGGGACCGTAGCCCAGCTTCATGGAGACGGTTGCGAATGGTCCTCGCCGATACCCCAGGAGCAACAGTGTCCCTAATTTGCTGGGAAGTGGCGGTGCGGTCCCCTACGGCACTGCGTAGGATCCTACGGTCTTGGCGTGCATCCGTGCGTCGCTGCGGTCCGGTCCCAGGTCGACGGGCACGTGCACCTTCCGCCGACCACTGGCGACAACATCGATGTACTGTGGAGACCTCACGTCCCCCGTGTTGAGCAATTCGGCGGTACGTCCACCCGGCCTCCCGCATGCCCACTATACGCCCTCGCTCAAAGTCCGTCAACTGCACATACGGTTCACGTCCACGGTGTCGCGGCATGCTACCAGTGTTAAAGACTGCGATGGAGCTCCGTATGCCACGGCAAACTGGCTGACACTGACGGCGGCGGTGCACAAATGCTGCGCAGCTAGCGCCATTCGACGGCCAACACCGCGGTTCCTGGTGTGTCCGCTGTGCCGTGCGTGTGATCATTGCTTGTACAGCCCTCTCGCAGTGTCCGGAGCAAGTATGGTGGGTCTGACACACCGGTGTCAATGTGTTCTTTTTTCCATTTCCAGGAGTGTATTTGCGGTACACTCGTGAAACGGTCGTACGGGAAAATCCGCACTTCATCACTATCTCGGAGATGCTGTGTCCCATCGCTCGTGCGCCGACTATAACACCACGTTCAAGCTCACGTAAATGTTGATAACCTGCCATTGTAACAGCAGTAACCGATCTAACAACTGCGCCAGACATTTGTTGTCTTATATAGGCGCTGCAGATCGCAGCGCCGCACTCTGCCTGATTACATACCTCTGTATACCAGTTTCTTTAGCGCTTCAGTGTAGAGGAACAGTGGTCGTACCACTCTTCCCTGGGGTACCCTGACGACACCCTCGTCTCTGATGAACGCTCGCCGTCGGGGATAACGCACTGGAGTCTATAACTTAAGAAGTCTTCGAGCCTCTCACGCATCTGGGAATCTGTTCCACATGGACGTCCTGTGACGCTACAACGCAGCCCTTGCTATGAATTTTTTCGCTTACTTAACAAATGAAACTGTTTGTATCCGATGTATTGTCTAGTATAAATATGTATTGTAAATACTATGTTTAAATTATTTAATATTTAACACTGGCAAGTCAGGGCATATTTAGTTAACGTTGAAGTCAGAGAGATTGTTTTGTCGTGCCGCTGGGCGCGGGAGCGCGCCAGCGGGCAGTAGTAGCAGTGACGCCGTGATCAGAGTAAGACGTACAGTCGAGTGCTGCTAGTCCTAGCTGTGTTACGTCTAACGGCTAGTGTGTGGATCTAAGTACGACGGGAGAGTAATGGTCGGCATATCTGGAAGCATGGCCGGGCAAGTTATTATGGATTAATGGGCATAGTGCTGAAGAAACGAGGGCTTAAATGCGAAGCGCACTGTGGGCCCAAGTCGCAACAGTAAAAGCCCGCTGGCACATTGTGTCGCCGCCGTGGACTTCCGTCGATCCACCGACAACGAGGGAAGTAAGATCTACGTAATTTTCGTGGGATAAAATTGTAGAAGGCTTGCCAGTGGCTGTGCTTTTCTCTGAAGTTGAACAATTAATAACAAGCACTTTATAGTCGAAGTGTTGCAGTTACATTTCACCCGACAATAACACCAAGTAAGTTCCTTCCGATCCTTACCTTATTGAAGCGAGTGTGTCACGCCATTATCAAGAGAAAATATGGTAATTATCAAATTATTTGCATAGACGGTGAAGAGTAAATTTCAGACTGTTTTGAACGATTGGTTATCGTAGTTAATTGTTGCACTTGATAAGCTTACGCCAACCGTAGTAATTTAATAATAGACTGAAGTAATAAATTTGATTATTACGATTTATTTCAATGCATATTCAGCTAAAGTTAGTTCAAGGATATTTAATGAAACTATAAAGCTTATTCCACCTGACAATAGCCTCATTAATGAATTATCATCATTCAAAACATAGTTAATCAATTACTGGCAATATATTTCATTATCAGTAGATTAAACCGTGCAAAGTACGTAATTTTAAAGACTGAATGACAGTCCATTATTCAAAATCTCGATAGATAATTATCTGTGTTGTCAGCATTGCACTTAGCTGACAAATTATGAACAAAATAATTATCAAAATACTTATTGAAAGTTAACCATTAATGTTTAAGTGTAGTTAGATTGTTATGACATTATTTTATATGACTACAGAGCCAGTCACAGCACTTACGTAACAGTTGCCGTTCCACCTGCTGCGCTACAAACAGGTAAACTTTATTTTTGACACAATTATTCACGTACTTAACAGTACTATCGCTCATCAGTTGAGCTGGCGAGCGATTTTGAATTGCTTTTACAACTTAATCATTTCTTCCGCAAAATTTCCACTCGCAAAATTTATTTCCAAATTATTTCCATTATTTCATTTACCGATCGTCATTGAATGAAATTACTCATTCAATGACGATCAAGTTATAACGTCTCCTGTTTCCCGCGAAATAATCATTATTTACTTCGGATTCGGATGCCTTATCCCGACACGGGTCAAAATTCATAATTCACGGTCATTGTTAACTTGTAATTTCGCAAATCCCGAGAAGCAGGGGGGTGTTATAGTACTTTCGTTAATAGCCTGCAATGGGACACCGTATCGGTTGGTTTCCGGAAATCTGGAAAAATGGAAAGTGTTTGTTATCCTTCATCCATTGTTCGCACTACATCATGTCAGAAAGGGGCAACCTGAGTTTCGTACGAGCGTTGCTTTCTAAACTCATGTTGATTCGTGGACATAAGTGTCTCGGTCTCAAGAAAATTTACTATATACCCGTAGTATTATACACCCATGGTAGTCACTCCAAATCTCTGCGAATCCCGGTAAATTGGTCTTCGGCGCTAATACGAGACATGAGTGTGAGGTAGCGGGCCGCTCCAGACAGCGGCGGCCGTCGCCTGGGAGCTGTTCCCGGGCTGCAGCCCCGCCGTTGGCAACTTGCGCGGCCTGGCGGGCCGGCTGGCGAAGTGGGCCTTATCACGTCTCGCCGCTTGGCTGATTCGCAGACCGGGCCAGCGCCCCCGCATTATCGCGGCCACTTGTGCAAGTCTCCGCCGACTCACCCGTAATTCCGGGGCGCTCTCTCACCCTCTTCTCTTGCCCTCCTTCCAGACCTGGCCATTCACTCGCCGAGACCGGCTCGCAGATTACTCCCTCCCTCCCTCCCTCCCTCCTCCACCAAACCTCCAGCCCTGCTGATCTGACAAGTGCGCCAGCCGCAGCCGGGATCACCTGCGTCACGAGCCGGTAGTGTCAAGTTACAGGACGAGCCAAGTGCCTCTAAGACGCAGGATCCGCTGTCTGAGTAGGCTGCTTCACTCCTGCAACAGTTCATCCCAGATCTGAAAAGGCGATAGCTGGTGGTAACACGGACACTCTCTGCGTATTATGTTTCTACGAGGTATCTAATTTGAATGTTACAAATAACTGGGAAAAATAATATAAAAACAAATGTACTTCTACTATCATGAGTACAATTTCAGATGCTCCCCTAAACAAAACAGGAGCAAAATTCAACAGCTTGAAATGCACTACACTGACGAAAAAAAGAAATACCAGTAACCAAGAAACAGCTAATGTCGATTTATTAAATTTTACGAATATATCTATCTACGTAACATACAGACATTGTAATTCTGTCAGAGACAGCAAAGGACCTGGAAGAGCAGTTGAACGGAATGGATAGTGTCTTGAAAGGAGGGTATAAGATGTACATCAACCAAAGCAAAACAAGGATAATGGAATGTAGTCGAATTAAGTCGGGTGATGCTGAGGGAATTAGATTAGGAAATGAGACACTTAATGTAGTAAAGGAGTTTTCCTATTTGGGGAGCAAAATAACTGATGATGGTCAAAGTAGAGAAGATATAAAATATAGACTGGCAATGGCAAGGAAAGCGTTTCTGAAGAAGAGAAATTTGTTAACATCGAGTATAGATTTACGTGTCAGGACGAATTAAGTCGGGTGATGTTGAGGGAATTAGATCAGGAAATGAGACACTTAAAATAGTAAAGGAGTTTTGCTATTTGGGGAGCAAAATAACTCAAGATGGTCGAAGTATAGAGGATATAAAATGTAGACTGGCAATGGCAAGGAAAGTGTTTCCGAAGAAGAGAAATTTGTTAACATCGAGTATAGATTTAAGTGTCAGGAAGTCGTTTCTGAAAGTATTTGTATGGAGTGTAGCCTTGTGTGGAAGTGAAACATGCATGATAAATAGTTTGGACAAGAAGAGAATAGTAGCTTTCGAAATGTGGTGCTACAGAAGAATGCTGAAGATTTGATGGGTATATCACATAACTAATGAGGAGGTATTGAATAGAATTGGGGAGAAGAGGAGTTTGTGGCACAACTTGACACGAAGAAGGAACCGGTTGATAGAACATGTTCTGAGGCATCAAGGGACCGCAAATTTAGCACTGGAGGGCAGCGTGAAGGGTAAAAATCGTAGAGGGAGACCAAGAGATGAATACACTAAGCAGATTCAGAAGGAAGTAGGCTGCAGTAGGTACTGAGAGATGAAGAAGCTTGCACAGGATAGAGTAGCATGGAGAGCTGCATCAAACCAGTCTCAGGACTGAAGACCGCAACAACAACGTAACATATGTAAGTAAATAACGTTACAAATTCACCGATTTAAGTAAGCGGTATGTGCGAATTTCTCGTACATTAATAACGGGTGTAACCGCCAGACTTTTGAATGCAAGCATGCAAAACTTATATGAGTTGTGATGTACAGGTGCCGAATGTCAGTTTGCGTGATGGAGTTCCATGCCTTTTGCACTTGGTTAGTCAGTACAGGGACGGTTAATGCTGGAGTTGTCGTTCGATGATGTCACATATGTGCTCGACTGGAGAAAGATCTGGCAATCGACCAGGCCAACATGTCTACAGATTAAAACTGTGTGCCGGACCGAGACTCGAACTCGGGACCTTTGCCTTTCGCGGGCAAGTGCTCTACCAACTGAGCTACCCAAGCACGACTCACGCCTCGTCCTCACAGGTTTACTTCTGCCAGTACCTCGTCTCCTACCTTCCAAACCTACCAAACAGAAGCTCTCCTGCGAACCTTGCAGAACTAGCATTCCTGAAAGAAAGGATATGGCGGAGACATGGCTTAGCCACAGCCTGGGGGTTCTTTCCAGAATGAGATTTTCACTCTGCAGCGCAGTGTGCGCTGATATGAAAGCTGTGAGGACGGGGCGTGAGTCGTGCTTAGGTAGTTCAATTGGATGCCGGCACGGTAGCTCAGCGTGTTCGGTCAGAGGGTTAGCTGCCCTCTGTAATAAAAAAACTGAGTGAATGGATCAATAACGAACTTCAACGGGCGTCAGGTGACGTCCGCCACTAACTATTGAAACGAACAATAACGAACAAAATGAGATTACAAAAAACAAAAAATTAAAATTGGTAGAGCACTTGCCCGCGAAAGGCAAAGGTCCCGAGTTCGATTCTCGGTCCGGCACACAGTTTTAATCTGCCAGGATGTTTCATATCAGCGCACACTCCGCTGCAGAGTGAAAATCTCATTCTGGGAACATGTCTACACTCAGTAGAGTAGTATTACTTAAACATCGATAGCTGACACAAACGCTATTATCGATATTGTCCTTAAAAGATATCGAAATGGCGAGTTACTATCGATTGTTCCGTGGAATATAACAAATAAAAAATAGCTTTCTAAGAATTTATGTTGATTAAAGATAACAATACAAAATAAGAAAATTTTGTGTTATAAAAAGTAAGGTATTTAAACGGTTCTCCTTCAGTCAGTTTCGTTTTTCGTTAATTATTTCTCCTGCCTTGGAGAAAACCCTGTCAGCAGGAACTAAAGTCGCTGGACAACACAAATATTTAGTGGTAATTCACGCAACATACTATTACATTTGTCTATTACAGGTTTTTCAAAATATGGAATCACTGACTGGTGTAACGACATCGACGTTACCCCGTTGCTGATTAGGCAAAGAAAGTACATCACCCGATTTCAAACTGGTAGATGTATCAGTAGACGTATTAGCACTGCTCGTGGATGCTTCTGTTTCAGGTATTATTCTTGATGTTGATGAGACTATATCAGGATACTCTTTCTGAAGTAATTGCGCCGTTTTGTCTGCCTCTTGAAATATCCTGAAACCAAGTTTTTTAAACCTAGTATCTAATAATGTTGCAAGCATGTTAACAGTACGTGTGTTAAATGGTTTCAGTCTTTCGATGACTGATTTAATTTAGAAATCCAAGACACTTCGTGCTTTATTAGTAATTATGGTGCTTTCCAAGTCTGAGAAATTGGCAGAAATACCTAGTATAAGAAGTATAATTAAGGACGCAGTGACGTATGACTCCCCTGAGATTGCTGTTGTTGCTACTTAAAAAGGTTCAAGAAGGCCTAATATCTCTTGTATAGCTAAAAACTTTTCTGCTGTGACGGAACGCGGTGCTTTTCAACTTTCATTGATAGCAAAAGCAAGCTCAGTTCCTACTTCCAAAATTCTTTTGAGCATGTAGTACGAGCTGCTCCATCGAGTCGGCACCTCTTGTATTAGTTTCCATTCTTTTCCTTTGCTCTTTTTTGAGCGTTGCGCAGTTTGTCAAATCGTGGTGTCACAATAGCAATCGCGAAACCCCTCCCCGGTTTCGGCACCAATTTTTGTGTCGTAAATGACAATAGTAGGGAGCGAGTTGCGTTCTAACGTAAATTTTTACTTACAAGTCACAGAACATATAAAGCGGAAGAGTTTACAACAAATAATGTCTTAGGAATCAGTATTATCAGACACTGTGATAGTAACTTCCCAACATTAACACAACAGATATTATTCGACTATAGGTTTCTAACAGCTTGTACCGAAACAAAATTTTGAATGTTCTGCCAGTTCATTGCTTCCCATATCGTAGAAAGTGGTACACTGTCATACACGTTACGCAATTCCATGAAAACCAATTGTGTTTCCAGGTTATGTGTCACTCTCTAGTCAGTAACTAGCTAAACCTACAGATATTACCAGTACAAGGTCAACCTGCAAGGAAGTCACTCTGTCCTCCTGCTTTTTCATTTTCTTTTTTCAGTTCTAGTTTTTAGGGATCTTCTTCTAGTTTCTAAGAATCTACGCACATAGTCTTAATATAGAATTGAGAGCTGTGATGCTTCGATAATTTGAGCAATCACCCTTTCGTCCCTTTTTAAAAAAAGTTTGTGATATACCGTTCTTTAAGCTTGACTGTAATTTCCCCTCCACTAGGAAAGAGATTAAATAGTTTCTCGAGAAGCTCAAATAACACATTTGTCCCGGCCTTCAACAACTCCACATTTGCATAAACAGTTCCAGGTCCTGTTGCTTTGGACTTCTGAATCGTTTAACTGTAGCCTGTACCTCCACTGTTCCTATCTCCTGTATTTTTATGTCATGTTCGTTGTCTAGAAAGCGGAATATGTCGTGAAATTAATATTGATCTCTCTTAAACAGTTCCTTATAGTATGTCTTCCATCCGTCTGGGTCTAGCCGCACATTTATACTGTCTCTGTCATTTGTTTGTAGTTACTTACCATCTTCCATGCTGCTTTGGGCTTTTGACTCACTATGCAACGAATTTCTTCAAACTTAAGTTTTCAGAAAGAATTTTTTACTGTAAATATTACTTTCTTTGCCGTTCTTCTCAGTCTTACATACCTACTTCTATCATCAGCGTAATTGCTCCTCAGCCATTTGTCATAGGTCTCCTTTTCGTATTTCACTTTGCTTCAATATGACCATTCCACCAACCACTTTTAAATTTGCCATACGTGTTCTCAAGTGCTCGGAGACATTCATTGGCAGCTTGGTAAATAGCTCTCACAATTGCCATATACACTACTTCCACTGTCGTATCATCAGTCTGATGTAGCTTCTCACTCAATCTAAGATAACTGAAAGATAGTGAAGTAAACGTAACGTGTTGACGGAAAGTCATCGAGAAAAACAAAAGTGATATATGGGTTCTCCGAAGGAAGTATTATAAGCCCTCTCCTGTTTCTAATCTGCATAAATGATTTAGGGGACAATTTGAGCAGACATTTCAGATTCTTTTCGTACAGTTCTGTCAGTTATCGTCAAGTTAAGTCATCATAAGATCAAAACAAACAGCAAAATGATTTAAAGAAGATATCTGTATAGTGCGAATAGTAGCAACTGACCCTAAATGACAGTGTTGGGGAAGGAGAACCAAAGATTGCGTTTTGTTGGGATAACAGAAGCTGCAACAGGTCTACTAAAGAGACTACACACACTGCGCCTCTTGTCTGTCTTCTGCTAGACAAGTGCTGTGCGATGTGGGATCCTTACCATATGGGAGCACATCGTAAAAGTTTAAAGAAGCGCAGCTCGTTTTGTATTGTTGTGGAATAGGGGAGAGAGCGCCACGGATATGACACGCAAATCGGAGTGGCAATCATTAAAGAGAAGATGTTTCCGTTGCGGCGATGCCCTTTGACGAAATTTCGAGCTTCATCTTTCTCCTCCAAATGCAAAAATACTCTGTTGACAGCCCCCTACTTGGAGAGAAACGGCCATTGTAGTAAAATAAGAGAAATCAGAGCTGGCACGGAAAGATTTAAGTGTTCGTTTTTCTCGCTCGCAGGTCGAGAGAGGAACGGTAGAGAAATAAAGCGAAAGTGGTTCGATGAACCCTCTGCCAGACACTAAATGTGAATTGCAGAGCAGTCATGTAGATTTAGATATGGATATTGTGACTGGTCCAGTGTCTCTCGATTCTCCTTAAAATTTTTTAGGCACCTATGGATTTTTTGAAAGGGGAGCCAAAGTGCACATCATAGCAGGAAATAGATCCACGTTCTTCCCAGTAGACTCTGCAATCTAGGGTTGGGCAAACGAAAAAACGCTAAGAAATATCGTTGTGATAGTACCAACAAAAGTCACTAGATCGTAGGCCGATGAAAAGATATAGAACCGAGATTTCCCGAACGGTGATGTAAACTATTCCTACAGTTCGAAAAAATGGTTCAAATGGCTCTGAGCACTATGGGACTTAACTTCTGACGTAATCAGTCCCCTAGAACTTAGAACCACTTAAACCTAACCAACCTAAGGCCAACACACACATCCATGCCCGAGGCAGGATTCGAATCTGCGACCGTAGCGGTCGCGCGGTTCCAGACTGGAGCCCCTAGAACCGCTCGGCCACCGCGGCCGGCCAAAAACAGCCCTACTGCAGTCCTCCACCTTAGCTTAATTCTTTTCTTTCCCTATAGCATAATAACATATAGAACGTATCTTCGCTATAGGCTGTATTCGTATGTATGTATGCCTCTCTTTGTGTTAGAAAAAGTGTAATCTCTTAAGACTGTACTGTTTACACATTTCTACCAGCCTCTCTCCATTGTCATTCACAATGTCATTCCAAAATCTTCCTACAGCCCTGCTAGCGTCCTGCTTACCCACTCGTCCATTAAAATCGCCTGAAAGACACGACCCATTCCTATTTCCAGTTCCATGTAACAGATTTGTCAAATCAAGAAAATTATTCTTACCAACGGCAGCAGTATTACCTGTGGTTTCTTATGCTGCAATGATCGCTACGTCGTAGCCTATTAACTTCATATCTTCACGCATCGGACATTCATTCACACACTCGTATTTCTTTACGCAGAGTTCTCATTTTCCCTGTACAGCAACAGTTGTCTCTTTGCCCAGCACTCTCTGTTCGCTTTACTGTAAATATGAGCATAATCATCTATTCCCTCTGCTCGGTTATTTTTCTTTATTGCTTCTGTAAGTGCTATTAAGTGTACATCGTTATATTGTTCGACGGATTTCCCTGAATACTTCTGTTTTCTTAATTGTGATGCTTTGAATGAGTCATGTACAAAAATTCGTATATTTTTTTTCGTTTGTTGGGTCTATACCGTTTGATTCACATCTGGATAGGAAGTTTTACTCGTGGATATCTTGCACGCTGAAATTTTCCGAGTGATGGGGATACGCCTCAACCCACAACCTGAAGGACCAGCAACACCATACCCTGGAAATGAATCTGCATGTAGCTTATAAGAATCCGAAACTGATCATTAAAGTGATTATTACGCGCAAGTTTGTCAATAAATATAGCATAAAAATGCAGAAAGTGACCTCTGTTATTTAGTTAGTGAGAAGTAAATAATACAACAGACAAAAAACTTCTTCGACAAAGTATTATCTATTCCATTACTTACAAATAATATACAGTCACGTAGAACAAGAAAAGAAGACTCAAAAAGAATATTGGCTAATAAGAAATTTTGAATAACAGTGAAATTTTCTATAGGTTCCGTAAGAACAGAATTTAAAATATGTTATATAAATGAAAGAATTGCGGTAAATTAACACAATCGAAAACAGTATATTGAAGGAACGAATGACTACCGACTGATTTATTCTGACTTACTAAGTACTCACATGTTGATTGTAACAGTCATCTTCGAACATGTATTGCCATATTGATGTTTGTTGTAAAGATCAGGAAATATGTGTGCAGCCTCAGTAGGACAGGCTTGAGAATGAACCAACTGGTTCGAAACTAGTCGCCAAAAATGTGTACTACAGCTGTGACGCGTCATGAAATAAATGAGCGCGCTGACAAAGTGTGTAAGATATCGAATTTGTTTACGGAGAATAGGGGCTGAAATCCCTGTCAGATCTATCAAATTTACGATTACCACAGATTCCGCAACTCATTTCAGGTTTTGACACTTCTTTCTGAAGTTATCTCGCTCGATTTCTGGTCATATCGTGACCAGTACAGACTGTAATGGCCCATACTTCGACGGATATTAACCGTAATCTTCCTTCTTTCCTTTTAGTAGCAAGCAATATTGTACCCAAGGACTAGAGAATAAACTAAATTTCATCTACTTCCAGACAACGGATGGGGAGGGCAGTTAATAAAACGAAGGAATTTTGTTCTACTCCCTTGTCAGGCACGAGTTTTTATCTCATCAGAAAGGGGAGCCAGGAACTAGACTGCACCTAAGAAAAAGCCGATGACATCTTAGTAGCTTGATGATTGTCGTACGTCATTTACCTACAGGTCAGCAAGTACACTGATGAGAAAAAAAAAAATTGAACCACCACGAATTAGTGATACGACATAAATACAGGGTTATTACAAATGATTGAAGCGATTTCACAGCTCTACAATAACTTTATTATTTGAGATATTTTCACAATGCTTTGCACACATATACAAAAACTCAAAAAGTTTTTTTAGGCATTCACAAACGTTCGATATGTGCCCCTTTAGTGATTCGGCAGACATCAAGCCGATAATCAAGTTCCTCCCACACTCGGCGCAGCATGTCCCCATCAATGAGTTCGAAAGCATCGTTGATGCGAGCTCGCAGTTCTAGCACGTTTCTTGGTAGAGGAGGTTTAAACACTGAATCTTTCACATAACCCCACAGAAAGAAATCGCATGGGGTTAAGTCGGGAGAGCGTGGAGGTCCTGACATGAATTGCTGATCATGATCTCCACCACGACCGATCCATCAGTTTTCCAATCTCCTTTTTAAGAAATGCCGAACATCATGATGGAAGTGCGGTGGAGCACCATCCTG
Organism: Schistocerca piceifrons; assembly: GCF_021461385.2. Classification (NCBI taxonomy): domain Eukaryota; kingdom Metazoa; phylum Arthropoda; class Insecta; order Orthoptera; family Acrididae; genus Schistocerca; species Schistocerca piceifrons. Next base: position 17,973,374 of record NC_060139.1, on the reverse strand, counting down.
TTGAAAGATGAAGTTGGCGCTGTCGGTCTCCAGTTGTGGCATGAGCCAATTTTCCAGCATGTCCAGATACACGTGTCCTGTAACGTTTTTTCGCAGAAGAAAAAGGGGCCGTAAACTTTAAACCGTGAGATTGCACAAAACACGTTAACTTTTGGTGAATTGCGAATTTGCTGCACGAATGCGTGAGGATTCTCTACCGGCCAGGTTCGCACATTGTGTCTGTTCACTTCACCATTAAGAAAAAATGTTGCTTCATCACTGAAAACAAGTTTCGCACTGAACGCATCCTCTTCCATGAGCTGTTGCAACCGCGCCGAAAATTCAAAGCGTTTGACTTTGTCATCGGGTGTCAGGGCTTGCAGTAATTGTAAACGGTAAGGCTTCTGCTTTAGCCTTTTCCGTAAGATTTTCCAAACCGTCGGCTGTGGTACGTTTAGCTCCCTGCTTGCTTTATTCGTCGACTTCCGCGGGCTACGCGTGAAACTTGCTCGCACGCGTTCAACCGTTTCTTCGCTCACTGCAGGCCGACCCGTTGATTTCCCCTTACAGAGGCATCCAGAAGCTTTAAACTGCGCATACCATCTTTGTTGGATCTTTGTTGAACTTCGTCCTGAAGTGTCGTTGCACTGTTATGACTGACTGATGTGAGTGCATTTCAAGCACGACATACGCTTTCTCGGCTCATGTCGCCATTTTGTCTCACTGCGCTCTCCAGCGCTCTGGCGGCAGAAACCTGAAGTGCGGCTTCAGCCGAACAAAACTTTATGAGTTTTTCTACGTATCTGTAGTGTGTCGTGACCATATGTGAATGAATGGAGCTACAGTGAATTTATGAAATCGCTTGAATCATTTGTAATAGCCCTGTACATTTGAAATACAATGTCTATTCAGATTTCGCGCCAGTCGTGTTAAGAGTGGCGGTACTGGCGCCACTATGAGGATGCAGATAGTTGTTGCTTTAACCCTGTGGTGCATGGACTTCACTGCAGTGGACAACTTTTAATGGTCAGTTCTCTGGCGTTTTCAATCAGTCATGAGGCTGCAAATGCATGCATGACACGACACCAGTAGGGAGTGCCAACTGCAGCGAACTGTGTGCACTTTCAGCCTCAGCACTGATTGAAAACGCCAAAGAAGCGACCATTAACAGCTGTCCACTGTAGTGGACGCTATGCGCCACAGGGTTAAATACACTTTGTAACGGGCATGCGTGTTAGTCACCTGGACGTGGTGAGTTGATGTTAGTCAAGAATGCCTTTAAAGCGACAAAGACGTCATTGGCAACACCTCACTGAGTTCGAACGAGGTAGCGAAATGAGAAGCTGCATGTTCCTTCTGCGATACCGTAGAAATACTTGGCAGGAATGTAACGACTGTACATGATTGCAGGCAGCGGTGGTCTCTAGAATGTACGGTTGCAAGAAGATATGGCGTCAGATGACCACGTGGCGCTACCGAGAGGGAAGACCGTCGTATTCGGCGTATGGCTGTGGCGCATCGTACTGCAAATGCAGCAGCAATTTGAGCAGCACTCGGCACCACAGTGACACAACGAACTGTTACAAATCGGTTACTTCAAGGATAGTTCTGAGCCAGAAGCAATGCAGCGTTCCATCCAAGGACCCCAAACCAACGTAATTTGCGACTTCAATTGGGGCAAACGAGAGCTCATTGGAGGCCAGGGTGCAGGCCTGTTGTGTTTTCTAATGGAAGCTATTTCTGCCTCGATATCAGTGAAAGCCAATCTTGGTTACGAGCAAGCCAGCTGACGACCTGCAACCAATCTGGCTTCGTGCTATACACAATTTCGTGCGACAGCTGGAGCAGTCTCCTGGTTATTCCACGCATCCTGACTGCAAATTTGTATGTGAACCCGGTGATTCAACCTGTTATGTTCCTATTCATGAGAAGCATTCCTAGAGGTGTTTTCCAATAGGACAATTCTCGCCCACATTTCGCTGCTGTAACCCAACATGCTCTACAGAGTCTAGAAATGTTGCCTTGACCTGCTCGATCAAAAGATCTGTATCCAATCGAGCACATGCTGGACATCATCGGACGAGAATTCCACAGTCATCCACAACCAGCACTAACCGTCCTCGTATCGACTGACCAAGTGCAACTGTCATGGAACTCCATCCCACAAACTGACATCCGACACCTGTACAACATAATGCATGCACCTTTGCGTTCTTGCATTCAACATTCTGGCGGCTACACCTGTTATTAATGTACAACCATTTCACATTTCCAGTGACTTGTCTCGCATTTAACATGTGACCTTGTAATGTGAATGAAGCCGGCCGGAGTGGCCGTGCGGTTCTAGGCGCTACAGTCTGGAGCCGAGCGACCGCTACGGTCGCAGGTTCGAATCCTGCCTCTCGCATGGATGTGTGTGATGTCCTTAGGTTAGTTAGGTTTAATTAGTTCTAAGTTCTAGGCGACTGATGACCTCAGAAGTTAAGTCGCATAGTGCTCAGAGCCATTTGAACCATTTTTAATGTGAATCACTTAAATATGTTACATAGACAAATATACTCCCGAACATTCATTCCTGTATGTTAATTATTTTTTGGTGTTGCGATTTTTTTCCGTCAGTGTATAAGCCTCAACATCAGTTGACTACTTGTAGTAGTACGTTTCTCGAATCTTGCTGGTAATTCCAGAGCCCTTTGCCTCTTTACCACTATCACATCGCATAGCTTTCAAATCAAAACGCACTTGCGCACGCTCATACGCACGTACGCACACGCACACACACACACACACACACACACACACACACACACACACACACACGCATACAAACACGTACGCACACATACACACAAACACACAGACACATAAAACTTCTGGATGTTCGACAACTGCTCTTTTTTCACAAATCTGCTTTGTCTTCTTAGTCCACCGTCCGGAGACAGCTGAATGTCCCACTAACAGATGAATCATAGACCGTAAGGTCAATGGATGAAATAATTGTAGATAGAATGTTTGTTTGGAGAAGTGCCTTGTCTAAGATGGTACACACAGATATAAGAGCTGTGGATAGATCTTATCACCGAAAGCCACCCAAGTCTTGCTAAGAAATATAAAATCAAACGCACCTCTACAGTATACGCAGTGTTAAAGCGAACATGGAACACATACCTCTATGCAAGGAAACGACAAATATTTAGAAGCGAGTCAGAAAAAAATCCCTCTGTTATCAGGGGAATCGCCGTTAACGCAATAAACCTCGACCAAGTTTAGCGACCAGATTAGAATGTTTTCCCTGGCTCTATACTTTTGCCTGGCTTGTTGGACACTCGATATCATTCTTCACCAAACTCAAGGTCACCGATATAGAGGAATTTATCCACTATTTGTTGTAGCAAGAATGGAGACTTAAACCTCATCTAGGAAACATATATGGACCGTCAGTGCACAATTACCTACCTGTGGATCTCGAGACTGGTTAAGAAAGGAAAAAACGAATTTATCAGTAACATCATCACCTAACGGAGTAAGAAGTTCGATAAATCATTTTAAGTTTAAAAAGAAAAAGAATAAAAGGGAAGACTGTTCTGACAACATACAGAGAATGCAACACAAACAAATTTTACTTTGGTCTATCTTCGTATTCTTTCTTCTTTGTTATTGTTGTCATTATTATTTTTTTTTATTATTATTATTAAAAGTTCAAAGGAAGGAAGCAAATTGATTTGCATGTGAATTAAAGGTTATAAGACCTTGTAATTCTCATAGTTCAATAAAAAATTAATTTATTTATTAAAAAGACTGGCTAACTCATATGAGCTGTCTCTCTGATATGATAGTGTTTATTGACAGATCTACTATCAGTAAAACCAAAAACAGTGCATAATTTAGAAAAATTATAAATGACTGTACTTAAACTGACACGCAATATTTTTAGCGCAACGCAATCTGACTTTCAAAAATCCCTACAAAAGAATGGCCCTGACTAACAATAACCTAAACCTTTCATGAATCACTTACCTAACAAAAATCTTCATTACACAAACTACTGCAATACAGGTGCGCCAATACTGCCAGCTGAATAAAATATTCTAACTACTGAAGGCACTAACTACTGATAGGCATAGTTAACAAATTGAAGATTTTGATAGAGAACAAACAATGTATTTACCTTAATAGTGTTCAAAAGTCTTACAAATTTACTGTCTCTGATGGACACACGTCCAGATCATCCGCTCTCAAAACTACGCCATCTCTCTCCCCACATCCACCACCGCTGGCGGCTCACCTCCAACTGCGCATCGCTACGCGCTGTTAACAGCCAACTGCCCAACACTACAATAGCAAATTCCAACAATGCAAACCAGCCACAGACTGCACACAGCACAGTCAGTGATTTTCATATAGAGCGCTGCATGGCGTTACCAACATAAAAACTTAAACACCCTATTTACATACGTACGCAGTAGTTATAAGCGTCTCGGATATTGAACCGGTACAGGCACCTGCTTCCGTTGTCCTCTTTAAAATCAATTTAAGATGACAATTCTATCTATATTTTTAGTTGAGTTACGACAGTTTGAAAATAGTTCGAAACTGTAGTTCATTAGTGCATGATTGCCTCCTTGCATCCAGGGTCGATTTTAAAGATGTCACATTAAATATAGTTCCAGAACATTGGGATTGTTTTGCTTTGTGGATATTAGCGTGTGCTACCAAGCACCGATGCTTATTCAATTAATGTCTACCAGAAATAGCTACATCAGAGAAACCAGCTGCACACTGATTGCCGATATCGGCGCAGTAACCACACAGATACTGCTGTTGTCCCACTTGCATGCAGAACCGTGTTCAGTGCCAACAACCTACTGTATCGCTGCCTGACGCAGAGTGGTCGGTTGCACCTTCGCTGATTCAGTTTCCCGCCGCTGATGTAATAGTCTGAATTCCGGCTAGCGGGAGAGTGCAAATAGCCGAGGCTGCCGGACGCGTAACTCGCATCTGTAACGCCGTTTCTCACAGCTGTTAACAGGCGCGAGTCGGCAACAGCGCGCTATTGCTGGCAGGACCACCGATGTTCGTAACTACAGATGCAGCAGTGGGCGCAATGCTGCACTGCGGGATTGACCCCTGGACGCTAACGCGGCAGCAAATTGTCAGCGTATCTAGTAAATACGACTGCACTGAACCCGTACGCTCGGTTTCGATGTCTTTACTCTCTCTCTCTGCCTTGCATCACTCAGCAGTCGCACTGCTCTCTTACTCACAGCTTGCAGTGGAAGCGATCTGCTGTGGCTTTCCTCCGACTTCTGTATCTATATTCTACAAGCCACCTTA